>NC_060121.1:735695757-736015590 GCF_021461395.2 Schistocerca americana | reverse complement strand
GTGGCTGCTATTAATATTGTCTGCAAGGTCATTAATATAGAGAAAAGGTTCCAACACAGTTCGTTGAGGCACACATGAAGTTGCTTCCACATATGTCCATGACTCGCCACCCACGACAATTTGCTGCACCCTCCCTACCAAGAAATATTTAATACAGTCACTGATTTCGCTTGATACAACTTTAGATCGGACTTCCGATAGTAAGTGTAGGTGTTGTGAGTCAAATGCTTTTCGAAAGGGAAGAAATACTTCTTCTACCGGATTGTCTGACCTACGACTTTCAAGATGTCACATGCGAAAAACGGGAGTTAAGTTTCGCTTGATCGGTGTTTTCGGAATCCTTGTTCATTGGCACAGAGAAAGCCCGTCTGTTCAAGGTACCTCATTAAGTTTAAACCCAGAATAAACTCGCAGTAGTACTTAAGGCCAAATCACACTCGCAGTCACGTCATGTCATATCAGGATGTATCCAAATTGTCCGTCACTTCACATCTGTTCGTTTAGCTTAGTACCGATCGATGAAAGTAAGGGTATGACAAGACAGAATATGGTGTCGGAATTGAAGAATTACTAACGATAATTTTTATTAATGGCCAAAGCAAACTTATGTTCTTGATTATTTGCACATTACAGAATGCTGTCAATTGAGGCTTAAGTAAAATTAAAGTGCTTAGTCCAGAAATTATGCGGGTTTTATTTATCAATCTAGTATATGATCGATTAAAATTTTTGGAATGTCTTTGATACCACGAATAAGATCTTTGTATTCAATGTCGGGCGCTTTGATGTGTACGTATGTGTTATAGATGGAGGGCGGCATTTTAAATTTGTTTTGCTGAATAGGGAAACGTCATGGAAAACGAAGTTACTATTGTTGTGAAATGGAGTGGGAAGGAGTACAGTATCAATAATCTTTCGGAGAGTGACACTGTTCAGACTTTAAAGAATGCAATACAAAAGGAAACGGGAGTTCGCCCCGAAAGGCAGAAACTCCTTAATTTGAAATTAAAAGGTAGGAACTGTTTTGTGTGTTTCCATGAGCTTGTATAAGTTTTCATTTTCTTGTATAGAGATTCACTATACTGGTTGTGGTACTTTGGGTGAAGAGAATGTATATATGTATGTGAACTCGCCTAACATTGGATTTCTCCAGGAAAAATTCCTGGCGATGATTGCCAAATAGGGACACTGAAGCTGAAACCAGGTTTTAAAGTAATGATGATGGGTTCGCTTGAAGAAGATATTGCCGATGCTAGTGTTCCTCCTGAAGACATACCAGAAGTCATTAACGATCTTGACATTGAAGAGGAAGAAGTAGCCATTGAGAATAAAGAGGTATGTAGTTAACAAATATAGTTACGTAATTTTGTGCTATATTGTTATAAGCGAAATATTATTCGTATCGTGATAATTATGTGAAAAGAATTATTCCGAAGACAACGGCTATTGATATTTTGCATTAATTTATATAGATGAGTGCCAGACGTTTAATTTTTAGATATGCAGTTCAAATACTTAGTGAAGCATTGTACTTAGTGAAGCATGACAATATAATTAGCAAACGAGTTAAGGGGGACTATGTGATAAAAATTCTGACTGTACTTTGTTTCCTGGAAATATGAAATTATTACTGCCGTCCTTAAAGGATAAAATCATAGCATACTTGATTATATTGAATGGCATATTCATGGTTTGTACTTATGTATGTAAAAAATATTAACAGGTGTACCTAGCCAAAATTGACAGACGTATCCGTGAATACAAAGTTAATATTCTCAACTCACCAAGGGCTGGGAAAAAGCTACTTGTCCTAGATATTGACTACACTTTGTTTGATCACCGGTCAACTGCAGAAACTGGATATGAATTGATGAGGCCATTTTTGCATGAATTCCTAACATCAGCGTATCAAGTGAGTAGTCAAAATAGTTTGAAGCTGAATTACCTTAAAACTTGTGTGGAAAGTAAATGTATTAATGATACGTTGGAGTTTGTTGTAGTTACGTGTTGCCTGTCTGTCTGAAATCATAGTGTTAAAATTCATTGAAGAGAGAGAACTTTTCATTTGTACAACTTAGCGTCCATCAAAGTTACAGTCACATTACATCTAAAAGTCGTTTGTCTGTCTACTACTCATGTCCTGGTTCACCCTGTACTTGACATATAAAATCAGCGGTCAATTTCTGCCAGCATAAATGCCGCACTCGTAATGAGATGTTCTCATTTTGAGCAATCAGGGAATTACTGACAGTTGTGATTTCAACTGTGTACAATATGGCAACCATGATGTCACTCATTGCACAGGCAAACAAATGTAAATAACAAATGGAATATTTATATTGAGCATCAGAATGAAACTAATGTGACAACTGCTGGAAGTGGGGTTTTTGGGTGGGTACAAACTACATAAGCAGCAGTTAGAATCACAACATTCCAAAACAAATATTAACCAAACAATAAAGCACATGAAATGCTAAACAATCAACTCAACCAAAAAAACATTTGAAGCTCACAATACGGGAACCCACACACAACTCAGGAACCAGGTACTGTCAGTTTCACTTGACGTATGTAGCTCAAATGAAACCAGTGATACCAGAAAACAACACACAGTTCGAGAACCAGAACCACAAATTTCACTTTACCTGTACAGCTCAAATGAAGACAGGTGTACGAGAAACAAATTGGAAACCCAGTACCACGATATTTCATTTGAACTATATATCTGCATTACAATGAACCCACATATAGCTCGTAACATCCTGTAATTGGAATTTCACTTGACCTATATATCCCAGTCAAAATCCATGATACCACCAACCCCACACACCTAAAACATCAGACCACACTCAATGATGATAATACCTACTAATACTCACACACACACACACACACACACACACACACACACACACACACACACACACACACACACCAAAATAACCATTTCTAAAACACTCACCTGTCTAACCATATTCCCTGAACACCACCCATCGCAACTGATATCCTTTCCCAAGAAAATACCTCCCCCCAAAAGAAAAGAAAGGAAAAGAAAAAAAAACTTCCACCTTCCTATAACAGACTTCACAGCTGCCCAATAACCCAGTATTGTACAAGCCCCCACTGAATGATTTTTAAACTGTACGTTATTATATACCATTAAATGCTGAAAACCCCTGATACTCAAATCCCTGTATGAAGAAAGAAAGTCAGAAACTATATGACTCCTCTTCAATACACTCTTCTGTTAACTCGATGAAAACTGTTTAGTACACCTCCAAACATCACCCTAAAAACCACATCAGGACACCCACCCCTGGAATCAACAGTCCCCTCATACCCATGTTTCCTCAGGATGATCATGCCTCCCATGCTTAGCCTTCCACAACTATGATTCATCAAACCCCCTGTACTTAATAAATTTAATATACACCACCGGGGGAGGGGGGGGGGGCGGGAATAATAATAATAATAATACCAGTTC
The DNA here is from genome assembly GCF_021461395.2 of Schistocerca americana. Taxonomy (NCBI): domain Eukaryota; kingdom Metazoa; phylum Arthropoda; class Insecta; order Orthoptera; family Acrididae; genus Schistocerca; species Schistocerca americana. Next base: position 736,012,106 of record NC_060121.1, on the reverse strand, counting down.
AAGGCACACTTATCGCATGGACACAAAAAATTAACAATGGTATGCTACCAGAACAATGTCCTACATGGCCCGACTAGATTGCTCGAACCAGGAACCCCTCCTAGTAGACCTCCAAACATCCCAATGCCACCTCCACAATTTCATGTTCCCAGTTTGAAAGACAGGTGTGCTCACCAATTCACAACACACTCCTCTATTAGACCACATTACTGTAAAAACACAGCCATATCCTTACCCATCACAGCCACTAACAAATGGTTATTACATTTAATCATTAGAACTATAACTATATTCCCAACAGAAAGATCACTGTAGTGTCCCAGTCCTACAGTACAAGGTCAGAGTATGAATATTACACATTTCCTCCTGCTTAGGCAGATAAAGCAAATTGTTTGATTCTTCTTTGCATTTGATGTGGTTTAATGTGGGCCTTAAGGGGCCTATGGAAGCACAAGTAGTTCATGGACATTTCCTTAGAAAAACCCCAAAAAAGTTGTTTTATTAACCATGTTTTCGCACAAACACCAAGCCACAGATTCCAAGACAGTTATGAACAGCAAATGACTGAAATTTTTACAATATATTCCTAAGATCCCCAACTTGGGAAAAACATTGAAAATTATCTTGATATCTTTATCCATTTCCGTGGTACAGAAGTTCAAAGTTACCCATGTTATCCACATAAAGTCCAGTGTGAGGCAAAAACATAGTTGGTAAAAATGATGTACCATGTAGAAATGCACTGTAAAGTTTCTCTATCAGAAGGTTTATGGGAACCCCATGTAGTGGTACCAAATCACATCCAAAATTTTTGTGCATGTAAAATCCAGTGTGAGGTGTAAAATTAGTTTCGTGGTATTTCAGAGTCGCCAAAAAATTTTAAAAATTTTACTAGCCCATATTGTCTTTTTCCTTGAGAGTGAAATGCAGGGAAAAAATGGGAAACAATGGAAAAATGCTCCTATCAAAGCATGAAATGGTGAATACACTCCTGTTTAAAGACTTTGAAAGGAATCTAATTAGTATATAGTCTGGACATGAAGACTTGCTTTTATTGAGTGATTTAAGTTGCTTCACTACTCAGAATATATCCTCTTATAAGTGTCATTCTTCCTTCCTTAGCAACTTCAAAAATTTTGGTGAGGTAAAACACACACACACACACACACACACACACAAAACCTCTATGTTGACAGAGAAGGAGACAGTGCCAGTGGGAAAGAGATGGAAAAGTAAGTAAATCTTGGAAGATAGTAGAAGGCGGTTGTGGTATAGAAAGTGAGGAGGAGGCAATGGTAGTGTGAGAGTAAGATAGGGACACAGTGGCAGTGAAACATAGTTGAAGTGCTAGGAAAAGAGTGAAGGAGACAGTGCTGTTTGGAGAGGAAGAAAGAGGAGAAAGTGGAATAGAGTGAGAGCCAGTGATAGTGAGGGACAAGAGTCTACGACAGGGACGATGATGAAGAGACAGATGTGGCTGTGAGAAGAGACAGCAGTTGTGGGAGTGAATAAATGAGATGGTAGCAGTACGAGAGAGCAAGAGGGAGACAGTGACTTTGAGAGGAGACAGTAGTACTAGTAGGACAGGATAAAGGAGACTGACAGTGTCTGTGAGACAGGAGACAGTGACAAGAGTGACACAAAGACAATGAGCTAGGCTGAATGAGTGAGAGAGGGCAAGTGGGAGTGGATGGGTGTGAACGAGTTACAGGTAGGGGAGCTTGTGGGAGTGAGAGGTGAGTTGCATGTCGAAAAGAGCACAAATATGTTTGCGTGCCACAATTTTTTGTAAAATTTTTAAAGTTGCTGAGGAAAGTAGACTTAGGCAGTTTATATCCCACTGTTCAGCCAGTCTTTTAAACAAGAGTATATTTGCCTTTTGTGCTCCAAGAGGAGCATTTTTCCACTGACCTGAATTGTTTCTGTGCTGTTTGTAATTGTAAGGTAGCGGGAACTATGGAAAAGGTGTTAGTTTTGAAATGGTTACAAAAATACTTTCTGCTGCCGCAGTGCATAGATATTTGGACTGAAAAGTAGCTAATTATTCAAATTTAATTACAGGACTATGATATTGTTATATGGTCAGCAACAAGTATGAAGTGGATAGAAGAAAAAATGAAGCTTCTTGGTGTGTCAACTCACCCTGATTACAAAATTGCTTTCTATTTAGATAGTTTAGCAATGATATCAGTACACACTCCAAAATACGGAGTTGTGCAGGTAAGTGAACTACCTTGTGTAACTGTGTCCTTTTCTTGTCATTGAATTGATAATTTTATTTGGTGCAATTTTTTGTGATTCTAGGTGAAACCACTTGGTGTTATTTGGGGAAAGTTTGATCAGTACTCTTCTAAAAATACTATAATGTTTGATGATATACGACGAAATTTTTTAATGAATCCTCATAATGGATTAAAAATACGGCCGTTCAAGCAAGCTCATTTGAATAGAGATAAGGATCGAGAACTCCTCCGGCTTGCAAAATACCTGCAAGACATAGCACACGAGGAAGATTTATCAAGTTTGGAACATAAACACTGGGAAAAATATAAACGTAGGAAACACAAAGGGGTAACAGCTAAAAAAGATGAATCCTTGGGAAGTGGAGACAGTGCTGATACCAGCTAGCAGTGTCTGTTAGTGGTGTAGATTTTGAGAGGCACAATTCAACAATGACCATTGGAATATTGTGCGAAGAAAAGTAGAACTGGACAACAATTCTTAGTAACTGCATAGATTTTAAGTTGTTTCTGTGATGGAATATTGTAATTTTAGTGCAAATACCAGATGTATATGAAAACAGAGTACACTCAGTCACTGGTTTTTCATACATGCTGTCAGTTTTGTGGAAGAAAAAACCCTAGCCATACTTGCACTTTAATTTATTTTCTGAGGCAGTTTTCAGTGTGTGTTATTATGATGATCAGTTTATTTAAGCTGGATGTAGACTGTCACAATTTGAACCTTGGCAAGAAATGAATTGTAAAATTGCTTCTGCCTTTTTAACTTCCCGACAAACCATTTGTGCCTAAGTAATCTTGAATGGTGTTTGTAAGTGAACTTTAATTTCTTTTTGTGCTTGTTTCTTTGAATTGGAATTTGTGTATCTCATTCTGTGCAAATATAATTAAAAAAAAAAAAAAACCATGTGTTAGGGCAGGACACTTTAAGACACTGAATGGATAATGTGCAAATATTAGCTTTGGATGATAGAGATAAATTTGTTATGAATAGTTTAAATAAACATCAAAGGAAGTGGAAGTTGTACTTCTACATGGTTGATTTTTGTATAATAATTCAAACCTCTTTTGAAAAGATATTCTTGGGTCATATTTTTTAGCACTTTGTGTATACCTTGCTTTCATAATATGTTGCCTTTCCACGTAGATGGGTTGTTATACAAAGAATAATCCAGTCCTTAGTCTACCTGCAAAAGATTTGTACTGCATGGGGAAAAGTCTCTAAGGATAAGCTCCACAAGAGGCATATTAAGACTGTTCCAGATGCGTTTATTACATTTGTCATGTTCAGTTTGACTTGTCACCAGAATTCAAACTGCCAAAAGTTCTTGAATGAAGAACTAGATTTGTATAAGCAGTTGATGGCAAAAAATCCAAAATCACAAAGGTATAATACGACATGGAAAGAATATTGTTTTAGCTGATGGCATGGGACCAATTCACAATACAGTAAATATTTCCTGGCTTTATAGTTAAAAATTAAGCATGTTAAAGGAGTTTCATTAGCAGTGTTACTGTTACTTAATTTTAATTGTTGATTAATTTTACAGCTGTCCAGATTTTCTAAGTTTATTTTGTAAAGATACTGAATGAATGTGAAGAGGTGAAATAAATTCAAAAAAAGTAACAAAAATGCATATTATTTCTTTCAGGTATGATTAAAAGTTTGGAAGAAGTGTTAGACATTAGAGAAGTTCAGCGAGAGCCTTGGTAAAATACATGTCAGTGGGCTGGTTTATTAATTTACTTAAATATAAACCAGTCTTCCATTTCGTGATTCCTATTCATTACTGTTACCCTGGAATTCTTTTATTTCAGTTTTAATGAGAGTGAAAGTAACTGCCAACTTTGAGGCGCTGGGGAAACCTTGAAATACAAGTATATGTTTGGGTGTGACATTCAGCTTCAATGTTGATGTTCTTTTAATGCATTTAATTAAAACTTTCAATTACGAGGTTTGTTTTTCTTCGGAGAACTGATTAGTGTTTTTATGCAGAAGTGTCACTTGACCCATTCAGTGGATCCGTACATAATTGTATTTTTCCAGCCTTGAGCAACGAACAAGGTGTGAGTGACATTACCACACATTAATCACCCCTCTCAGAAAAAAATCCCCTATGCCCACAATTCTATAACTTCATCTTTCAATAATAATTGAGTGCTGGTCATATACGCTAGTTTTCTTTTATTGGAAATAGAGACTGCTCTGTGCACGCCCATGAGGCACTGAGAGGTGCCTCCCTGCAGGTCCAGGGGTAAGAATAGGCCCGAGGTATTCCCACCTATCATCAGAGGCGACTAAAAGGAGTCACACATTTCGGCCTTTATGTGACTGTCCCCTGTAGGGTTTGACCTCCATCCTTCAAAATTTTTCCGAAGAGTGAGCCAATTGGGGAAGGGCGCCTGAACATGGTGCATGGTGTCCGTCATGCCTAGGGATCTGTAACCTGCTGTCTCATCTCGCATTGCAGTCCCGCTCATTCCCCATCTCTTAGGCGAGGACACCTTCCTGGGTGCATTTTCCACCATGCACTATGCAGTGTCGCTTTCTGCGCCGACAATGGCCATGGACTTGTTTGCACCTGATATCCAGCATAGTAGCCAGTCCATTGTGGTGGGCCTGCCATCTACCCTGTTGGTTGTAGCCCCCTGACAACACAGGGATCGCTCTGCTGTTGCCTGCGCTGTTAACTCCACACATATGCCAAAGAGTAGTCTGTCACCCTTGGGCATCGGGACTCCCGGCAATGGCCATCCTACCACGTGGCCTTTGCTGCGGCTGGGTGGCGCCCATGGGGAGGGCCCCTTGTCGGATGACGTGCAATGAAGCATACCACGTCATCACTTGCTGGTAATTAAACACCAGCAGTCTCTAAGGGTTCTAAGTCTCAGTACAATGCCAGGAAGTACAACCCTAAATCATTCCTCTCCCTGGCCACACCATGGGAGGAACACAAAGCTAAGGATGGCAGCGAACCTTATTAATCCCGGTACCTCATATGTACTGATGGAGACTCCTTTGTTTCGATGAAGTCACAGTTTTTTTGTAGACCATTTAGAGGACAAGTTTGGGGAGGTGGAGGGCTTGTCCAAAATGCGGTCAGGGTAAGTCTTGATAAAACAGCATCCTCTGCCGTCACGGGCATTACTTGCTTGTGACATGCTGGGGGATGTTCCCGTTACCATTACACCCCATAAGAGCTTAATTATGGTCCAGGGTATTATGTTCCACAGGGGCCTTCTTTTGCAGTCCGACAACGAGCTGCGCGCCAACTTAGAGCGACGAGGCGTTTATTTTGTCTGGCGCGTCCATCAGGGTCTGAGGGATAATCGGGTTTCTACTGGTGCCTTCATCTTGGCCTTTGAGGGTGGCACATTACCCGAGGTCAAGGTGATGGTCTACTGCTGTGATGTAAAGCCATATATCCCTCCTCCTATGCAATGGTGGAAGTTCGGCCATATGTCTTCCTGCTGTACTTCCAGCGTCACATTTCGAGATTGTGGACGTCCATCACATCCCAATACTCCATGTGCCCTGCCTCCCATCTGTGTCAACTGCAGAGAGCCTCTTTCCCCTTGCTCGCCAGAGTGCAGAATTTTATAGTGCCATAGGAAAATCAGGGAATACGAGACCCAGGACTGACTGACCTACCCTGGGGCTAGGAGGAAATTTGAGTGTCTACATCCTGCGGCTATGACCACCTCTTACGCTGCTGCTATGAGAACAGTTGTAGCCCTATCCGAGCTGGAATACTACACCTGCCCCCTTGATGGTGGGGGGGCACACTTCCCTCCCTGTTGCTCCCACACGACCTACCTTGGGAGCACTGCCCCCCCCCCCCCCCCCAACCATGGGGGACACCAGTCCCCACTTCACAGCTGGAGAAGCGTAAGTCTTCTTCGGCACCTCTTGCTAGGACCACCACTACCTACAAGCTTTGCTTCTGATGATGAGGTGGAGATTCTCACATCCACTGAGGACCTAGATCTAGCCAGACCCTCAGACACCATGGATACAGACTGCTCAGGACATAAACCAGTGGCAGCAGGTGACCCTGAGGCGTAAACTGCCTAATTGAATGTTCCATGCCTTCCCAGCGTCACAATCATGTCATCCTCCAGCGGAACTGAGGCGGTTTTTTTCCATCGTGTGGCTGAGCTATGGCAACTGTTATGCTTTACACCTGCTTTCTGCATTGCCCTCCAGGAAACCTTGTTCCCAGCAATGCCGAACCCTGCCCTCCGCGTCTATAAAGGATCTTACAGGAACCATAACGACTATAATTGAGTGTCAGGTGGAGTTTGCATCTATGTCCTCAACTCGGTATGAAGTGAACCTGTGCCCCTTCAAACCCCTCTCGAAGCTGTGGCTGTCAGGATAAGGACGATGCAGGAAATAACTGTCTGCAACATATATCTTCCTCCAGATGGTGCAGTACCCCTGAACACATTGGCTGCACCGATTGATCAACTCCCTAAACGCTCATAACCCCTTGTGGGGTGGCACTGTGCGTACTGGCTGAGGCAGAGATGTCGAAAATTTACTGTCACAACCGACCTCTGCCTCTTAATGGAGCCACCACACATTTCAGTGTGGCACATGGCACATATTCAGCCATTGATATCTCAGTTTGCAGTTCTGCCCTTCTCCCATCTATACACTGGAGAGCACATGACAACCTGTGTGGTAGTGACCACTTCCCCATCTTCCTGTCACTGCCTGGCCCGGTGTCAGGCCCACGGACGCCTGCCCAGCTGGGCTTTAAACAAGGTGGACTGGGAAACTTTCACGTCTGCTGTCACTGTTTGATCTCCCCCATACGGTAACATCGATTTGATGGTTCCGCAGGTGACTACAACTATCATTTCTGCGGCAGAAAATGCAAACCCTCGTTCTTTAGGGTGCCTGCGATGAAAGGCAGTTCCTTGAAAGTCACTGGAAGTCACTGAAGCAATTAAGGAGCATCGGCGAGCTCTACAGCAGCATAAGCAGCACCCTTCCCTGGAGCACCTCATAGCCTTTAAATGGCTCCGTGCCCGCATTCGCCATCTTATCAAACGATGGAAGCAGGAGTATTGGCAGAGATATGTCTGAACCATTGGGTGCCGTAAGTCACCTTCCCAAGTCTGGGCAAAGATTTTCGGGTACCAAACCCCAACAGATGTTCCCGGTGTTAACATAAATCGCGTGTTATCTACTGACACAAACGCGACTGCTGAGCACTACGCTCGAGCCTCTGCGTCAGAGAATTATCCCCCAGCTTTCCGCACTCTCAATCGGCGGCTGGAAGGGAAAGTGATTTTGTTCACTACACATCACAATGAATCCTACAACATCCCATTTACAGAGTGGGAGCTCAGTGCACTGGCACATTGCCCCGACACATCTCCTGGGCCAGATTGGATCCAAGTCAGATGTTGAACATCTTTCTGTCTGACTTCAAGCGACATCTCCTTGTCATCTACAACCGGATCTGGTGCGATGGTGTCTTTCCGTCGCAGTGGCGGGAGAGCACCATCGTTCTGGTGCTCAAATCCTGTAAAAACCCACTTTATGTGGATAGCTACCAGCCCGTCAGCCTCATCAACTTTCTTTGTAAGCTGCTGGAACGTATGGTGTGTTGGTGATTGGGTCGGGTCCTGGAGTTGCGATTGGGTTGGGTCCTGGAGTCTCGTGGCTCTACTTGCTTCATGTCAGTGTATCTTCTGCCAGGGTCACTCTACCACTGATAATCTTGTCCCTCGAGTATGCCATCCAAACAGCCTTTTTCAGATGCCAACACCTGGTTGCCATCCTTTTGATTTACAAAAAGTGTTTGACATGACCTGGTGACATCATTTCCTCGCCACATTATACGAGAAGGGTCTGCGGGGCCCATTCCCAATTTTTATCCAAAATATCCTGTTGCTTCGTAGTTTCCGTGTGCAAATTGGTGCCTCCCATAGTTCCATCCATATCTAGGAGAATGGAGTCCCGCAGGGCTCTGTATTGAGTGTCTCTCTATTTTCAGTGGCCATTAACGGTCTGGCGGCAGCTGTAGGGCCATCCATCTCGCCTTCTCTGTATGTGGATGACTTCTACATTTCTTATTGCTCCTCCAGTACTGGTGTTGCTGAGTGACACCTTCAGGGAGCCATTCACAAGGTGGAGTCATGGGCTCTAGCCCATGGCTTCCAGTTTTCAACCATGAAGTCGTGTCAGACAATTCTGTCGGTGTCGTACCGTTCATCTGGAACCAGAACTTTATCTTACTGACAATCCACTCACTGTAGTGGAGGCGTATCGATTCTTAGGACTGGTTTTCGATGCCCGATTGACTTGGCTACCTCACCTTTGTCAGCTTAAGTGGAAATGCTGGCAGCACCTCAATGCCCTCCGCTGCCTAGCAACACCAACTGGGCTGCAGATCGCTGTACGCTGCAGCAGCTCTACAGAGTCCTTGTTCAATCACACCTTGACTATGGGAGTGTTGTTTATGGTTCAATGGCGCACTCAGTGTTGCATTTACTCATCCAAGTGAACCACTGTGGCGTTCACCTAGTGACAGGTTCTTTTAGAACGAGTCCGGTGACCAGTGTCCTGGTGGAGGCCGGAGTCCCTCCATTGAAGGTTAGGCAGGCACAATTGCCTACAAGTTATGTTGCACACGTTCATAGTTCTGCATATCCGTATTACCATCTCCTTTTCCCACCCACAGCAGCCCGTGTCCCGCATTGGCAGCCCAGGTCAGGGCTAACGATTGCGGTTCGCATGCAATCCCTTCTGTTTGAACTGGAGTCCTTCCCTTTACCATCTATACTTGAGGTCTATTCACGTACACCTCCATGGTGTACGCCGCGGCTGTGCATGGACCTTTCACATGGCCCTAAGGACTCGGTTAACCCTGCGACTCTCCTCTGTCCTTTCCTCTCGATTCTCAACATGTACCTGGGCCATGAAGTGGTTTACACTGATGGCTCAATGGTCATGTTGGCTTTGCCTATGTTCATGCAGGATATATAGAACAGCAGTCCTTGCCTGATGACTGCAGTGTTTTCATGCAGAGCTGGCAGCCATATTTCGTGCTCTTGAGCACATCCGTTCATGCCCAGGCGAGTCATTCCTCCTGTGTACTGACTCCTTGAGCAGCCTACAAGCTATTGACCAGTGCTACCCTCATCATCCTCTGGTAGCGACCATCCAGGAGTCCATCTATGCCCTGGAATAGTCCAGTCGTTCAGTGGTGTTTGTCTGGACCACAGGTCACGTAGGAATCCCACGCAATGAACTTGCCGACAGGCTGGCCAAACGGGCTACATGGAAACCACTTCTGGAGATGGGCATCTCTGAACCTGACCTGCGTTCTGACTTACGCCGCAGGGTTTTTCGGCTTTGAGAGATGGAATGGCGTAACAGTACAAACGACAAACTGTGTGTCATTAAGGAGACTACGAATGTGTGGAAGTCTTCCATGCGGACCTCTCGCAGGGAATCAGTGTTCTCTGCCAGCTCCCCATCGGCCATGCTTGGGCGACCCACAGTTACCTCTTGTGCCGTGGAGGCCTGCCCCAGTGTCGGTGTGGCGCACGGTTGACAGTTGCCCATCTTCTGGTGCACTGTCCCATTTTCACTGTCCAGTGTCGGAATCTTGGGTTACCGGACTCGTTGCCGCTAATTTTGTCTGACAATGGCTCGTTGGCTGATTTAGTTTTACATTTTATTCATGAGGGTGGGTTTTATAATACTATGTAAGTTTTAGCGCAAGTCCTTTGTCCCTCTATGTCCTCCACCCTAGTGATTTTAGGGTGGAGGTTTTGATGTGTTACAGAGCAGCTGGCCAGCCAGTCGTGGTCATTTGCTTTCTTGTTTTACTCTTTTCATCCCTTTTCTTGTGTTTCTGTGGTTTTCCTGTCCCCCTTTTGTCCATTTACGTGTTTTTTGCCCTTCATCATTCTTGAGATTTTTCCTTTCCTTTCATTTCATTTTGTGTTGTCAGTCTTGTGTGTTTTACTCTCACACTTGTGGCATTATTTTATTCAGAACAAAGGACTGATGACCTCGTAGTTTGGTCCCTCCCCCCCTCTTTTAATCCAACCAACCACTGAGAAGTGGCATATCTGTAACAAATGAAGAATAAGACTCAATAGCAAGCTGCATTTATGCTAATGTTTATTGATAGGACGACGTAGGAAACATTTAAAAATAGTTTCTGCATATGTTCAGAAACTCACTGCCAATTGAAGTACATAAAATCATAGGAAGTGTCCTAAGGCATTGTTCAACACAGGAAATAGAGATAACATTTCTATAGCTTGTATTCACAATAAATACCATGATGTGGAATAAGTCAAACAAAAGTTGCATTGGCTACTTGTTAAAAAAACATGCTTTTGTATGAAATTTGAGTTCTGTTTGGTAATCCTAGTTTCTGCTTGGTGATACTGTTCCAGTTAATTGAGGGAGTGTCTTCCATTCTATTATTTTTGTTGTTCTTTTCTTCGTCCTTGTCTCTTTCAGAACTACCAGGAAATTAATTAATATTTAATTACCATTGTATTGACGAGACAACATCTCTCGTCAGATTAGCAACCCATTCACATATTTAAGCACACTAAAGGCACATATGTGGCCATTGCTCAGGATACATTCTCCATAGTTTGAATTTTCTTCTGATGCCAAAGATTCTTCCGTCTCTTACACTCTTTTATACACTTTAATCTGTACAGACAGCATCATATTTCAGACTTCTTTCCTCATTTTCAACTGTGCAGGAATTTAACAGCATGCTACTTTCAATTTCATTGTGTTTAGTTGCTATTCGGAGACTCATAGTGTTTATCTTAATTACCAACAATTTAAAATTATAGAATTTACTTTGCATCCCCAGTCATGGAGATGATGAGCAACAGGAGTCTCTAAATATCATTGGGGACAACAGTGTAGCCTAAATAGAAAGTGAAAGGTAGATGATAAACAGTACAGACCCAAAAAGATAGGGTTTTGAAATGTGGTTGTACAGAAGACTAGACTGCTGTTGATTATATGGGTATATAGAGTAGCTAATGAAGAGGTACTGAACTGAATTGGAAAGACAAGAATTTTATGGCACAACTTGTCGAAGAAGAAGAAGAAGAAGAAGAAGAAAAGGGATTGGTTGGCACATTCTGAGGCATCAAGAAATAATTATCTTTTAATAGAGGAAGAAAGCAAGTGAGCGCATGTGCTTTGTGTCTGTGGTGGGGATTATAGAGAGAGACCAAGGCTCGAATACAATAAGTAAATTCAAATGGATGTAGGTTGCAATTTATGTTTCCGTTAGTCAGTTGCAACAATACAGCAGACTTTTTGGTGATGCATGCTGTTAATAATAAGTCTTTCCATAGAGTGAGCAGAACATTGTTGCCATAAATTGATTTAGGGAAACTACAGGCAATCTAAATGCAGATAGCTAGACAGGAGAGGTCAACCCCAGTTTTCCGCCACATCCACATTTGTGTCTCAATTGTGAAAACATGGCAACTAGCAGAAATAAATTCAAGTATCAATAATGTAGAAAAGATAGATTGCTACTTAAGTTGCAGACAGGCACAATTAAAAGCCACTTACACAAAGCATTTGGCCAAAGCCTTCATCAGCAAAAGAGAAAAGCACACCTGACCGGCAGCTCGGGCCAGCTGTCGGAGTTGGTGGTCTTGTGTGCATGAGGTGTGCTTGCAGGGGTGTGTTTCTCTTTTGCTGATGAAGGCGGTGGCTGAAAGCTTTGTGCAAGTGTCTTTTAAATTTGCTTGTCTGCAACTTAATGTGTCGTCTTTGGAGTAAGTAGCAGTCTATCTTTTCCTACATTGTTGTTATTCCTAAACGGAGTTTCAATTTTTGAAATACAAATGTCTGTTACCTGACACTAAAATAAAAAAAATTATATGCAGATAGACTTCACACAAAAATCACCACCTTTTATTATAAGAGAAAAAATTTAAAGGAAGTTATCCAGAAAACTGCATCATGAGCTATATGGAGGGCTTTAAGGTCACCTAAGTGCCTTCTTTTCAAGTCAGTCCAAAACAATGTGATCGGCTGTCTGCACAGCATCATATTTTAATAGCTTATTCTCCTAGACCCCACTTGTGCTTGCTGTGATGCACAGGTATTGCTTTAATGGTGCCACAGTTTCCACAGTAGTCAGTCAAGAACACCACCAGGTGCTGGATTTCTTATAATTTGTTGACTATGGGTTATTTTCTCTCTCGACCAAACCCACCTTTTTACAGTTTCACAGCCTTGTCATACAGTGGTCCTCTTGACCTCAATTACTGGCCAATATCAGCACTTTCCAGCCATTATTTCTTATTCTTAACATTTACTATTCAGAGCTATTACTGTGTGGAACATGGGAACTAACTAAGCAGGCTAAGTGTAACTCAACATAGCTATCACAACTACCGTGCATGAAAGCATGCAGACTATTGTGAAGTCAACTGTTGACATTGTTTTGTAAGAGATTTCACCACATAAGGGAAAGATGACCCATGTTGTCCACTGCCAAAAAAGGATGGATTCATTAGAAAAAAGTGATATTCTTCTGCTTGGAAGAGAGAGCCAGAAAAACTTAATATGTAACATTTGTCACAAGCAACAGTCACTACTGCAGTCCAATTCAAGAACAATGGAGGTTTGTACAGGTCCAGGCACTGACAGGGATTGCATTGTTGCCAGGTTCAAGCAACGCTTGTGGTATAAGCATGCACGTGTTTTGCGCTTGAAGAAAGAGTGTGTCCGGCTAGTTATGTCTCCCACTCACTCACGTATAAGTTTCGCATACCACCACCATCAGTGATATCAACTTGCAACAAATGAAATATACACTACATAACTCATACTGCAAAATACTTACGCGAATTCTTTACAGACGAATGGAAAAACTGGTAGAAGATGACCTCGGGGAAGATCAGTTTGTATTCCGTAGAAATATTGGAACACGTGAGGCAATACTGACTCTACGACTTATCTTAGAAGAAAGATTAAGGAAAGGCAAACCTATGTTTCTAGCATTTGTAGACTTAGAGAAAGCTTTTAACAATGTTGACTGGAATACTCTCAAATTCTAAAGGCGGCAGGGGTAAAATACAGGATCGAAAGGCTATTTACAATTTGTACAGAAACCAGATGGCAGCTGTAATAGTCGAGGGGTATGAAAGGGAAGCAGTGGTTGGAAAGGGAGTGAGACAGGGTTGTAGCCTCTCCCCGATGTTATTCAATCTGTATATTGAGCAAGCAGTAAAGGAAACAAAAGAAAAATTCGGAATAGGTATTAAAATCCATGGAGAAGAAATAAAAACTTTGAGGTTCGCCGATGACATTGTAATTCTGTCAGAGACAGCAAAAGGACTTGGAAGAGCAGTTGAACGGAATGGACAGTGTCTTGAAAGGAGGATATAAGATGAACATCAACAAAAGCAAACTGAGGATAATGGAATATAGTCAAATTAACTGATGCTGAGGGAATTAGATTAGGAAATGAGATACTTAAAGTAGTAAAGGAGTTTTGCTATTTGGGGAGCAAACTAACTGATGACGGTCGAAGTAGAGAGGATATAAAATGTAGACTGGCAATGGCAAGGAAACTGTTTCTGAAGAAGAGAAATTTGTTAACATTGAGTATAGATTTAAGTGTCAGGAAGTCGTTTCTGAAAGTATTTGTATGGAGTATAACCATGTATGGAAGTGAAACACGGACGATAAATAGTTTAGATAAGAAGAGAATAGAATCTTTCGAAATGTGGTGCTACAGAAGGATGCTGAAGATTAGATGGGTAGATCACATAACTAATGAGGAGGTATTGAATAGGATTGGGGAGAAGAGAAGTTTGTGGCACAACTTGACACGAAGAAGGGACTGGTTGGTAGGACATGTTCTGAGGCATCAAGGGATCACAAAGTTTGCATTGGAGGGCAGCGTGGAGGGTAAAAATCATAGAGGGAGACCAAGAGATGAATACACTAAGCAGATTCAGAAGGACGTAGGTTGCAGTAAGTACTGGGAGGTGAAGAAGCTTGCACAAGATAGAGTAGCATGGAAAGCTGCATCAAACCAGGACTAAAGACCACAACAACAACATAACTCATTGCAAGGACATTTAATTATCACATTGGCTACGACATTCACACTCAGAATACAACTGCACACACATTGGCTGTTGGAGAATGCATGACGTAGGTGCACAGAATATGCCTAAACTTGTCCGCCATCATTCGTGGCTCCAATTATAAACATATGCATTCTTTCATGACTGGGGCATATCTCTTTTACTGTTTATTGACTGGCAATACTATGTATTTTTAATAAAACATAAACACCTCAAAAGGCAGCCCTTCAGCAAGAAACAGTGGTTTATTTCTACAAATGTTGAAGTTTCCCCACCAGTTCACAACCATTGGCACAAGTATAGAAGTTGTTAGTTCTCATTGGAACACCATATGCAGTATAACATTATTAATTACTGTGTAAGCTGAAACGGTGTGTGCCCCTGTCTGCACTCTTGTATCACTCTACAATTTTCCTTTTTTCTTCCACTCTATTTCAAAATAATCTGTATGATGTTGAATTATTGTAGGCAACATATTTTCCTGGAGAATTATCAAGTTACAAGGATAACACTTAATCTTGCCAAGTGCAGCCCAAATTTTGGTGCTAAGTTCTTCCCACTATAGAAATTAGGTGGCAGCTGAAAGTTATATTGGGGAAAACAAGAATTTATTTTGATTTCTCCAAATTTGTATAAAAATTCTTTTCTTGCAATATCTGAATCAATAAAAGTATGTGCAACATGTCAAGTTTTCATCTGCTTTGTATGAACTGTGCATTGGATTATAATGATTTTAATCCTGTAAATAAGGTCGACTACTGTAAAAGTCCACTGTAATTGGTCACACAGACGGTGGACTGCTGTAGAAGTTAGGTGGAAAGATGTTCCCTCTGGTGAACTGCTATCGCACTCCAGCCTACCTTGCTTGTTTACCATTTTGCTAAGCTTAACTGTTGTGGAGCAATGTCCTTGATGTTATCTAGCAGGCTCCCCGGAACCTTGTAGTGCAGTGTATTGCCATTATATTTCTTGGGCATTCACCTAGCACCGTGGTTGATGCAAAGGATCTTGGGGATTCAGTTAGCAGTGTAGTGTCAGCAGAGGCGCATTGATTGTCGAAATAAACAATCTGTGTTGCCTCCTTCCTAGGCTGTTGACAGATTATTGTTGTGTAAAATTTTATTTTGAAAATGAACAGACGAAGAAACTTTGAATCTGCTATTAGACACTGAATTTGAGGTCAGCAGTGAAAGTGAACCTTGCACTGATTTATTACCACAACAAAGTGCTTTAGCCAATCAATGACTTCAGATATACCAATGTCTTCAAGCACATCAGAATTTTTTGGCTCTTCAACAGTACCAGACCCAGGAACGTAGACAACTCATCAGAAGAAGATGACAGTGAAGAAGGAACCATGCATCAGCATATAAAACAGAATGTGTGTGGTCAAGTAAAATTCTTAACACCATAAGAACACCAGCTTTTGTCCACCGTATCTGGACTGAAAAGTGCAGTTGATACAAGAAGTTTCTTTAGCTTTTTCGCCCTCTTTGCAGCTGATCAAATTGTGGCTCATATTTGTAACGAAACATGTAGATATTTTACTCTAAGTTCTTAACATCTGACTAACAGAACGAAGAAAGAGTCGACATACCTGACACCAAATAAATTATTTGCATTTATAGCTATGTCTTAAATTATGACAAAGGAGAAAGAAATTATCAGTATCGAAGTACCAGTCAAAATGTCCACTTCGGGGTACTCTGATTTTTTTCACAATTTCTTCCACGAGACAGGATATTTTTCTGTCGTATGATTTTTTACTCTTCAGTGATAATAGCATAAAAACAATAGACTACTTGTTCAAACTTCGTTCCATTATGGATGTACATGGATGAGTCACTCCTTCTGTTCAAAGGGAGACAAAAGTAAAACAGTTTATCCCAACAAAGCAAAATCATTTTGGAATCAAATGTTTTTGATTTGAGATGTTCTTTGGATTTCTAACATTTGTTGCGGAAGTGACACAGATATCGCCAAACACAATCTCAGAGTCTCTGGATAAGTCATCGCAACTCTAAGGGAGCCATATTTTCAGAAGGGGCATACATTATTTTGTGATAATTGGTGCATGAGCCCAACATTCTTCTGTTGACTGTATGATGGGGCAATTGACATGTGCAGCACATTGCGGGACAACAAAAAGGCATGCCAAAAATGACAGACAAATTGCAAAAAGGAGAAATGACATTCAGGAATGTTTCAAAGCAAATGTTGGCAATGAAATAGTGTGACAAAAGGTATGTCTACATGCTGTCAAGTTTCCATTCAGCAGACTAAAACTGTGGAAAGAGTCAAGAAAAGCACCAACTTGTACTGAAAAATTTTCTTCGGTCTAAATGCATTTTGTCTACAAATTGGTCATCTGGTAAACTGACTTATGCAAATTTCCAGTTGGGCTTGATTCAGGAAATATTGGAAAAACACAGTTAATGAAATAAGTCCAAGTGGAGGTTGCAGCCGAATTGTTGTCCTGCAACAGGCTGACAGTTGGACTTCATCTCCCTGGATAATTGCCCAAGTACGAAATCAGACAAAAATTTGTTGTAGAGACTGCAAGCAAACAGTGTGAGTTCCATGTTCAGCTATGTGTAATGAAGTCAAAAACATATCCCTGGTACTGACACGTAAGTCATATCACCATTGTGTATAAAAATATTATGCCTATATATGCATATAAAAATCAAAGATAAGCAGCAGACACTGTGTTTCACATTGACAAGTAATACATAATTTTGTGAACATTGTGCATAATATTACTGCAGAAACAGTTCATTTCTACCATGTCAATTCATGAATAATGTATATAATTTACCTATTCTTTGTTTGAAATGGAAACATAAAGAAAACAAAGTTCATTTCTGCAAGTGGCAAGATTTCTTATACAGTATTTTGTACAATGTGGAAATTATGTTACCTGATGTTGACCCAGCAATAATGATCTGTGTATGGCTTGTAATGTAATTGTTGATAGTTTTCAAACAGAAAGCATACAATTAACATAGAATTATGTTTATTTCTGCGATATCAATTGTTTCATGACAAAACTGTCATTTCACTACCTTTTTTTCTCTTCGACATTTCTGCAGCACCAATGTAGGTAAAAAAAAAAAAAAAAAAAAAAACAGTGTGTGTCATTATAATTCAGCACTTACAATGGTGAATGTAGAGTATAATTCAAATATTAAATGTCAACAAAGTAAAATACTAAAGAATTAGCAAATAGTTAAAACAGTATCAGCATTTATGATGCTCTTAACTGGGCACCCACTCCCCCCCCCTCCCATGAACCATGATGGACCTTGCCGTTGGTGGGGAGGGTTGCGTGCCTCAGCGATACAGATAGCCGTACCGTAGGTGCAACCACAACGGAGGGGTATCTGTTGAGAGGCCAGACAAATGTGTGGTTCCCGAAGAGGGGCAGCAGCCTTTTCAGTAGTTGCAAGGGCAACAGTCTGGATGATTGACTGATCTGGCCTTGTAACAATAACCAAAACGGCCTTGCTGTGCTGGTACTGCGAACGGCTGAAAGCAAGGGGAAACTACAGCCGTAATTTTTCCCGAGGGCATGCAGCTTTACTGTATGGTTAAATGATGATGGCGTCCTCTTGGGTAAAATATTCCGGAGGTAAAATAGTCCCCCATTCGGATCTCCGGGCGGGGACTACTCAAGAGGATGTCGTTAGCAGGAGAAAGATAACTGGCGTTCTACGGATCGGAGCGTGGAATGTCAGATCCCTCAATCGGGCAGGTAGGTTAGAAAATTTAAAAAGGGAAATGGATAGGTTGAAGTTAGATATAGTGGTAATTAGTGAAGTTCTGTGGCAAGAGGAACAAGACTTCTGGTCAGGTGACTACAGGGTTATAAACACAAAATCAAATAGGGGTAATGCAGGAGTAGGTTTAATAATGAATAGGAAAATAGGAATGCGGGTAAGCTACTACAAACAGCACAGTGAACGCATTATTGTGGCCAAGATAGATATGAAGCCCACACCTACTACAGTAGTAAAAGTTTATATGCCAACTAGCTCTGCAGATGACGAAGAAATGTATGATGAAATAAAAGAAATTATTCAAATAGTTAAGGGAGACGAAAATTTAATAGTCATGGGTGACTGGAATTCGAGTGTAGGAAAAGGGAGAGAAGGAAACATAGTCGGTGAATATGGATTGGGGCTAAGAAATGAAAGAGGAAGCCGCCTGGTAGAATTTTGCACAGAGCACAACATAATCATAGCTAACACTTGGTTTAAGAATCATGAAAGAAGGTTGTATACATGGAAGAACCCTGTAGATACTAAAAGGTATCAGATAGATTATATAATGGTAAGACAGAGATTTAGGAACCAGGTTTTAAATTGTAAGACATTTCCAGGGGCAGATGTGGACTCTGACCACAATCTATTGGTTATGACCTGTAGATTAAAACTGAAGAAACTGCAAAAAGGTGGGAATTTAAGGAGATGGGACCTGGAAAAACTGAAAGAACCAGAGGTTGTACAGAGTTTCAGGGAGAGCATAAGGGAGCAATTGACAGGAATGGGGGAAAGAAATACAGTAGAAGAAGAATGGGTAGCTTTCAGGGATGAAGTAGTGAAGGCAGCAGAGGATCAAGTAGGTAAAAAGACGAGGGTTAGTAGAAATCCTTGGGTAACAGAAGAAATATTGAATTTAATTGATGAAAGGATAAAATATAAAAATGCAGTAAATGAAGCAGGCAAAAAGGAATACAAACGTCTCAAAAATGAGATCGACAGGAAGTGCAAAATGGCTAAGCAGGGATGGCTAGAGGACAAATGTAAGGATGTAGAGGCTTATCTCACTAGGGGTAAGATAGATACTGCCTACAGGAAAATTAAAGAGACCTTTGGAGATAAGAGAACGGCTTGTATGAATATCAAGAGCTCAGATGGAAACCCAGTTCTAAGCAAAGATGGGAAAGCAGAAAGGTGGAAGGAGTATATAGAGGGTCTATACAAGGGCGATGTGCTTGAGGACAATATTATGGAAATGGAAGAGGATGTAGATGGAGATGAAATGGGAGATACGATACTGCGTGAAGAGTTTGACAGAGCACTGAAAGACCTGAGTTGAAACAAGGCCCCCGGAGTAGACAACATTCCATTGGAACTACTGACGGCCTTGGGAGAGCCAGTCCTGACAAAACTTTACCATCTGGTGAGCAAGATGTATGAAGCAGGCGAAATACCCTCAGACTTCAAGAAGAATACAATAATTCCAATCCCAAAGAAAGCAGGTGTTGACAGATGTGAAAATTACTGAACTATCAGTTTAATAAGTCACAGCTGCAAAATACTAACACGAATTCTTTACAGACGAATGGAAAAACTAGTAGAAGCCAACCTCGGGGAAGATCAGTTTGGATTCCGTAGAAACACTGGAACACGTGAGGCAATACTGACCTTACGACTTATCTTAGAAGAAAGATTAAGGAAAGGCAAACCTACGTTTCTAGCATTTGTAGACTTAGAGAAAGCTTTTGACAATGTTGACTGGAATACTCTCTTTCAAATTCTAAAGGTGGCAGGGGTAAAATACAGGGAGCAAAAGGCTATTTACAATTTGTACAGAAACCAGATGGCAGTTATAAGAGTCGAGGGGTATGAAAGGGAAGCAGTGGTTGGGAAGGGAGTGAGACAGGGTTGTAGCCTCTCCCCGATGTTGTTCAATCTGTATATTGAGCAAGCAGTAAAGGAAACAAAAGAAAAATTCGGAGTAGTTATTAAAATCCATGGAGAAGAAATAAAAACTTTGAGGTTCGCCGATGACATTGTAATTCTGTCAGAGACAGCAAAAGGACTTGGGAGAGCAGTTGAATGGAATGGAAAGTGTCGTGAAAGGAGGATATAAGATGAACGTGAACAAAAGCAAAACGAGGATAATGGAATGTAGTCGAATTAAGTCGGGTGATGCTGAGGGAATTAGATTAGGAAATGAGACACTTAAAGTAGTAAAGGAGTTTTGCTATTTGGGGAGCAAAATAACTGATGATGGTTGAAGTAGAGAGGATATTAAATGTAGACTGGCAATGGCAAGGAAATCATTTCTGAAGAAGAGAAATTTGTTAACATCGAGTGTAGATTTAAGTGTCAGGAAGTCATTTCTGAAAGTATTTGTATGGAGTGTAGCCATGTATGGAAGTGAAACATGGACGATAACTAGCTTGGACAAGAAGAGAATAGAAGCATTCGAAATGAGGTGCTACAGAAGAATGCTGAAGATTAGATGGGTAGATCACATAACTAATGAGGAAATATTGAATAGGATTGGGGAGAAGAGAAGTTTGTGGCACAACTTGACCAGAAGACGGGATCGGTTGGTAGGACATGTTCTGAGGCATCAAGGGATCACCAATTTAGTGTTGGAGGGTAAAAATTGTAGAGGGATACCAAGAGATGAATACACTAAGCAGATTCAGAAGGATGTAGATTGCAGTAGGTACTGGGAGATGAAGAAGCTTGCACAGGATAGAGTAGCATGGAGAGCTGCATCAAACCAGTCTCGGGGCTGAAGACCACAACAACAACAACAACAACTGGGCAAAATCAAATCGGGGCACATGCAGCTACGAACTGCTTGATCAAGTGGCCCAGCCAGCCAGTAGCATCTGCTGTCCGCTAAAGTGCGCGTCATATATCTTGGCGGCCGAGTTTAGGTTCGTTCTGCGCATCTGACGTCAAAAAATACAGTCAGCCAATGAACAGAGAACGATGTTGCCAGATCTGACTGCAGAGCAGAGCACGGACGAGTGTCTTCAGTTTTAGAAACTTTCAGTCATAAACAAAGTAATAGAACAAAAGCAAAGTCTTGATAGCAGACTTTGATTTTTGAAAGTTTGGAAAAACCATTCTTTATACCAACTGCTTCATTTTCTATTAATTAATTAAACCAAACAAGCAATAAGATTCCTAATTCAGGCGATAGCAAGGAAAGGTGTTTGTATCAATTTCACGAACCGCTTTTTCGCAATAAAGAACAGCGGTAATTGTTTATTTCCTATTGTACTTCGACGAAGTGCGAGTAATTCATAGGCATACCAACAGTGTTTGTCAGAATTTTGCGTGACGTGTTAGAGTCCTTATGTAGAAACGTTATAGAACGAGCTGCGCTAGCGTAACGGTTGAGGCGTTGGGTTAGTAAACGAAAGGGAAAGAGTTCAAACCTTGTGCGGTGCTAAATATTTTTTTTTTCTTTTAAAACAATATCGAAGTGTCTTATTTCATGAATTTTATTCGTTTGAATGCAATTTTTTGAAATTTCTAGTGCTTTGTCTCTTCATTAACCCTTTCGCTGTTGCAGTCACGTGCTCCCCGCATTCCGCGCTGTGCGCGATTTTGTCATCACTGCACTGCTCGCCTGTGCAGACACGTGGTGTTCCCACTGCTTTGACACACTTATCATTCGATTTCACAAAAACTATTTGGCCCAAAAATTAGATTTTTACACATGTTCTTGACTGATACCTTCCCCCCCATAAATGACTTAATTTTGTTTCGATGTTCAACCCAGTTATTGTGCAGCATTAAATGTAGTAAACCATTGCACGAAATTTTGAAGAGTTTGCAGAGGTAAAAGTCCATAGGGTATACTTTCCGTATGGTCGATTTTAGTTGCCACAATGTTGAGAATGAAATGTGGACAAGGTACCTAAATTTCATATAAAATTTACTGTATAACAATATCTCATTTAATTTAAGTACCACATAGATGTCGTATGTAATATTGAGAAATATTCCGTCTTTCGCGACTGTAATAAAAGTTTTATTTACGCCAGGCGCGTTTGGCTTTATTTTAAAGCACTTCAGTCAGTCAAAGGAAGTGGGGGGAAGGTATCAGTCAAGAAGATGTGTAAAAATCAAATTTTTGGGCCAAATAGTTTTTGTGGAATCGAATGATAAGTGTGTCAAAGCAGTCGGAAACACCATGTGTCAGCACAGGCGAGCAGTGCAGTGACAAAATCGCGCACAGCGCTGAATGCGGGAAGCACGTCTCTGTAGCAGCGAAAGGGTTAATGCGGTCGTGGTGGCTTTACTTCATAAACTGCGTGCTCCCCCCTAAACCTAAGTTTGCGAACTATACTATACTATGGCGCTGTTTCTATTGGCGCGTGCGTCGTGTGCAACTGGCAACGCAGCAATCTCCCACGTCTGGGCGGGCATGCGCGAGCCGCCAAGATAAAAGAATTCAACTATAGTTACCAGCTACATGCAAGGTTCCCATCATGAAGGGTTAACAACCGCAATGAAAAATAAGATTGAAGTTCAGAATGAATTTCAGAATTTATTTGAAGACAATAGTTCTAATGTAGTTCAAATTAATGGTTTGGTTCCAAGTGTTCTGCTGAGTTCTTGTTTCCATTTTATGCACAATATTTTGATGACTGACACAGCTGTCTTCTTCAGGTGCTGCAAGTTTTGTTGGTATGTGTACCTGCTGCCTGGCTCCAAACAAACTGTAAACTATTGTGCAATTTATAGCCCCGTTTGATTCCTGTTGCCCACTACACCCTTTGATGCTCTTTTGTTTCTCAGAATCCACACTGATATTTTGTGAAATGCAAATTCTTTCGGCATTTTCCAGCTCTGGTGGATGTGGTGGCCAATACAATCTTAATAAATTGATTGCCAGACCCCAAGCCTTGTGTGAAACCTCTGTCCCTGTTTATTAGGTTTTCTGACATCTTTATTTCGATAGACTCCTTATTTATGTTATCCCAAAAACTTGGTGTTTGTTCCACAATAATAGTTTCATAATATTTCATTTCACAATTATATTCTAGGCAATACTAGGCAACAGCTGATCTGTTTGGCTTTTTAGTTGAGTTCCTTGCATCTCACCTTGATTGTTCTGGTTATCTACCCCACATTAGACACTCCACATGTGCAAGGAATGTGATACACATACAGCTTTTGAAGACATAGATTGTCTTTAACATTACAAACATCACTTTCTATCTTAATTGCGGGAATGGAAAAACATTGGATGCCGTATATCTGTACTCATCTTTCCGGATACTGGGCCAGCATAAGGCAGATAGGGAAGTCTTGGCTTCCCTTCCTTCGTCTCAATATCAACCTATATCTTACGTGAACTTATTTTTGACTGCAACACCCTTCTAATCTGACTTTCTCATACAATGAACATTCTTGCTAAAGGGCTAATTTTGTGCCCATTCCAAAAATATTACCAATAGCAGCTTCTCTCCCAATGGAAGCAGCAGACGAGGTTCCCCACAAAACCTGTAGAGCACTCACCAAGATGCCAAAATTAAGCTCCAACATCTCCAAGTGAGAAGGAGTTGCATTGAGAAATCTCGGGAAGACAAGGAAACTAATTATGCCAGCTGACAAACGAAACGATATGATCCTAAAGTCACATGTGGCCTTCAGTAAGGTGATTTTTAATCTTCTGGTGTTGCCTACAGGCAGATGTAGGTTCTCTCCTCAATAAGTCTACCTTGCCACGTAACATCATTAAGGGTCTTAGGACATGAACAACAGTGCCACCACAACTACATGGCCTTCATAAGGTACCCAAGGAAGGAATTCCTTTAGATGCAGTAGTAATACTGGTGCACCTACGTACCAGCTGGCAAAATACTTTAAACACATTCTCAGAAAATATGTGGGAAATTGCGAACACCACATTTGCAACTCTGCTATCTTTGTACACTGCCAGTCAGTTACAGCTCTGAGATACAGATATCATGGTCAGTCTCAATGCAGTCTTACTCTTTACAAGAATCCCACTTTTTGAATTCTTCGAACTAACCACAGAAAAGTTTGACGATTCTTTCACAGAATTTTTTTAAACACATTCTGACATCAACTTTTTCTTGTTCAATGGGACTGTTGGAGTACACACACCAAATAGCTGCTTATAATAAGTAATCTTTATTTAAAACAGACTGTTTCAGCTTAATTGACATTTTCAAGTATGTTTTGATTGATGTGACATCCATATTGCGTTGTTAGTGGACTGTTTCGTAACTGTCACTGCTTTATTAAGATTGTAAAGTATCAAAATGTTGAAATTAAATGTAAGTTACAACGTGAGAGGAGTTTGACAGTTCCACTCTTACGACACTATGTGGAACTGTCAAACTGCTGTCACAACTAACATTTAATTTCAACATTTTGGCAATATTTACGATCTTAATAAAGCAGTGACAGTTACGAAACGGTCCACTAATGATGCCATATGGACGTCACATCAATCTAGACGTACTTGAAAATGGTTATTAAGGTGAAACAGTCTGTTGTAAATAGAGATGACTTGTTATAAGCAGCTATTTAGTTTATCTACTCTAACAATCATGTCGTTTTCAGACATATATTACACGGCTGGGCCTAAAGAAGAAAAATTGTTCAATGGGAGATACAATGTATAAAGCACTGGTGTGGTGATGGGTAGTCCTTTAAGACCCTCATAAAGATCAAATCTGTTTACTGAATTTGTTCTTATCTAACCATGGATTTGTCAAACAAGCCCACGCACATACCGACAAAGTAGGTCAAATTAACCTCACTTTTGAAGCAGACGCTCTTTGCATATGCTGAGTTTTGGAAACGTTGCACTCGGAACCTGATGATTACATCAATTTTCTGCAAGTGAACAATGAAACTTTTAATAGCTTGTTTAGAGTTACTATGCCCTCACACTGCAAAAGAAGATGCAAATATGTGAAAATTTAGCCTCTTCTATGGTCCTCTAATGACAGTTAATTAAAATTCTGCAATGTGTGAACATATATAGTGTACACTGTCCATGGAATAATTGGAGAACTTCATTTTTTTAAATTTTATTGCTGTCCCACTCTAGTGTTGTGTTTAGAATATTGATTTCCTTCTTAACCTCATCCTGCATAATATGTAGTTGGGAAAGATGCATCACCTTTACCATTTCAGTACTTGCAAATGCTATTTAGTTTTTATCCTTGACAAATTTGGCAGCATACTTGGAACCACACCATTTATCGTTCATGCCGAGAAAACCTGAGATAGTATATAGTTCAAATTAATTTGATCTGCCAGATCAGAAAGCTAATTCTACCTTCCTAAAAACAATTTTTCCTTAGTGCTGTTGCCACGGAAGACTCCTTGTAGAGGTGAACTTCAGCAGTGTATGTTTTACTGAGTGATTCGAAAAGAAATAATATATTTCAGTTGTTAATTACAGACAAACTATAAAAGATAGAAACACACTGCGCATGTCACTGGATAAAGGAAGGTTCAAAGTTTGGACACAGCTATGTTGTAGTTTGTTTGTAACAACAAGGTGACTATACCACAACAGAAATCATTTTGTATGTTGGACTTTGAATGAAGTCGACCCATTGTTCATGTGCAACATGTATTCTGCTGTCAATTCAACAAGAAGCCACCCCTGCAGAAGTGGATTTATGGCTGGTATACAAAATTCTTGGAATTTGGTTGCATGAACAAAGGGAAGAGCACTGTTCAGCCACACACATCTGATGAAAGTGTTGAGTATATCTGAGATGCGTTCACATGGACACCTCGGAAGTCCAATGGGCAGGCCAGGAACTTCAACTTCCTCGACCAACAGTGTGGTGTTTTCTGAAAAGGCACATCTATATGAAGCCTTACAAATTGCAGTTACTGCAGCAATTGTATTCTGGCGAACATAACAAGGCATGAATTTTGCTTTTCAGTTCCCCAGGATATGGCAGACAATACTTTTTCCAAATGACTCATCTTTTTGGATGATTCAACTTTTTCATCTATCAGATAAAGTAAACTGCCATAATTTTAATGTAAGAATTTGGGAGGTCACAAAATCCTAGCATCATTGTTGAACATGAAAGGGACTCACTGAAACTGAATGTGTTTTGTGCCATTTTTGTTCACAAAGTTCATGGACCTTTCTTTTTTGTGGAGGAGACTGTGACAGGTATGTCATGTCTGAACATTCTACAAAATTGCTTGTTTCCTCAACTTCATAAAAATTCCAATTAGCTCATTTTTACATATGTTAATGCCCACTTCACTTGCACCTTGAGGTGCAGCATTATTTTAACACCACCATCCCACAACGTAGGATTAGAAGAGGTGGACCGGGTCACCAGATCTCACACCTTGTGATTTTGTTCTGTGTGTACATAAAAGACCATCTTTGTCCCAAGAGTCGAGAAACATAAACGTTGACGCTGTCAATTCAATAAAAAGGGACTGGTTGATTTGTGTGTGGAATGAAATGGCCTATCGTTTTGATGTTTCTCAAGCAACACATGGTGCTCTGGCGAGTGTGTGTGTGAACATAAAACTTCAAAACTTCCTCCATCCAGCAACATGTGCAATGTGTTTCCACCTTTCATAGTTTGTCTGGATTAAACAATTGAAATCTGTTCTTCCTTTTCGAATCAACCTGTATATGTATGTGTAGTTTGTTGTGGTAACTTTTGATGTGAACAGTAATAGTGGACTAGTAAACAGCCAAAAAGTAACAACATATGTTTACATCTATCAAGAAGGTTCAAATTTTGTTTAATTGGTGTATTTTATATCTTAAAGTTTATCAAGAAAGTGATTTATGGAACACGTAAAATATCAGGGATAACTTGGAGTAAAATGTATCAATATATAGATAGTGGTACATCCAAGCTGTGCTTTAAACATACAAAAATACAAATAATAAAATTAATACAATCTGAAGTTCTAAAACTATTTATTTTCTTCAATAATATGCCATCTTTTTTCAGGCAGTGCCATACATGTAATGAAACTGATCACCATATTTGTCACGAAAACGTTTATGATCCAGCTGATCCAAGGCCTTCGCGACTTTCTTCATTGAAGACCTGCAACACATTTGCGGCAAAAACATAGTATTACTTTTGATAATTGTGTGTCCGATTTTACTTTCATGCATAACATTTCATCATTATAAATGTTCGAGTTTGGATGAAAATATATAATATGGTACTTTCTAAATTTCATAGCCTTGAAAGTAACCTTTGGTTAATGATTTTCTTTTGCATACATAATGACATGCTCATCTTTCTTCTTCTTCCATTGGTTTTTGAAACCCATGGAAGGAAGCAAGAATTGTAGTGTATACTTAATTTGTTAATGTAAAAAGATGGATCTGGTAACTGAGTGATTCATTAAAGGCCTTCCTGTGATTAATATCAACCTGTATGCCTTGTGTATTTTCCTGCATTAAATGTCTGGGGTAGTCACTGACAACAGGATGTGTTGCAACATTTCTGCACAGAATGCAGATATATGTGGCCTTTAGTGTCACTTTTAATTCATTTTCATTATTACCTGTATACATAAAGTAAAGTTCACTGAAATATACGATAAGTTCTATGGGGGATATTAGACAGCAAATGTCTTACAAGGACTTTTCAATGTTTTCTCCAATACTTTAACAACTAAGTGGAAAGTACAGTTTTTAAACACATTTGAACACACTGAACAATTACTTTTATGTTTCTTACAGCCAAAAATATACTTAAGGCAAAATGTCCCTTATAGCTTCTGCACTGATAAATATTGTTTTTTGCAGCTCTTATTTGGAACTGTCACAATAAAACCATTGTAATCTTTTCCAAGAGTGTAGTTTTAAAGGTTCATCTTAATATACTTACTTCTTAAAAATCTTCCTTGAAAGGCGCTCATATGAAGACTTTCGTTTTTCACTTATATCAGTTAGGCCAGGAAATTTCTTTTTCCTTTCTTTTTTCGTGCTCTGTTTTTTTCGCTTCTCTGGCATTTTAAGATCAATCCCTGTTGCCTCCTTAAAAATTTGAAAGAAGAACATTTGGTGTAGATAATACAATACTCAACAATATTATGAAAAGAATAGTTGTTACTCACCATATAGTGGATATGCTGAGTTGCAGATAGGCACAACAAAAAGAATGTCACACAATAAGGTTTTGGTCAAAAAGGTCTTTGTCAAAAATAGACACCACAACACACTCGCCAAAACTCACATACACATGACCACAGTCTTTGGCAGCTGAAGCCAACAACAGTACAATAATCAACAACTGCTACAACAATCATTTCTGTAAATAACAAACAATGCTTAATTTAATTCCTTGCTGCAAGTGTTGATTTAAGCAGCAAGACCATTTGTCTCGTTCAAAACTTGCTGCATTGTTTTTTATCTATTCCAGTTACAAGACAGCAAACATCATGTACCAATTTAAGAGTCTTTTATAGATGTTTAAAATTTAGCCATATACCATGTCCACTTGCGTCACATGCCATTATCTTAATTTCCTTTTTGTTTATTTGGATGTCAAAACCGAACAGGCAGAATATGGTGCTGCGATTGGCAATGCCAATGTAAGACAAATGTCTGGCACAGTTGTTAGGACCATTACTGCTGCTACAATGGCAGGTTATCGAAATTTAAGTGAGTTTGAACATGGTGTTAAAGTCGGCGCATGAGTGATGGGACACAGCATCTCCGAGGTAGCGATGAATTGGGGTTTTCCCATACAACCATTTTACGAGTGTACCGTGAATATCAGGAATCTGGTGAAACATCAAATCTCCAACACGAGTGTACCGTGAATATCAGGAATCTGGTGAAACATCAAATCTCCAACATTACTGCGGCCAGAAGAAGATACTGCAACAATAGGACGAACAACGATTGAAGAGAATGGTTCATGATGACAAAGTGGTGAACCCTTCCGCAAATTGCTGCAGATTTCAATGCTGGGCCATGAAAAAGAGTCAGCGTGCGAACCATTCAACAAAACATCATTGATATGGGATTTCGGAGTCAAAGGCCCATTCATGTAGCCTTGATGACTGCACAGCTTTACGCCTCGCCTGGGCACATCAACACCAACATTGGACTGTTGATGACTGGAAACATGCTGCCTGGTTGGACGAGTCTCATTTCAAATGTTATCGAGTGGATGCACATGTATGGGTATAGAGACAACCTCATGAATCCATGGGCCTGCACATCAGCAGGGGACTGTTAAAGCTTGTGGAGGCTCTGTAATGGTGTGAGGTGTGTGCAGTTGGAGTGATATGGGACCTTTGATACATCTAGATACTACACTGAGAGGTGACACATACCTAAGCATCCTGTTTGATCACCTGCACCCATTTATGTCCATTGTGCATTCCAATGCGACACCTCACCATGTCCAGATTTGCTACAGTGTGGCTCCAGGAAGACTCTTCTGAGTTTAAATACTTCCGCTGGCGACCAAACTCCCCAGACATGAACACTATTGAGCATATCTGGGATGTCTTGCAATATGCTGTTTAGAAAAGATCTCCATCCCCTCGTACTCTTACGGATTTATTTACAGCCGTGCAGGATTCGTTGTGTCAATTTGCTCTAGCACTACTTCAGACATCAGTCTAGTCCATGCTACATCGTGTTGCGGCACTTCTGAGTGCTCGCGGGAGTCCTACACAATATTAGGCAGGTGCACGTTTCTTTGCTTTTCAGCGTATTTCTTGAAGTACCTGACTCAATTTCTGACTTTGGTGATCACTGCTAAGTTTTCATATCGTGCCGATTTTCTGTCTATGATTAACAACTTCCACATCGAGTCAGTCCTTCCCTCACAGCCACTTCAGTGTGCAAATTAAATATCAGTGTTAGCAATCAACATCCTGGTTATGACAATTTATACCGATCTGACAGTGTTGACTACTATAGTCTGCTTTATACAAAAAAAAAGGTCACCCTTTTAAAGCTGTAATTAATTTCATTCTTCAGAAGCATAGTACTTGCATGCTTCTCATAACAGATATCAATTGAATCTCCCGTCATCGTTCTGAACTGTGTCCTCATTTTCAATTGGCCTAATTTCTCCTGGTCAGTTATAAAGATTCTCCAAGTACTATATTCATCTTCTTGCCTTACTTTCTGCTCCCATGACCTAAATACCTTTTTCATTTCTAATGACTGTGCTGCATCAGGTGACTGCTTTCAGTACATGTGCAGCATCTCCATTACCCTGGTACAATTTTATACTTATATCATGACATCTATTTTCTATCCATTCTTTTTTATCAATTTTACATTTCAAATTTATTTCATAAATGAGTAACCTGTACTGTGCTTGTTTACTTTAATCATTTTTTACTTTTTAACCATTTCTTTATCAGTTGCAGTATCTCACGAGTATCAAATGCCGCCTCTTATTTGCTTTTTTAAAAGTACTAACTTTTCTGTTGCATTTATTATAACAATTTTGCGGTCTGTACACCAGTTTTCCACACTATTATAGTGGTCATCACACCAGCGGTAGCTCTGTGCAGACAAAGAGCAATAAGGAAGTGTGGAGAGGATGAGGTTTGCTTAATGTATGGTAGCAGAGGTGGGGAAGATGCCAACCACATTACCAAACCATGTTGCTGTGATCAGCAATCACGCTCATATGGTTATGGTACATCATATTATATATACAAGAAATGTAACAAATGTTTCATTTGATTTTTATCGAGCTATTATAAGACAATCATCTCCTAAAGAAAAATACTTACAATACTGTCCAAATCGCTCTAAAAAGACGAATATCATTGTGAAAAGTTGTACATAAACACCTCACAATTTTGTGTCAGCTGTTGCACAGCTAGAAAGACAGACTGAGCCTGACAAAAGATGCAGTAGAGCTGACATATTTTTGTGAAGATGTTAAGCACAATTTTTTACAATAACATTTGTCATTTTAATATGATTTGTACTGTATTATAAAAGAAACAGCAACATACGTTAACCTATTGTTACGAACCTGAATGGTGTGTTACAGATTGTCTTACATGTTCAAGCAAATCCTATTGGCTGCCAGCAGTTAATGGAAGGAGACTGTACAGAATGGCTAAAACTGTTCTGCTTTCTGATGAGATGTGAAATAGAATTCCTTGGAGTATAATTATTTACTTTGTTGCATTTTACAAAGCAGTCTTGAGTTTTTGGTTCATTGGACGTGCCTAGTCTCCAGCAGGAGCTTTATCGTTAATCACTTGAATTTTAACTGCCATTTCATAACTAGTTTACAATTACTGTGTCTGTCAACTCTTGAATAATTATTGCAGTCCTTTACTTGATTCCTCCTCTGTGTTTTAACAAAATATAGTCAATCAGTTATATTCCTTGATCCCCTAGCATTGTGTATGCACACTTTCTTCACAAGGGGCACTCAAAGGGATAATTTTTGACAACAAACTCGTCTACAATACAGAACTCTTTTTACTGTTCTCATTTTGCTTGCCAAGACAGAATTTTCTCTTTTTGCCTACCTTTAACCAATGACTACATTTCAGTTTCCTCCCATTTGTCATGTTTTACATGTTTATTAACATTATGACAAATAACTTTAAATACACTGTCATCCACATCAGTGGTTCACACGTATACTTATATGATCACAATGTCTCTTTGATATCCATTCAATTTCATCATCACTATTCTTTTCGGTACTGCAGATAACACTTTACCACTAATTTTCTTATTCATTATTATGCCTACAATAGCCCTATTCTTCCCACTCAAAATATCTCCTCTTTCAGTCTACAGATGATTGTAGAACAGTACAGTGCATCTCACTGGTTCCTAAAATATTTACCTGCATCCTTTAAATTTCTCCATTTAGATATTCTAGTTTCACAAACTTTCTTAAGATTCTAATAACCCTTGTGACCAGTTTTATTAGCATTCTTTGTTTGTCTGATTGCCCTTTCTAAGCAGAGACCTTTATTTGTGTGTTAAACAAACAGATGACTAAGTGTTGAAATAAATATAGTAGGAAAGTTCTGTTAGAGTGATCTAGGAATGGAGCATGATAGCTCAGTCACTGAAGAGCACTATGAACAACATACTAAAATCCTCACCGGTGGAGTGTGAGCATTGGGATGGGGGAGCATTTAAAGGAGAAACTGCCACTTCTAGCGAAAATGTTTCTCTAAACAAAGTTAGTCGATAAATTTTTTCTGGGTTTGTGACTGCACTGTCAATATGTAAAACTAGCGATGTTTCGGTCACTGTTGCAAGTGACCTCCTTCCGCTCGCCGATTTCCACCCGTCGCAAGCAGTAATGCAAACACCAACCAAAATGTTGAGTCTCCACCAATGAAAAGAAATAATAAAAACACCAATAAAGAACTTCCAATGCCTTTCCCCTTCATCCTTAACATCCTATCAGAATTAGATAACAGCCACGTCTGCATGTATATAAGAAACAAAGGTTTCTCATTTGGCAGTAAACCAAAACACTCCAAAGGAGGTCACTTGCAATAGTGACTGAAACGTCGGTAGTTTTACATATTGACAATGCGGTCACAAACCCAGAAAAATTATATTGATTGTGACAATGGCCGCAGAAGTCTATGTTCATATTTAAAATATAAAAAAATACAGTTCATTGTTAGGTGAAATGGGTTAAGAACAAATATTAAATGGGTGAACAATGTCTAAGTGCACTAGGAGCCATCTTAAGGGATAAATTATGTTCTGGGGGTGTAACAGAGTGAAGGGTAGAAGCGTGGGGGAAGGTAGATCGCCTGATTGTGGTCGTGCCCTTCTCTTCAACAAACGTCTGAAAACTGAAGAATGGCTAGTGATTCCCCACTCTTATCTGAACCACTACATCACGAGAAGCAACAATAGGGCGTTTCACACAGTTATACTGATCCTCCTGATCCTCCATAGTCTGCCTTATGAATCACTGGTGACACAGTGCACAGAGATGCCCAGGGGGTGCTTATTTTCCACAAAGTGCATTAACACTACAGGAATGCAGATACGAGCTTCTATAGTGTGTTTCAAATTTGTTGCGACTTTTGATGTTTGGCTCACCGGAGGGTACGTGACACTGTTGCCTAGGTAACACCAATGGTGAGCCAGCTTTTCCTACCACGCCCCCACTGGTATAGTTAGTAAAGCACCCTTGTTGCCATGCCATGGGTGAACAGAACCATGTGATGTGTGTTACATGCATATCTGCGTTCATCAGCTCTCGTTGTAAGGTGGTTATTTTCTGACTTTGAAGTGTTCTGCAGCCATCAGTTACTTTGAATAAGTGCTTTGTGTTGGCGTTACATTAGTAACAATGGTGTAGCACATCTGAACATGAAGTTTGCTTTAAAAGTTGTAGTCCAAAAACTCATTCACCAGCTATGAAGATAATGTTCTTGTGCAAAATATTCCTCCTAATCTGGCAATAGTAATAGACAATGCACTATACCACTTTGTTGTGATTGATATAGCTCAAAGAATGAAATGAAGGAAAGAGGTATTTTTCTCTGGATAGAAAGAAATGTTCTATTGGTAGAAGTTGAACGTAGCATACGTAAGGCAAGGTTAATGGAACCTGTAGTGCTGTACAAGCCGAACACTCCATGCTACCATGCTGAAGAACTAGCCACTACATGGGCCTAGATGAAAAGTAACATGGAGAAAAAAAAAAAAAAGAAAGAAAGAAAGAAAGAAAGAAAAATTAGCTCCGTGATGTTGAAATGTTCACAAAAGAAGCCATTACAAATGTTACACCACAGGACAGGACTGGTCTCAAGGGGTGAGTGGTTAGCCATACCAAGACGGTAGTTTAGGAGTGGGATTAATGAAGGTCTGGGGTGAGTTTTGAGTAATACGTAACTTCTCTTGTGACCATATTAAAATCTCCTCCTTTTGCCAAAACACACCAGTGTGTCCCTAATGTCCCTAACATTCTAATGTAGTTGAAAAAGAAATTGAGACATTGCTGAAACTAGCAACTGAGGTTAAGGACAGGTCAATAGTTTACGAAAAAGCCCATTCTCAATATAAAAATCAACGAGTAAATTCTTCACTTAGACTGTTGCAAGACCCACAACAATTCTTGCTTCACCAGCTATCAATGGTCTTTAAAAATTAAATTATTTCATTGCAAAAAATCTGTAGATGCTTAAATATCATGGTAGACAGGGAATTTTTACATATTAATCATATGGCAAAATATTCTCCTCTTTGCATGCTTTCATTTGCCAAAAATCTTGTTTTGATATCTCAGACTGTTTGTTGGATACGAGAGATTTGGGAGTATTTAATTCTGGCTTTTTCACTGGATGCATGTGTTTGTGACAGAGCACTCTTTACATACATTCCATTTTCTCGAGACTGGAAACAGATATCGATATCCTTCCAAGTTTAAAGAATAGCTCAGTATGTTATCTACATTTCATACACAGCAACATATGATTTAAAACATGCACCCAATGCAAATTCATAGTGACCCTTGTTTTTGACTGCAAACTTTAAGAATTTAATGCAGTAGGTTACCTAATATCAAAACATCCCACTATGATCTTTAGCGATGTGACAGGCAGTTCATCATTAAGCTGACGAACTAAGTTATAAGATGCGCTAGAATCACAGTGTTTTACCCAATAGTTTCTTTAACGTTGTTTGAGGAAGATAACAGATCGGCCAGCTTGGGCGGTTTGCTGTTCGCGCAGTCAAGCGAGCCTGACAGGTACTGCACAGAGTAGGCTAGGTGATGTACTGTGGTCAGCAGCTGACGTACTCACTCTGTGCACGCTGGCAACTGTGCTTCCCTCCACTCACTCCACACGGAACTGTCAAAAGTCACAACTAATTTTAAACGCACTATAATAATATTAACACAAGAAATTTATGTGGACAAAATGTAAGCAAACTGTTCTACAGTTACCTGGGTCATCTGGAGTCTCCTGTCTACCACCAGCTTTTCTGAATTACACATATGTAATGCTAAACATGCCTTGGTGCACGGCCAGCACATCTTGGCACAGTGTTACACCGTCTGGGGTATCTGGATACTTCCCACTAACACCAACGTGTCAGAACTCCGGAGCTGGGAACTTGCCCTTCAGTATATCCTCTCTTCTAGTTATCCGCCAGGCCTCAACCTCCACTAATTTCAAGTTGCCGCTGCTCATACCTCACCTGTCTTTCAACAACATCCTTGCCTCTTTACTTCCGCCTCGACTGACGTCTCTGCCCAAACTCTTTGCCTTTTCAAATGTCTGCTTGTGTCTGTGTATGTGCGGATGGATATGTGTGTGTGTGTGTGTGTGTGTGTGTGTGTGTGTGTGTGCGAGAGAGAGAGAGAGAGAGAGAGAGAGAGAGAGAGAGAGAGAGAGAGTGTATACCCGTCCTTTTTTCCCCCTAAGGTAAGTCTTTCCGCTCCCGGGATTGGAATGACTCCTTACCCTCTCCCTTAAAACCCACATCCTTTCGTCTTTCCCTCTCCTTCCCTCTTTCCTGACGAAGCAACCGTTGGTTGTGAAAGCTAGAATTTTGTGCGTATGTTTGTGTTTGTTTGTGTGTCTATTGACCTGCCAGCTCTTTTGTTTGGTAAGCCTCATCATCTTTGTTTTTAGATATATTTTTCCCACGTGGAATGTTTCCCTCTATTATATTCATTACACATATGTAAGTTAGAAGTTATCCTTACAACACATCTTTCATTACCATAATCCTCCTGGCCTCAAATCTCCATTAATCCACTGTACCCACATCTTCCGCCAACAGCTCCCCCTTCCTCTGTCTTGTCAACAACCTCCCAACTCCCATCTTCACGTCACCTTCATCACGTGCCGCACCTCACTGGCTCTGAGACACAGGTGTCACATGCATAACCCATGCACCTGCCACCCCCTCTCCAGCATTCCTAGCCAGTAAACCTGCTACCTTCCTACTTACATGCAGAATGCACAGGAGTATTACTCATGCAGAATGCACAGGAGTATTACTATCATCAAAATGTTCAAGTTTTTCAAACATGTAATACTCTATCAAACAATGATCTTAGGTTATCACTGAATTTTCAACACCCACTGAATTTTCAACACCCAGAATGGTTTCACTTAATAATAGTTAAATGAAATAAGAAATGATGAAAAGCAATAGGCCCCTAACTGTATTTTTCAGTAGAAAAATTTGAATATCAGTTCTCCATCTAGCTAAACATTACCCGTAATGAGAAACTAATTTGCAATGCTGTAAGAAGAATTGCAAGTCGTCAAAGTTGGTGAAGCTAAATAAAAGAACCAAATAAAGAAAAAAATGGGCGCCCATCTGTCTTTCCTTGCCAAATTAGCATTTTGGCATCGCCTGTTGTGGCATCATTACTCAAATGAAGAGATGTACATGAACAGTAGCATCTCTAATTTCATTGCAGTATTGCATTCACATATAGTTAATGGTGCAATATGCGTTGAACCTGATACTTTTTGGCACAAGCCGAATATCCCCAACAATTTTCTGCTGATAAGTATCACTTATGCAGGTGGAATTTAGCTGTAAAATAAAATATAAAATGTGAAATAATACACTCAGAATATTTTCTGCCAGAGGATAATCCATGTGAAACTGGCAAGTAAAAAAATAAATACAAATAAATATGGACTTGGTGATTTATAACTCTGTAATTTTATTCTACCTATCAAAATAGGGTGAAACTCAAAATTAAATTGTTTTGACCTTTTAGTTTGTGAATTACTCATTTTTAAACATTCCAAAATTGACAATTTTTGTCACACTTTCAAACCTTGAAATGGTAATATCTCACAAACTCTTCAACTTACAGACCTGAAATTTGTATAATTTTATCCAATTTTCTATAAGCTTTAAAAATAGGTGATACTTGACTACTTTTCTCAAACCAAATTAATAAAATATTAAAAACCGAATTTCTTTTTTGTGTTGAAAAAATGTACATTAAGACATATAATTTTGTTACACACGCAGGGGCGGAGGGCGAGGAGTCGCTGCACATGTGGCTACAGAAGATAACCAAAATAGATTGTTTCTTTGTAGGAAACATCTCATTAATATGGAGATAAAATAGCAGATTCTAGCAAAACAGCATGTAAGTTAATAATGTAATAATATTAATATAATGTCGTATTGTGTAGAAAGTGAAGTAGTGATTGACCAACAAGCTACCATCCTACACGAAACGACCGTTAATTCATTAGGCCATCTGTATAACTCATTATCAAGTGTTTGTATTCTTTAGCTTATCCTTTCCTGCTTTTTATTTATTGTATGCAGCCTCAAAGTACATGGACAAATCTCCAGTCCAAATGGTATCTATCTACAGATTGTTGGAAGAAAATACCTACAGCTCTGTTGTGCAAAAAAAAAGTACAAAACTGCCAGCAAATAGTGAGCAAAAGATTTGGATCTTCAATGTAGTTAGCAATTTTACCACACATAACATATCTAAGAAATCAGTATTTGAAGGCTAATATGAAGGTGAGATATTATCCTTAACCAAGGATCTTCTCAATCAGTTAATGATGGTGACAACAAAATAACTGTGTGCGAGACCACGGAACCTTCCTTTTCACAGTCCATGCTCTTACCAACTAAGCAATGCAGGCAAAACTTGTGACCCAGTCTCACAGCTTCCCTTATGCTGGTACCTCTCTCCTGTTGTCCAAACTTAAAAGATGTTTTCCTGCATACCATGCTGCACTATCTCTCTTGGAGAAATGACATTGCAGTAAAAAGACTTAACCACAGCGTAGAGCATTGTTCGTAGTATGAGTTTTTCACTTTGCACCAGAGTGTGCACCTAAAGCTCCCTGGAAGATTGAAAATGTATGTCATATCAAGTCAAACCCAGAACCTCGCCTTCCCCAGTCTGGCACACAATTTTAATCTGGCAGGAAGTTGCAAAAAAGTAGAGACAGTACTGCAGAGCCAAAGACTCATTCTGGAGAGGAAGCAGCTGGTTCCAGCTCTGGTTAAGAACTGCAGTTTAGTCCGCAATAAGTGAGTGACGGTTTATTTTGAAGCAGATTTCACACTGTTTTGAATGTGTGATTTGCGAATGTGATTTACATGGGCAGAAGTCGACCATATGGAATACTGGTGACTGGGGATCAGACTAAAACTTATATGCACAATGCACCATTAGGAGTTGCCACCAAGCAGACACATGGCTTACCAGCCTCAGCACAGTGGAAATTATGGGTGGAGCTGATCTTGTAGCCAGCCTGGTCTGCTCATGTTTTACCACCAATGATCTTCAAATGTTTGTCTCACTTATCTGTGCACTTGCACCCATAATCAGCTGGGCCCACACAAAAGCCTTCTAAAATCACATTCTACTTGCACTGGAGGACTTGTGGCTAAGACCTTTGACATCAACTGGCTTCAGGCAAATAGTTTTAAATTTTTTGTTAGAACCACAGGGGGAAGAACCTCACGTTATGCCATAATACCATGTTGGTACCCTTTATTTTCAACTTTGGTGGATTAAGTATGCATTGTGTGAGGGTACTGAATTTTTGCGTAATTAAATTTAAAGCGAGAGGTTTACTGTTAAATCCTTATAGTCAAATATTATAAATGAGTAATCATGTGGTTTTTACGGGAAGTTAAAGTGAATGTTTCAAATAGTGCACAGGTCCACATTTATTAATATGATATACGTTAGTACAGTTGTATAATTATCTGCTTGAGGTACTCCTTGGGCAGCATTCGGAGTTCATCACCAGACATCTCCACATCACAACAAATGTGTGAAGACTGAGCATATAACAAAGAGAATTACCTTGGAAGAGTGTGTATACATGAAAATCCCACAGATGTAGCATTTACTTTGTTTCAGATCAAACCTGATATCCTCATAGAAAGCTCATTTGTATATGACTATGTGATACGCAGATATAATTACATAATCCAGTGGAACTCACTGGTACTACAAGGAAGAATAATAATTAACTAAAGTTCAAAACTGAACCAAGAATATTTTTTTTAAGAATCTGTCACCCACAAACACTATCCTGTCATGTCATGACCTTGGAGTTAGACGTGAATATGGAGTGCAAGAAGTCTGAACTGAATAATGCAACACAAGAGAAAATTTTTTAAAGGTTTTCATCTAGCTTTCAGCTGTTAGAAATTTATTTTGCAATTGCAATTTTGGCATTAAGCCATTTTCAAGCATCTACAAAACATAATACAACAGAATGAGAACCATTTACAGTGGGATTAACAATGGGTACATTCATATGCTGTATTTACAAGATTTTAAACTATGAGGAATCCAGGACGGAATAATGTCAATATAAGGTCTGTTCAAAAAATTCAGAAACTTTGACCACAAAATTTTTCTACACTTATCTTTTACTTATTGTGCATGGTATCCTCCAAAATTCTCTCCTCCACAATTGATACAACGCTCCCAATGCCATTTCCACTTCCAGAAGCAGTCTTGGTATGCCTCTTGCTGGATCGCTTGAAGCGAAGTCGATTAATTTCATTTTATCTTGTCAATCATTGCACATCTTCATCCTTTCAATGGTGTTTTCAACTTTGGAAATAAAAAATTAAAAAAAAAAAGTCCACAGGGGTCAGGTCAGGAGAGTACGGAGAATAAGGCAGCACACCAATTTCGTTTTTTGTTCAACAGTCACGCACCAACAGTTATGAATGTCCAGGTGCGTTACCACGATCCAAGAGCCATGAAAGGTCCCCCCTCATTTCAGGCTGTCCCACTCTCACACTTTCTCGCAGGCGTCACAACACATCCAGATAGAACCTCCGATTAACAGTTTGTCCCTGTAGTATGAATTCATGAACTAATGTTTCAAAGTCAAAGAAAACTGTAAGCATGGCTTTGACATCTGACCTGACCTTTCGAGCTCTTTTTTGTATTGGAGAGCCTTTCCCTACCCATTGTGAAGATTGAACTTTGGTCTCAACATCATAACCACACACCCACATCACACATCACAAGTTATGATTCTCCTCAGGAACCCTTCCGGCCATTTTTAAACTGTGTCAACCATTCGTCACACCAAGTACGACTAAAGCACTCATCACTGTAGGCTTCT
The DNA here is from genome assembly GCF_021461395.2 of Schistocerca americana. Taxonomy (NCBI): domain Eukaryota; kingdom Metazoa; phylum Arthropoda; class Insecta; order Orthoptera; family Acrididae; genus Schistocerca; species Schistocerca americana. Next base: position 735,971,896 of record NC_060121.1, on the reverse strand, counting down.
GCATCATTTGGTGTGTATCTAAAGTTTTTCTTGAGTTTCACGATAAATTTAATGCAGACATGTTGCTCCTCTAATGCTGCCATCTCGAAATTCACAAACTGTGCAACACAACATTCTATTCAATACAGCACTGGACAATAGCTAACACACATACAACAATGAAACGTTCATCCGTCACGTTCCCAGTCTGTTGAAATTTTTCAAACAGATCCTTTATTGTATCGCTTTTCGGTCCTTTGGTTACATTAAACCTCCGTTGAAAACTTCGTCTTGTTGCAACAACACTGTGTTCTAGGCGGTGGAATTCCAACACCAGAAAAATCCTCTATTCTAAAGAATAAACCATGTTGTCTACAGCACACTTGCACGTTGTGAACAGCACACGCTTACAGCAGAAAGACGACGTACAGAATGGTGCACCCACAGACTGCGTTGTCTTCTATATCTTTCACATAACTTGCAGCGCCATCTTTTGTTGAAAATTGTAACTACTGTAATTTCGAAAGTTTGTCTGCCTGAAAATGTACTGTTGTCCCAAGCATATTGCAACAAACGGTGTATTTCTATCACTGCTCGTTTAGTTTTTATTGCCGTTTCAAATATACCGGTCATTTTTGAAACACCCTGTACATTACAAAAGCAACAATATACATAAAGAAATAACATTAAAAAGGGAAGCACAACCAGAAAAAAATGAAATTCATTGCTTTACTTTATTATAATGGCATCTCAGACAGAACAGCCAGTAATTTTTGTAAAATTGAAGTACGAATCAGGTACCGCACGAACACCATAGTAGGGATAATAATCACACACACAACCCGGAAAACAAAACCATTTACACAATCAGCGAATTATAAAATCAGATGTGGTGAATATGAAAATTTCTATGTGAGGCAAACAGGTAAATGTTTTTCCACCAGTTTCAGAAAGCACACAAATGAAAGTGAGAACTATAAATCTTCATTTAGCATCACAAAATCTATAAAGGTGCTACATGGGGTAGAGAAGGGTAGATTAGTAGACACACTATAATAAATTGACACATTTATAAATATAATTTGACACACACACAAACAACAAATAGGTATGCATAATATAAAGTTACTACTATATTGTTTTTTTTTTTTTTTTGGGGGGGGGGGGGGGGGGGGGGGAATACTTTGCTCATCAACAAAGAGAATTACCTTGGAAGAGTGTGTACACATGAAAATCCCACAGATGTAGCATTTACTTTGTTTCAGTTCAAACCTGATATGATTTGTATTAACAGTAAAAATGTTTTCAGAAATATTTTACTGAATTTGCAGCCTTCCCAGTTCTATGTAATTTTTTTCAGACAGAGCATCATACAGATTTATTTGTGGAAAACTGCTGACTAAAAACCTAGTCTGATGATCTTGGAACCCATAGGATGATCTCAGAACCCTTGCCATGTGCCCAGTATGTCACTTCAGACTACCTTTACTCCTCAGACTGGATACTATGCATATAAGTACGGTCATTTTAAACCTATGGATCTCTGTAACACATATTGATATAGGAAAAAAGTGTTTCAAGGTCCTCCAAGATCATTATCTTAAGAACACATGATAAAATTTTTTATGATCTGACATGAACAGAAACACAATTGGTACTTTTGGTACCCATAATCATGGGTTTCTGTGTATATCATGATAACAGATACAGATTTTCAAAAAGAGGAAAATGACACTTATAGATGAATGTCTTAAGAATGTACCATTCAAATTGTGCCATTTGCTATGGTTAGTTAATTAGATAATTGTGGTGCACAGCACAAAAACAGCTAAAAACCAGTTTCTGTGATTTTATGCACAAGTACAGCAATTTTGAACTACCAGATCTTTGTAATGGATAACAATATTGGGGAAAAAAAATCGAAGCCCCCCCAAAAATATCAGCTTTAGAACACATGGCAAAAAATTTGGTGATCTGCCATGAATAAAAATTATAGAAGTCACCAATTTCACAACTGGTAGTTTTCGTACCCAAAAATGATGATCTTTTGGGGTTTTCTGAGGAAGTGCCCATGAACAAATGGTTTTTTTCTAACTTGCCTAGGGGCCAGCCCACATCACACCTAGTTCAAAAGAACTAACTGATTTGCTCAATTTGCTTGGGTTGGAGGAACTGTGTGATGCTTAAATTTCGACCTGTAGCTTAGGATAGCTACAGTATACCCATTCTTCCAATAGGTATACAAATTGTTGCTAAGCCAATAGCTATCCAAAACACTTTATCCTTTATCTCTGTGATCAACAGAGCTTGAGATATGACTCCATGAAAAACTGTACTTTTGTACACGGCTTTTTGCAACATACTGAGACCAGTTTACACCGCAGAAGAACAAACGATATTTAAAAATGATATAAAAATATATTTATTGGCTCTAAATGTTATTAATAACTCTATATCAAAACTGAAAATTATTTTTAAATATTTGTTATTATCTAAAAACAAGTGTTTTGCTTGACAATGTAAATCAACAAGCTGTTGTCATGGAAATGAAAAAGATGACTAGTACACCACTAAACATAATCAAATGGTATGTAGCAACAAATAATATTTACAAATAAGATTTTGAGCCTTTGTACATCATAAGGAAGAACTTAATGAAACATTGCATGTGAAAATCAAATACTGAAGATTCACATCCATTATACGTTCACTGAATGTATGCAGAAACTGCAATGTGATTAGCTTAAAACGTTCGAAGAAGCAGTAGCAGAGTAGCCATGCTCTCTCAAATTTAGTATTGACTGAAAGCCTGCAATCTGCAATAAACTGTTTGCACCCAATGCAACCAGGTAGCACAGTATGCAGTTGTCATGCAGCAAACAACATGCAATACTATGAGTTACAGCCAGACAGCACAGAGGCAATTCAGCAATGCTGCTCAGCGACAGACTTCCCTGCAGAGCTCACTTTATTAAAATCTGTTGGATTATATTCTTTTAAGATACAATATACTGTGAGTGATTTCTCAATTAACTTTGGCAAACAGCGAAGTGAAGTTTGATCAGAAAGAAAAATTGTTGAGAAAATTAAGTTCATTAATGACAAATAAAAAAGGAAACCGTGATGTTGTTATAGCAACTATGGTTACAAAAGTTAATGAATCAGTTAAGAAGGCTACGAGAGTGTTAAGCAGTTTTTGGTATCCCACTTAGACAGTGAACTGACATCGCTTACTTCCAGTATGATTGGCACAGAGGAATTATGGGCAAATTTTAAGCAGACTATAAAGCATGGTCTGGAGAATTGTGCACCTAGTAAGTGGATTAAGGACAAAAAAACCTGCCATGTTTAACAATGAGATTGGAAACAGCTGAGGAAGCAAATGCTGTTTTACTCTTAGATCAAAAGAGAAGATGCAAATGACGACAAGCAAATGTTAGAACAGATTTGTACGTCTGTGAAAAGATCTATGCATGAAGCATACTATTACCATCATATTTAGAAAAAGATTAGACAGGGGGGGGGGGGGAGGGGGGGAATCGGTATGTGGATCTAAGCCTTCCATCCAGTCACTTGTTTATCATGGTATGTGGGTCTAAGGCTTCCATCCAGTCACTTGCTTATCAATCTGGTGTGGCAGTTGAGGACAGCAAAATGAAAGCTGAAGTCTCAAATTTCACGTTTAAGAAATCGTTCATGCAGGAGAATAACACAAACATACCATCATTTGATCATCGAACAAACTCCTGTAAAGTTGACATAATAATAAGCGTCCCTTGTGTAGAGAAACAACTGAAAGAGTTGAAAACAAGTAAGTCACCAGGTCTGGATGGAATCCCAATTCAGTTTTTCAAAGAGTACTCTACAGCACTGGTCCCTTCCCTAACTTGCATTTATTGCGAATCTCTCGTCCAGCACAAGGTCCCAAGTGACTGGAAAAAATTGCAGGTTACTCCTGTATATAAGATGGGTAACGAATGGACCAGCATAATTACAGATCAGTATCTTTAACATTGGTTTGCTGCAGAATCCTTGACTACATTTTCAGTTCTGATACAATAAATTTTGCTGAGACCAAGAATCTTAGATTCATGAATCAGTATGAAACCAAGCTTGCCCTTTTCTCATGTGATACACTGTGTACTATGGATGAAGGGCAAACAGGCTGATTCCATATTTTTAGATTTCTGGAAAGTGTTTGATACAGTGCCCCATTGTAGGCAATTAAAGAAAGTACGAGTATATGGAATAGGTTCATTGATATGTGAGTGGCTCAGCGACATAGAACCCAGCAAGTTGTCCTTCACAGCAAGTGTTCATCAGAGACAAGGGTGGCATCAGTAGTGACCCACAGAAGTGTGATAGGACTGCTATTTTTCTCGATATACATAAATGATTTGGCAGACAGTGTGAGCAGCAATCTGCTGTTGTTTGCTGATGATGCTGTGGTGTGCGGTAAGGTGTCAAAGTTGAGTGACTGAGGAGGAAATAAGATGACTTAGGCAAAATTTCTAGTTGGTGTGATGAATGGCAGCTAGCTCAACATGAAAAGGCATGGGAGCTAATGCAGTTGAGTAAGAATAACAAACCTGAAATGTTTGGATACAGCATTAGTAGTGTCCAGCTTGACACAGTCACCTCATTTAAATATTTGGGCATAAAGTTGCAAAGCAATATGAAATGGAACAAGTATATGGGAATTGTGGTAGGGAAGGCGAGTGGTCAACTTTGGTTTATTGGGAGAATTCTAGGAAAGTGTGGTTCATCTGTAAAGGTGCCTGCTCATAGGACAATAGCGTGACCTATTCTTGAGTAGTGCTTGAATGTTTGGGATCCATAAAAGGTCCAATTAAAGGAAAACATTGAAGCAATTCAGACGCGGCTCCTAGATTTGTTACTGGTGGGTTCGAACAACTTACAAGTGTTACGGATATGCTTCAGGAACACAAATGGGAATCCCTGGAAGGAACACGACATTCTTCTTGAAGAACACTATTGAGAAAATCTATAAGACTGGCATTTGGAACTGACTGCAGAGCGATTCCACTGCCTCCAACATACATTACATGTAAGGACTATAAAGAGAAGGTATGAGAAATTAGGGCTCATATGGAGGCATATAGGCAAACATTTTTTCCTTGCTCTATTTGTGGATGGAATATGAAAGGAAATGACTTACAGTGGTACAGGGTACCCTCCATCACAGGCTACACAGTATACTGTGGAGTATCTATGTAGGTGTAGACGTACATGTAGAACATTTCTGTACAATTAAATCTGTAGTGGATAATTTTGTGAATAGAGTAGGTATATTAGAATAGAAACTATTAGACACAAATGGTACTTTGGAAAGAGTAACAAATATGAATGTTGCTATGTCTTCTGTAATTATAAATTAATTGCAACCTCAGTTAGAAAAATTAGAAGCTAATATAGGACCCTCAAGCAGTGAGGGGAAATCATCAAAACAAAGGTTTACTGGAGGATAAGTTACTGTATTCACATACTAATGCGCAGGCAGATATGGGATCGACATTAAATACTAAAAGGGATAAAAGGTATACTTCAGAGGAATTACGAATTAATACATATTTAAATTTTGAATGAGCAACTCACGGGACAAGAAAAGAATTAGATCTAACAATAGAGGACTACATTACAGATTTCCAACTTTTACTCCATTGGGCAAGGACACCCATACTGGGGCAAGGGGGAGTTGCACCATTTCCGAGTTATTTGGCATTGAAGTTAACCAATCAGGTCACTGCATGCACAAATTTAAGCACTTGTACGTGCTAAAGCGCAGTAATGCAGAAACATCTGTGGGTCCATAAGCTACCATTTGTTGAAATTCTCATTACCAGTTAAAATATGCCTTTCTCCGTAAGTGATAAATTTAAGTTAGGTGAGCATACACTACATTCCTTTGGTTTGAGGAAACCAAAAGAAAACATTTGGCAACACTGTCTCTTGACAAGTGCTTGAACTTGTGCATACGAAGACCAGACTGACCGGCTTAAATGCTAAATAACACAGAAACGCAATGGCGCAATGTATCAAATTTTTTCTTAACAATTATTTCTCAGCATTAACCCCCCCCCCCCCCTCTCCCCTCCCCTCCCCCAGCAACACCTGTACAAGATTTGCAAACTGTTTCTGACCACCATGTATAATTAATAGATCGTTGCAGTTGTGTGTGACAGATACCTTGAAGTAGGATCTAGTTGTACTGGCATTCTTTACATTTCAAAGATCAAATAAGGATAACAATAAATATTGTATTACACCAAAGATTCCGATTTAAGGGAATACTTTGACAATAACGAAGTTGGTTCAATTAGCAGAACTGTTTTGTTGAAACCTATAGGGTTACTTGACAAAAGCAAGGGGGAACTACATACTTACTTGACATAAATGGAACTTGTAACTTTTAAAAAGGAAAGTGTAACAGCTGAGTATTTTAAGTGGCTGGATAATTAATTACTGAAATAAATAAATACAAACAAAGATTATGTTCAAATATATAAATGGAGAAGATAATTTCTCTAATGTAATATTTGATGTTTGAATTAAGATTACTTAAGAAATAGGAACATGCTCCCTTATTTATATAGGACAGCATATGTGAGGGTGCCAAATTTTTGCATAATTAAATTCAAGATTTTCACTTCAGGTGCAAAATTTAGTGTAGTCTTGCCATCATATCTAAATGAGCAACCATTTAGTTTATTTATGGGAGGTTAAAGGGAATGTTTAAAATAGTGCACAGATCTACATTTTTTAATATTATATTATATGTTGATACAAATATTTGTTTGCGCTGAACTTTTATGTGTTTGAAGCACTCCTCCGGCAATGTGCGGAATTGCAAGTTCACCAGCGGATGCCTTCAATCACAACAAGTACATTATGGAGCTCTAAACACCACACCCATGTTGAAGGAGTCCCTTTTGAGCATACAACAACAAAAATTACACGGAAGGGTGTATATAAATGAAAAACACAAAGCTGTAGCATTTAGTTTGTTTCAGTTCAATCCTGACATCCACACAAAGCACATTTCTCTATGATTTTGTAATAAACAGATGAAATACATAATCCAGTGGAACTCATTTATAATATAAAGAAGAATCATGAATATTATTTTCTTTTATGAATTTGTCACCCATGAACCCTTTCATGTGCTGACCCAAAAGTTAACTATGAATCTGTATCAAACTGAAATTAAGACTACAAGATGAAAATAACTATGAAGAATGATGAAAGGAATTTAATACGTTACTGTATCACGAATTTACTATATTTTCATCACCACAAAGTCTCTTGACTGTGAATGGTGGATGTCACTGAACACTGTTTTCCCTTTTAAGAATGTGAAGTTTTTATTCACAGTCCTCTCCCCCAAGCCCATTTACATCACTAGCAACTGGTATGTTGGTAATAGTGTGCTTCCAGGTGTTCTGATGAGTTGTTTCCATTTTGTGTACAATACTTCACTGACCATCCCAGCTTTATTCTCCAGGTGCTGCTTGTTTTGATGTTATGTGCACTCGCTACCTGGACTCAAACTAGTCCAGGCATCAAGTACACATATCAGCAAAATTCACAGCACCTTAATAAGACTGCTGGTTCAGCCATCAAAATATTGTGCATAAAATGGAAACAACCAGGTGTAACACCTGGAAGCACACCATTAATCAATCACTCCATGAAAATCTGAGAGATGACATTTTGTTATTAGAAGGTATGAGGAAGAGTGAAATCATCCACAAGTAAGGAACAATATACTGGCATTCTTACCATGGACATAATGGTAAGATAAAAATGTTGACTTGGTGGAAAGGGGTTCCCTGACTTTGTATCTTACACACCAAGTAAGGAAGTGCCATATAATAATGTTGGACTTCCCAAAAATGCACTGATGCAGTTTTTCAAAAATACTATGCCTTGAAGTATTATTATAGTCCTTATGAAGATGGAAAAACACACCTACCTGTAATAGTTTGTGTAGGAAAGTGTGGTGTATAGCTGCTTCCACCGGAGACAGGTTATCAATGATAGAACCCAAACCAAAAAACCACTTAGAAGGTGCCTATACTTGAGAATGCCGACAAGATAATGATTCAATGTCCACTCCAATATCTTTCTTGTGTAGCTAGTGGCTAACACTATGGTCCTTCTCCTGTAACGTCTACAGTAATTTTGTCTCCCAAATGGTAGTGATCAGGGCAGGACAAATTTTTTACTGGCCCTATGTGGTGCTGCGAACAGTGCCAAATCCAATTCCCTTGTTATGCTTATCCATTACGGATATTTTAGAACCGTGACTGTATATTAATGTAAATAAGTTATACACAACTGCAACCAGTCACTTTAAAGCATTATTATTGAAAAAAGTGACTGGTTGCAGTTGTGTATAACTTATTTACAATTCCCTTGTTGTCCAAAAAAAAGTTTCAATTCCTCTCCTCATAGATAGCTTGGCAGTGACAGAAGGATGAATCCAGGTTGGTGATAGCTTTCATCCCAGAGAAACATTCAACCATCATACGCACTATGTCTCTCTGAAGATAACTACTTCTTATTGGGCCTTTAATTGGTCACCTTCCTCTCTACTAGAAATCCTTTAGATGGTCTCCCATGCTATAGTGGAATTGTTGGTACAATTTACACAGCGTTCACAAGTTAATGCCAGAAATATATTTCACTCTCTTTAACAATGTCGTGATATTTTGATTTCCCTACCAAAACAATTACAAAGGGTCTCTGCAGCTGGTTAGCATTGGAAAAATCGTATAGCTGCAAAAATTGCAGAGCTGCACATGTCACTCATAGCAGAGCTCACTCCATCATGGAAAGGACACACTTCTTAAATGGTGAGAAGAATCTGGTGTTGATAAGTCAATGGTTTGGTAGAGCACATTTGGTGATCACCCGTTTCAGATGCTTTCTTTTGAGGATTGCTCAACATTCTGGGTGTAATTAAATCCATAAGTGCAAATCATTGGCTATTCCCACAAAACAGTGTGTCCATGCTGACATGATAGATTAGTAGCAGAAAATGATTGGTGAATGTGAAGTTATTTTACATGTAACACCCTGCCTTAATGTACTTCACACATAAAACAAACCGAGTCTTTGTGAGGTGGGCAGAATTCTACATCATTTGCCTCTTTAAAAGATTCCATTTGATTATCAACCACGTTAAAGTTGGTTCATAAATAAAAATTGACAAAGAAATGTTTTCACAAGTGAGCTAGGTACATGGTACGACTGCACCAGTCTGTGATAGGGAAAACTACTCACTGAGGTGCAAAGATGTGTGCATGTACAACACCCACTTAAGGGATTAAAGAAGTTGAAGGTTTTCTAAAATTTAAAGATAATGGAGTAACTACTGAAAGGGTTTTGCTCTTACAGAAATTTGGCTCCTTACAGTCTTAATGAAAGGGTTTCTACAGTATAAGTCTTTCCGCAGATTTAGTAGTACCAGATATTCTTTCTAATCACTTTCTGATCGCAAAAGGGTGGACCTTCATCAAAACTACCCTCCTTACACTGCATACCAATCAACTGGTTTTAGCACTGTAGTGCCTGTTACAACTGACTAGTTTTTACTGAAAATTTGATGGCATGATCCTATGCAGATGCCTCCTCCTCAGCAACTTCTCGAACAGTTAAACGACGATTTCTGTGAATCACAGCATGAACGCTATCCTCATGGCCCCATCATCTGCTGATATGGAAGGACGTCCAGACATGGAATCATCAGAGACCGATATTCTACCCTGTTGAAAACATTTAAACCACTCATAGAACAGCATGCGACTCATACGTTCCTTCCCGTATGCTTGGGCAAGCATTTGAAATCACTCTCTCTCTCTCTCAACATGCAGCTAGGTGCACTCAGTAACCACAACACGTGCTCTCTCTGCTGGATGGTGCACTATTTCAAAAGTTCGGTTTATTTTTGAACACCCCTCTTAGGGCGGAAACCTATTGAATTTTAGAAGCATTATGTTTTCAAGAAGTATAAACAGACACAATAGTTCATTAATTACAGGTGAGAGCTTCAGTATAAAAAAGTCCCATTTTCTGGTAAAATAATATTTTGTAATGCATAAAAGCAACAGTTTAAGAAGTGTAATTATTTATAACATAATGATACTGTCAAAGTAATTGCTGCACCAAGTAACAAGTATAATGATCGACAGTGGTATGTGTTAATTGATATGGTTTGTTGGTTGTTTGTTTGTTTGGTTGTTGGTGTTAAAGGGATCAAACTTTGAGGTCATCAGTCCCTTCATTCTACATGTATTGAACCAGAAGTAACGCTTAAAAGAAGGGTACAAAAGGCAAATCCTGGGAAGCCCAATTGTAAGCAAGATACAATAAGAGAGAGCTAAAATTAAGGAATTGGGAAGGGAGTGACAAGGATAAGGTGGTCAAGCTGCTTGCCCAGAATGCAACTGGAGGTCCCCAGAGCATGGTATGTGGTGGGAGGCGCACTCTTTGCACCCCACCAGTACTACTCACTAGCCGGTGCCCCCAAGAAAATGAGCAACACAGACAAGATGACAAAAGTTTAAGAAAGATGAAAAATTAAAAATGGTAAATATAAAAGAACAACGAGAATAAAAGAGCGGAAAGGGCCTGACCACTGAACAAGGGCTGCCATGGTGACCTTGGCCACAGCAGGCAAGGGCTGCCTCTCGAAACACTAAGGCAGTCCATGAGGCTAAAGTGCCCCACCTCACAGAGATGAATAGAAACCACCTTTGTAGGTGAAACGTAAAATCACATAAACCACTTTGGCATCGTCCACTAGCACCAGAGGTAGTGTGTCAGGAAGTTTAATATATCGCCACAATGCAGAAAAATTTGTGCAGTCTACTAGGATGTGGGCCACCATCAGGTGGGTACTACATTGGCAGTAAGGTGAGTCCTCAGGTCAGAGAATGTGGCCATGGGTCAGCCAAGTGTGGCCAATGCATGGCTGACAAAAGACAGTGGATCCCTGTGGGAAGCATGAAGGGAGGACTGCCACATGGTCGTGGTCTGCTTTACTGCCCTGTTTGTTTGGGGAGTCTCAGTTTGCTTGGGGAGTCTCAGTTTGTTTGGGGAGTCCAGGACGAATAATTCAGAGTTCCAGACATCCAATAACTGATGGCGTCGAGTTGACCGAAGATCCAGTTCTTGAACCCCCATTTCCAAACTCAGCATCCTGGTAGGAAACCATGCCAAGCAGTCAACATGTTCATTCCCTGAGATCCCAACATGTCCAGGAGTCCAAACAAAAGACAACTGGCCATCCAGCTTGATGGAGGTTAGAGAGAAGATCCTGGATAGTCGTGACTAATGGGTGACATTGTAGCAGTGGTCTATAGCCTGAAGGCTGCTCAGGGAGTCGCTGCAGATTAGAAGCACCATGCCAGTGCAAGAAAGAGCTTGGCTAGGGGCTCGTTTGATGGCCACCAATTCAGCAGTGAAGACACTGCATCCTCTTGGCAAGGAGAGTAGTTCACTACACCTTGCATGTGTGTACGCAAAACCAGTTCATCCACTGGCCATCAAGCTGTAAGTGTATACCAATTCCGAACCTGGACATACATCGAGGACAGGCAGGAACAGGTGGAAAAAAACACCTACCTGACAAGAGGAGACAGTGGGGGAAATGGAGTTCAGAGCAGAGCAATTGAGACCTCAGTTCTAGGTCTCTGTTGTGGGAAGTGGACCTCCCTACTATGGAGAAGGACATGGTAGTTTGAATGCTTAGAGGAGATGCGAACAAGTATAGCATAACTGAGTAGCTGTTGTTGGCATCTGATCCAAAGTGGAGGAACCCCAGCCTGCATAAGTAAGCTGTTCACAGGGCTAGTTCTAAAGGCTCCTGTTGCTAGTTGGACCACACATTGATTTATTGGCTCTAGAGACTGCAATGGTGAGGGTGATGCCAACCATATGGCAGACTCCCATGATGACGACAGGACATGGATCAGAGCTTTGTAAAGCTGCAGAAGGGTAATGCAGTCTGCATTCCAGCTGAGGCAGTGAAGTGTATTATGGTGTAGACAGCACCTTTGCTTAAGCTGACGAAGATGGGGAAGCCAAGTCAGCCAGGCATCAAGGACCAGCCCCAAAAAGTGGTAAGTCTCCACCACATTGAGTAACTGGTTATTGAGATGAAGTTCTGGTTGTGGATGAACAGTACGACAGTGACAGAAGTGCACAACATGAGTCTCAGTAGCGGAAAACTGAAAGCTGTGCATGATTGCACATTTTGAATGGCAAGCTGCAGTAAGCATTCAGCAACGTCCACACTAGAGAAGAAACAGTAAAAGCAAAAATCGTTGACAGACCAGGAGGGTAATACTGAAAACCCCGCAGCTGCTGCTCGACCATTGATGACCACTAAAAAGAAGGGGGCACTTAATATAGAGTGCTGGGGAACAAAATTTCTTTGGATATTGGGAGGGTGGGGGGATACTGTGGGAAGCGTTAACTTGAACATGGAAAGTATGGTGCAACAAGAAGTTCTGGACAAAAATCTGAAGTGGGTCCCAGAAACATCACTCACGTAAGGCAGCAAGGATGTTATGTCATCAAGTGATGTCATAAGCGTGCATGTCGATGAAGAGGGCAAGAAGGTATTAACGTCAGTCAAAAGTTGTGTGGATGGCAAACTTCAGACAAACCATATTATCAGCAGTGGAAAGGCGTTGGTGAAAACCGCACTGTTACTGATCCAGAAGACCCTGAGACTCAAGGAGCCAACACAACCTCCAGGTCATTATGCATTTGAGCAACTTACAGAGAACATTGGTGAGACTAACTGGGCAATAGCTGTCCATCTCTGGGGGAAGCTTCCCAATTTCACTACTGGGACGATGATGCTCTCCCACCATTGAGATGGGAGCTCACCTTTACTCTGCCATTGAGAGGGGAGCTCACTTTCGCTCTCACTCCATATGCAGTTAAAGATGGTAAGGAGATGACACTGACTATCCACTAAAAGTGATTGAGCATTTGGTTGTGGATGCGGTCTTGTCCTGGGGCCGTATCAGGGCAAAGGCAAGGGCACTGAATAATTTCCACTCACTGAATGGAGCATTATAGGCTCTAGTGGCCTGTAGTGAAAGATAAAGTGCAGTTGCTCAATCTGCTGTTTAAGGACATGAAAGACAGGTTGATAGTTCTCAGACACAAAGGCTTGAACATAATGCAAAGGAAGATGTTCGCGAAGGAGGCGTACATGGTCCAATGGCTGAACCATACCATTCCCAGCATTCTTGCTTACTTCATTTTATTAAGTATTGGATCTGGGCATAGAGCCGTTTAAAGGCAATCAGGTGCTCGAATGATGGATACTGCTTATGTCATTGGAGAGACTGCCTATGGTCTCGAATGGCCTCAGCGATTTCCAGATTCCACCAAGGGACAATGACGCTCTCCACAGTTGATGCAGATAGGGAGAGGAGCACTAGGAACATTCGCGTGTAACATTCGTCCTCAATTCCTACAGACTGGGCTGGTGTTGCAACACGAAGACAACATGTGCCAGAATTTAATACATTTTGTAGTACTGCTTGGGGGGGAATGGGGGACACACAGTTTCATGCTGCACCAGTATACCATCATCTTGACCTTTCCAGGCAACAAATCGCCCCCATATGCCCAGATGAAGACTAAAGTACGAGGGTTATTCCAAAAGTAAGGTCCGGTTATAAAAAAAAAAAATCAAAACTAAAATGTTTTTTCAAAACAATTGTTTTATTTACATTCCTTACATCTTTATCTATTTTTCTACATAACTTCCATACTTATTTAAACATTTGTCACATCGTTCAACAAGCTTTTGAATGCCCATGTTATAGAAATCGGCCGCCTGTGACGATAACCAGTCCTTAACTGCTTCTTTCACTTCATCATCTGTGTCGAAGCGCTTGCCGCCGAGAAACTCCTTTAAGTAACGGAACAGGTGGAAATCACTTGGCGCCAGGTCCGGACTGTAAGGAGGATGGTCCATCTGTTCCCATCCAAATTTCTTGATCAGAGCTTGCGTTTCATTTGCAGTGTGGGGTCTGGCATTGTCATGCAACAACAAGATTCCAGACGACAAAAGACCACGTCGCTTATTCTGGATTGCACGTCAAAGTTTAGTCAGGGTAGCGCAGTAGGCGGCTTTATTAATCGTTGTTCCTCTCTCCATAAAGTCGACTAACAATACTCCACGTCTATCCCAGAACACAGTCGCCATAACCTTACGTGTTGAGATTGTCTGCTTTGCCTTGACCTTGACTGGCGATGACGTGTGACGCCATTGCATTGACTGACGTTTAGACTCTGGAGTGATGTGAGAAACCCATGTCTCATCCCCTGTGACAACATTGTCTAAAAGACTGTCACCTTCCTTATGATATCGCTCCAAAAAATCAAGAGCAAAAGCCATTCTTTTCCATTCGTTGGGGCTCAGTAAGCAGCCTGGGAACCCAACGGGCACACAATTTGTGAAACTTCAAATGTTCAGACACAATTCTGTACAAAGTTGTTCTACTCACATTCGGAAAATGCATGTCTACGTCTGTAATAGTGAACCAGCGATCTTCACGAATTTTTTTGTCAACCGCATTGACCAAATCGTCTGAAATCACTGATGGTCGGCCACACCGTGGTTCATCGTGCACATTATCCCGTCCTTCATTAAAAGCTCGCACCCACTTTCGCACTTTACTGTCGCTCATTATGTTAGGACCGTACACTTCAGTAATCTGCCGATGGATTTCCGCCGCTGAATTGTTTCTTGCAGACAAAAACCGTATCACTGCCCTTACTTCACAATCGGCGGGCTGATCAATTGTCTTAAACATTGTAAAGTGACACTGTGAACTACACTCAGCAACAGTAACAAAGCAAATGGCGGCGTTTGACGCGCAAGGCTTGCCGGGAGTCGGCGCGCATGCGTGTTTTGTCATTGGCGCCAAATTTCAATAGTTACGGCGAATCGGACCTTACTTTTGGAATAACCCTCGTAGCAACATTATTGTCCTCTGGCCCCCAATGGACAAAATGGACGACGTGTACAGCCCTTTGCTCCAAGTTGGTGTGTAACTCAACATCGGACTGCAGGAGGAGGTCACGATGGAAAATTATGCCTTGAACCATATTTAGACTATTATGGGGAGAGACAGTCATCAGAATGTAGCCCAGTTTGACACAAGCAAGCAACACCAATGACTGGGCAGGCGATGCTGTTTCAATCAAAATTGACGGCATAGCCTGTGAAGGAAACATTTTGGGGTTCCATACCTCTGTGTTGAATGAGTTCTTTGCTTCTGAAGAGACTGCTGGGGCCATGTGACGACCTGTGGGAGAAAAGCTTGATCTACAAGTCATCTGCCAAGGTGCCATCCATACCAAACAGGAGCTATCCCCATGTGTGTCACCCAGCCTCAGCAATGGGTACCTGGCCAGTAATCTGTTTCTCAGAGTCTCCAAGCCCCAGTCATGACAGGCACATACTCCTTGGCATACACTGGGAGGTATCAGCTCAAGCACCAACAGTGTGATCCCTGTGGGGTCAGGTGACTACTATCATGCAGATACTTGACGAACCTCCCACAATGGGATGGCTATCGTGTTGGGTTTTGGGTGTACTAGCTTACTGGAAAGGAAAGGTGCTAAGGTGGAAAGGCACAAAGGTGGGACTCCATATTGGGCGACCTTCCCTGCACAATCTGCACTTCTGGAAAATTTGGAAAAGTGGTGGCATGTCAACCCAACAATGGGGACCATGTATTTATCAAGGGGGAGGCATAGAAAGTGCTGGGAGTGAAATGGAACACAAGGGTCCTAAATTGTGTACGAGGTCCAAGTGGGGTCTACACCAGAAAGACCATCTGATTGAAAGGCAGAGGGGGAAAGGGATAGTACATGTACAGGGTTGCAACACAGAAAGAGAAATAGTGCTGCAAAGGCCTGTGCCTCTTAGTAGCCCAGCACATTCACACAATAAGAGTTGTGAGCCTTCTAGGGTGGCTCATTGACATACATTGCACTGAAACGTTTCAGATATGAATCATAGCTCCTAAACAACACAAAATATTGTTTAAAATTTGTCTTCTGAAGTTTTTGTAGTTATTCCCAATGGAAGCAGCTTTAAAATATACAGAATTCCCAGAAATAAGAGTCTACAGATCCTTTAAATACATTGATTGGTTTATGAGAGGGGTTGAACACAAGCCAATTGTTGCCCAAAAATCCACAGCTGACAACTGCACACATTACAATTCAATGCTTTTAACAAAGAAAACTCTGACAAATTGTGTGTGTTGCAATATAAGTACTTCTTGCACAAAGAATTGAAATGATTGTCAAAACAGGTTTCTCTGCTATAGTTGAATTTATCTACATTATTCTAATATGATTCCTCCTCTGCCTCCTCTTAAAACATTGCCTCACTGGTAACTTTTATTTGATGCACTGTGCTACCAGTTTACCTTAATGTCTTCAAGAAGCTGCGGGTCTTGCCAATCAGGAACATTCTTATTGGTGTCATCAGTATTAGCTTCTGATTTTTCATCAGGCTGACCATCTGTGCGCTGACCCTTTTCATCCCGAGGCACTATTGGTCCGTGGAATGGACACTGAAATGAACGACATTGTTGGGTTAATCAATTATTGGAATAACTGAAATTAACAACTTCAGCAATAGTGTGTATTAGTACACAGAAATGAATAAAGTTAAATGATCAATAAATTTAAAAATGAATGGATGTAAGTAAATGGTAAAAAATGCTAAGAGCTCACCGTATTGATTAGCAAATGTCATTTTATAAATAAAACGGAAAAAAATAAGAATGTATGGACCAAAGTACCACAGATTGGTACCACCTTCAACTGCTGTCATTCATTCAACAGCAACAAATTCTCTACAAATCGCACTTCAGTAGAACAGCCACAGTGAAATTTTTTGGCTTTTGATGGCATAAAGTTATGCGAAATTTAGTCATCGGTGCTAACACAGTACAATACACATAAATGAATCGTGATCTTATTCAGGGGATTTTGAATGTTGACATAGTTTAACTGATCCAACTACTGCCAGTCAAATTGTTGTTTGCAGTATTTCTATAGGTAAACATTTCAGTCCTTTTTTTTCGTTTTGATTGAGAAAACTCAGAGGACAGGCTTAAAAATAAAGTTAAGTATATGATCATTATACAGAATAGAGTTTGGTGAGAAAAAATGTGTTGTTCTTGAAGACAGCATTCGCCTGCACACACCACAATCAACACTCCATACTACAGCAAAATAAGGCTGGAAATTTTTAACAGTTTGAATATCATACAAAAGTACTTTCCTTTCTTGTCCACTCAATAGGACAGAAGGTCTCATGTTTTGCAGAAACGAAGAAATTTGCAAAACTTTTTACAGCATATTTGATTAGTAAAGAGATGATCCAAGTGTGGACATTAACACTTTAAAATGGCTACTGGGAGACTGTGTAACAGATAATAGCTGATAAAATAATTTTATAGTTGGCAAAATAATTTTCTTTTGTCAAATGTGTGTCACAGATCTTTACATTAAAACTTTAACCATTTAAATTCTCTTTATGAAAGTATTCTCCTCACTTGAATAAAGTGTTCTACACAGCCCAATTCAGTTGAGGACATTCAGCAGTTTAAAATAAGTCACAGAACAGGCATATCAAAGAAATTTTATTTATAAGGAAGTTTAATACGCTACATGTATAGAGTATTTGTTACTCTTGACCAATTAGAAAACAATAGTTTCATATATCTGCAATAAATGACAATCCTCATTCAAAACTAAAGTAACTGATGGTTTTGAAATAGCTGTCTTTTTAACATGTGAGGGAGGAGGGGAACTAGAACTCACGAGGTAAATGTGGAGGTTCTCTTTATTCTATTATATTACAAGAATGGAAATTCAATGCTGGCAATAGTGTATAAACATATGGACCACCAAGAACTCATGCACACATGAATTGTGGGTGGCACATTTAAATATCGGATAACCTTCTGTTCGTCTGGTTTTAGTACAAAGGCACATGCAATATTCTTTTCCAAGGCAACACTGCCTGTTGATGTGCTGCTGTCTTAATAAATGGATGTTGGGAGTAGAAACAAGTCAGACAATAGGGAGGGAAAGTGACGTTCTTTTCGAGGAACACCACTGAGTAATCTAGAGAACCGGCATTTGAAGTTGACTGCACAGCGGTTCTACTGCCACAAATGCACACTTAATGTAAGGACTGTGAAGCTAATATAAAAGAAATTAGGGCTCATACAAAGGTATATAGACAGTCTTTTTCCTCCCACTCTTAGTGTGGAACAGGAAAGGAAACGATTAGTAGTGACACAAGGTACACGTCACCATGCATCCAAGTGGCATGTAGATATAGCTATAACTACATGGATGCAAGAAGTAGGTAGGGAGGCAAGAGGAAGAAGAGAACATTGAGTTCAGTGGCAGTGGGGAAGCGTTCAGTGGCAGTGGGGAAGCATGGATTAATTTTGGTACCAATAACAAAACTGAAGTGTGCATGGGAGTGAAAGGGAAGGGGGGGGGGGGGGGGGGGGGGGGGTGAGGGACAGAGAGAGTAAAATATTGCGGCAGGAGAGGATCAGGATTGACAGAGTGTAAGGGTAACAGTCAGATTGTGGTGACTGAACACAGGGACCAGCAGAGGTTCATGCTAGGGACATGCAATAACATTTTTCAACCATACTGTTCATACATGCTGCATCTGGAGGAGGTGGTGGGATAAGAACCAAATGGCATAGGTGTTGAACCAGCTGTTAAAATCTTCCAAGTGCAGTGCGTTTAGCAACTGCATAGCAACAGTATGGTGATGGCCTTCGATGTAGATAGACAGCTGCTTAATTGTCACAGATACGTCAACACCTATACATACATTCTGCAAACCACCATGAAGCACATGGCAGAGGCTACATCACATTGTACCAGTTATAAAACAACGGAAACTCAAGGTAGGAATATCTACAATGTAGGAAAAGATAGATAGCTACTTTCTGTAAAGATAACACGCTAAGTTGCAGACAGGCACAATTAAAAGACACTCACACATCAGCTTTCGGCCACAGCCTTAATTGGAAACAGATAAACACACCGTTCGTTCACCAAGCAAGCACACCTCATGCACATGACTGCGGTCATTTGTGTGTGAGATGTGCTTGTTTGTGTGAATGAATGGTGTGTTATTTTCTTTTCTTGATGAAGGCTGTGGCCGAAAGCTTATGTGTAAGTATCTTTTAATTGTGCCTGTCTGCAACTTAGTGTGTTATTTTTGTGGTAATTAGCAACCTATAATTTCCTACACTGCTGTACCCGTTATAAAGTTTTGTTGAAATCCATTTATGTATGGAGCATGGGAAGAAAGTTTAAAATGCCTGTGTGCAGGCTGTGATTAATCTGATCTTGACCTCACAATTGTAGGGGGATGTGTATATTCCTAGACTCCTCATTTATAGCCAGTTCTTGAATCTTTGTAAGCAGGTTTTCTTGCAATAGTTTATGTCTGTCTTCAAGTGGCAACCAGTTCTTTCAACATCTCTATAACACTCTCCCACAGATCACACACACCTGTGACCATTCATGCTGCCCTTCTCTGTATACAATAAATATCCCCTGTTAGTCCTATTTAGTAGGGATCCTACACACTTGAGCAATATTCTAGGATGAATCACAAGAGTGATTTGTAGTAAGCAATCTCCTTTGTAGACTAATTGCGTTTACCCAGTGTTCTGTCAATAAACTGAAGTTTACCACATGCCTTACCCATGAGGGAGCCTATATGATCATTTCCATTTCAGGCCCCACGAAGTGTTACACCCTGCTATTTGTATTAGTTAACCGATTCCAACTGCGACTCACTGATACTGTAGTCATAAGATACCATATTGTTTTCATTCTGTGAAGTGCACAATTTAACATTTCTGAACATTTAAAGCAAGTTGCCAATCTTTGCATTGCTTTGAAATCTTATCGAGATCTGACTGAATATTTGTGCAGCTTCTTTTAGATTGTACTTCACTGTACTGCACTTCACTGCAAAAAGTCTGCAGTTACTATCAATACTGCCCACAAAGTCATTAACATACAACAGGAATAGTAGGGGATTACTTCACATCCCTGGGGTACACCTGAAGTCATGTCTACATTTGTCAATGACTCTCCATCAGAGACAACTAGCTGCATCCTTCCTATGAAAAAAGTTCACAATCCCATCCCAAATTTCGTTTGATACCCCATACAACTGTACTTTTCATAATAAATGCAGATATGGTACTGAGTCATATGTTTTTCAGAAATTGAGAAATACTGCATCTACTTGACTGCCTTGATCCACTGTTTTCGGTATGTCATGTAAGGAAAATCCAAGTTGGGTTTCACATGATCTATGTTTTTGAAATCCGTGCTGGTTGGCATGGATGATGGAATGTCTGAATGGATGATGGAATGCTACACTGCTGGAGAGGAACAGAAGGCATAATCTTGAATAGGTCATCCCTCATATCAGTGGGCAATGAGATTGAGACAATATAACTGGCAAAGAGCATGGTCAAACAATGAAAAGTCCTAGATGGAATGTAACAATATTATGAAACGGATAGTTGCTACTCACCATATAGTAGAGATGCTCAGTCGCAGATAGGCACAACAAAAAGACTGTCAGAAAGTGAGTTTTCGGCCAACAACAAGGCCTGTGTCGAAAGTAGACAAAATAAATATACACACACACACACACACACACACACACACGTGACAAAAGTCTCTGGCAGCTGAAGCCAGACTGTGAGCAGCAGCGCTTGATGGGAAAGGCAACTGGATGGGGGTAAGGAGGAGCCTGGGGTGGGGAGGGCAAAGGATAGCAGGTTAGGAGTTGGGGATGGTAAAATGCTGCTAGTGGGAGCTTGCAGGGATGAGGCGGAGAGTAGGGTGCTAGATGTATTGGGGAGGTTAGATGGAGGGAGGGGGAGAGAGGGAGGGTAGCAGAAAATGAGAGAAGTAAGAAGACTGGTTGCGTCAGTGGAATGGAGGGCTGTGTAGTGCTGGACTGGGAACAGGGAAGGGGCTAGATGGGTAAAGACAAAGACTAACGAAAGTTGAGGCCAGGATGGTTATGGGAGCATAGGCTGTATTTCAGGGAGAGTTCCCACCCGCACAGTTCAGGAAAGCTGGTGTTGGTGGGAAGGATCCAGACAGCACAGGCTGTGAAGTCTCACTGAAACGAAAAACATTGTCCTGAGTGGAGTGCCCAGCAATAGGGTCGTCCAGTTGTTTCTTGGCCACTGTCTCTCAGTGGCCATTCATGCGGACAGATAGCTTGTTGGTTCTCATGCCCACGTAGAATGTAGAACAGTGGTTGCAGCTTAGCTTGTAGACCACATGACTGGTTTCACAGGCAGCCCTGCCTTTGACGGGATAGGTAATGTTTGTGAAAGGGCATGGTTGAGGATATCGACACATGGGCGAAAAAGCATGTTAAAGACAGTACTGATCAGCAGTCTGTCAGCAAAAGAAGTTTTATTTGGGTGATGGTAAGAAATGATGTGGAAGATCTGTTTATGGACAAGTGGCCACAAATTTGTCTGCGAAAGCTCTGATGAAGTCATTAGTATATTGGATTAACTCCTGTTTACTACTGCAGAAGTGGCTTCCAAAGTAGCATCAGTTGATGGGGAAACACTGTTTGATGACAAAAAGGTGATAGCTATAAAAATGGAGGTATTACTGGTATAAGTGTCTTTGACACAGAAAAAGAGGTGGCACCGATTTGCATACTGACACAAAGAAAAGATTGCTAACCGTTTAAATTTTTGTACAAAAAAATCCTCCTTCAGAAATAGAACACACACACACACACAGCTACTGTTCACAGTGACTAGAGACAGAAGTGCACACAGTTCCATTTTCATCACTAAACTTCCTAAGTACCTAGGAGATGTCACTTGTTCTAAGAGCTTTCCTCCCAATGCTAAATACTATTCACTTTGGTGTATCATGCATTTTTCTTCGTTCCACATTCTTTTCTCACTTTTACAACCTTTAAAACATACACTGTAATTATTCCTCTGATTCTGGCACACTTGCTTCATCACCTGCACACTTACTCATTTTTATCATTTCATCTCCTGCTTTTCTTAACACTTCAAAATTAATTTCTAAGAATACTGATTGAAAAGTATTTGTAATAAACGTTTCCTTATCTAATTCCACTTAAAATACTTTTCTCACCTGGTTCTTCCTTGTCAATCTTGGCACCAGTTTTTGTCTTGTGTATAGTCCTTTTATCAGTCTTTTAGCCTTTCATTTTACATCTCTCAAGGTTTTCCGGAGGATACATGAATACTTCTTCACAACTAACAAGCTAGTTTTACATATTCTTGATAATTCATAGCACCCTTTATGCTGCGAGTCTCGAACATCAAATAGTTCCCTCCCACTTCCTGAATCCAAACTAGACCTCAATCAATGTAGTTCAGTTTGTGAAGCTTGGTAAGCACAAAAACAATGGGTGTATGTGGGGGTTCTCAGACTGTGAAGGGAGATGAATTAAGCACATTAGCCTTTGCCAACTATCTTGCAGAAAATAATTACACAGTAGGCAATATAGAAAACAATCTACAGATCTTATACCTCACAGTTAAGGGTGGCACAATGAATGTTGTAGAGAAGATTGAAATACATATACATAAGAACACTTTTCCCAATCTCATTTTGAATCAACAAACAGAATCATCCACCACCTCCACATCTAATATCTGAGAGGTCCTCTCTTTGTTTAAACCAGCATAACATTCATATAGTTTGAAATAGCTGTAGTACTTTAAAACTGGTTTTATAAAAATATTATTCACCCATCTTGTATAAACACAGTTTAAATTATTTATATCTTCATTGTTAAATTAAAACTTAAATTATATTCATAGTCAGGTGTACTCAAACATAACTATTTATAATGTAAAGTGCAGCTATAGGTTCAATATTCAAACCTAGCTTTAGCACTATAATAGAAAACTTATCTTATTGTGCCTATGTACTGTAGACAGTACTTGGTATTGTTTATATATAACCTTTGCATATGTAATTCTAACCATTCAGTACATTGCTAGAAAAACATATTTTACTGTACTCATACACTACCGCACCACAAGT
Organism: Schistocerca americana; assembly: GCF_021461395.2. Lineage (NCBI taxonomy): Eukaryota > Metazoa > Arthropoda > Insecta > Orthoptera > Acrididae > Schistocerca > Schistocerca americana. The sequence continues at coordinate 735,948,712 of NC_060121.1, read as the reverse complement.
AACCTAACATCTTTATCACTGTTAACGCCTTTGAAAATACTGTTTATGTTATGTGAAGCTGGATCATGGTCTGTAAATGTTTAGAGTGTGTGTTGCCATTAAACAGAGAATGGTGTCATATAAAGTGTATTCCAGTGAACTGAACAGCATTCACATAGTACACGTCCACAAGCATGTTGATTTTGTAATTCATAACAAAAACACAGTGATTTCATCAATCAGAATCACACACCACATAGGTTTTTGCAACATTTCACACTACAATAATTCTAAGAGCCCTTACATAAATGTTTTGATAGATATCAAAAGATCTAAATCTGTAGTAAATTTTACTAAACAGTGAATAAAAACTATCCTATCGCAGCAAACCAATAACAAATGCAAAATGAGGCCCCAGTAAGAAAACAACAAAGCCTGTAACAACCATCTGAAGATGGATTTGTAAGAAATCAAACTGGTCATGGTCTGATTCAAATCAATCTTTTTAAACCATACTTGTGGCTGGTTGCTGTTCCAATTATAAACCTTGCAAGCATTACAGCCATGGTTCTCAAAATGTCAATTTTCAACAAAATAATGTTTCATAATGGAATCTTGAAATCAATGGGACGAGATTTGAGGAAGGAAGGGGGAGCTCAAATGGAACTGTGAAATTTCTGGTAAGAGCCAGTAGGTGCTCAGGGACGGGAAAGGGTGGTTGAGGGGTGGGGAGATATCACATATGAATATGGACTGGAACTGTGTAATACATGGATCAATCTGTGTTTTGGATTGACTATTGTCAGTAGAGTGAGTGGTGCAGAAATATTTTCACTGAAGGAAACAAAGGAAAGAAGAGTCTGAACAAACACACCACGATTAAACTAGGTTTTTGGGACTAAAGGCAAGTCTTTTTTTAGAGGATTGAAACTTTTGAAGTGGTCAGCTTTTTAGAGGATAGATTAATGACAGTACTTGGGGTCTGAAGAAGGTGTTTTGGAGTTGGGCACTGATGGGAGTGACAAGAGGTTTCTAGGTATGTGGAAGATAGATTATGTCATCAAAGGGGGGGGGGGGGGTCTTGAACATAGACGAAATTGGCAAAGAAGGGGGGTGGGGTGGGGGGTGGAGGGGGAGGTCGGATGACGAGAAATGACTGATTCTATTGAGGATGGTGGTATCCTGTGGCAGGAATCAAAGACAGAGCAGTTTTGCATTCTACTGCATATTACCATATTGTAATATCACATTAAATTCTTGAAAATCCCAAAGGAAAAATTCAGATTTAGAGATAATGGATTTAACAAAGCTGTGTCAAAGTGGGGTTAATTATAATTTATTGATGAAATTAACCTTGTATCTATCTCTTCTTGGACAGAGCTTTCCAGTGGGAAGGGGTGCTCTGCAAGCCCATTTCACAGGTTCATACTTTCCTGTGAACTCTATTACACGTGTACGTAAGGTGGCAGCACCTTCTGGCACTGGTATCTCTTCGAGTTCATCAGTTGAAGTTGCTGACCAAAATCTTGCTCCATCTGGTTTCACACTAAACAAAAAGGTTTCTAATTAGTTCATACTCACTAACACACACATAACATATTAATTTGTTTATTTATTTATTTTTATTTTCTTCAATATATCTTTTTAGTGGATTATTTGTACACATGATATTAATTTATAATTACAATAATTATTAAGTGAACTATATGACAAACACAATCAAAGTGAATAATTATATAGAGTGATATAACAATTACATAATGAACAAAATTTGGCAAATCAGGCTTACTTGTGAGGCTCCACAAATACAGAGATAATGTCTCTGAAGTGCATGCAGGGAAAATTATCTATGGGGAAGGGCTGTTCTGTTTTGGAGTGACAGGGAACATCATCTGTGTAAACTAGGCAGTCACAGTACACACAATGGTGTATGTGCTAGTAATGACACTGCATCAGGCAAAAGAGCTGACACCACCGTATCTGTTTCTTTCCACAATATGAATGGGTTTATAATGTGTTCTAGGGGAATGCCATGTGAACAGATAGTAAGAATCATTCTCTATGCTCAATCCAGTCCCAGAGTCATCCATAGTGCGCAAGGCAATGCATTCAACAAGCCACGCAGTGGCTTCATGTAAGAGGAATGTATCTTGCTGGTTGCTGGGCATCAACAACTACTCCTCAAAGCTAATAATGGAGCATACACTAATTACAAAACCGTCCACCCCAATAAAAGATGATGACTGGAAAAGGAGAACAGTTCAAATTTAAAGTCGCACTGATGTCATTAAAGACAAAATGAGATCAAGAATGAAGGGAGACGGAAGTAGTCATGACCTCCTTTTAAAACCATTGTAGTATTTGCCTGAAGTGACTACAGAAACTATGGAAAATTTAACTCCTGGCATTTTGATGGGTATTTTACTAAACTATCCTATTTGAAGCAAACAAATAACAAATGCAAAATGAGGCCCCAGTAAGAAAGCAGCACATCTACGTCTATCTATCTATATCCGAATCCCACTCCAGCTACTGCCGGGTCTGGGTGCTGACGAGTCCTCTCCATTTGGCTTGGTCCTCCAACCACTTTTCATCCTCCACTTGCTGCCAGGTCACACCTCTCCTTTCTACAGATATTCTCACTCCCATTTTCCACTGTGTTCTTGGGCGCCCTCTAGGTCTTTTCCCATCCATCTTTAGTTCTTCCATAACTTTGGGGAGTCTCTGCCCATGTATCCTCTTAACACATCAAAGTACACCACTTAATTTGTGAGTTGATACAGCATCTTGTAAGTGACTTATTCTGAATTTCCTCTGTGCTCTTTAAACTCCTAAATTTCATGCACGTTTGTGTATTTATCAGGCACAGTTCTTTTATTTCAATAACCATCTATGATGTTTCCACCATCTTTACTGCTGTGTTCAGATGCAAGCTGATTTGGCAACCCTTCATTCACAGCTCCATACGGTACTGGTTTTGGTCAACCTGCTTGCAGCTGTTGCCAATCAGCATCACTATGAGGGATGCCACATGTGGTGATCCAAAGGATGTCCAGCACATCCCACATGTCCCCCGATTGGTCCACTATTGCGGCCATACTGGGTACTGCTTGCACTGAGGCTGACCCCTCACCCATAATCGAGTGGGATGTCGTCCAACGACATGTCAGGCAGTGAAAGACTTCCTGGAGAGCTGATCAGAGGGCCTCCCTGGTTTGTCTGACGAAATGGTTTTAGGTGGTGTCTGTGTCTGATCAACATCCTGCACCAGATGCAGTCACTTGCCCCACTTAAGCAGAAGCCTTTCGGTCTGCAAGATCTAGGCAGTCACAAAGGGTGGGATTACCGATAGTTGGAAGCTCCAACATTTGGCATCTAATGGGGCTTCTTAAGTATGTATACCAGGAGGAGACATTCTAGGTGTGGAATGTATGTGTCTGAGAACTATAAAGAGGACAGGGTGCAGGTAACTTCAGTTGGGGGGCTGATGTTAGTACTAATGACGTGTGTGGCTTTGAATCAGAAGAGATTTGCTTTGAATCAGAAGAGATTCTCTTTGGTTTCTTGCAGCTAACAGAAGAGGTACAGACTGTCAGTCTTGCTTGTGAGATGAAGGTGGAGCTCACTATCTACAGCACTGTCAACAGGACTGACTGTGGAGCTTTGATATAGACCCAAGTGGTGGGTCTGAATCAGAGGCTCGGACGGTTCTGTGACCATATATGCTTCAGATTCCTTGAGTCGTGCCAGGGTTCCACCACAGATAGGAAGGTGCTAAATGGGTAGTGGGGGCTGTGGGGAGGATCTCAAGAAACTACAGCAAGGACACAGTCTAAAAGGGTGCAGGATGAGAGTAGATCTAGCAACAATCAGTACTGCAGTTGTAAGTTGTTGCAGCTATGATGGGAAAGAACCAGAGCCCCACATGCTAACAGAAGCAACTGAGGCTCAAATTGTTATAGGTATGCAAAGATGGCTAAGGCCTGAGATAATATCAGCTGAAATTTTTTCAAAGAACCCATCAGTGTTCAGAAAGGATAGATTAACTACAGCTGTTGGTGAAATGTTTATTGCTGTCAGAAGTAGTTCATCTTGTAGTGAAATTGAAGTAGATAGTTCCCCAGTTGAGACAACAAAGTTGCTTAACAGTTACAAAAAAAATTAGTCTCATTTCAAATAGATCCACCACTCATACAATAGACACTATGCGATCAAAAGTATCCAGACACCCCAAAAACATAAGTTTTTCATATTGGGTGCATTGTGCTGTCACCTACTGCCAGGTACTCCATATCAGCAACTCAGTAGTCATTAGACATAGTGAGAGAGGAGAATTGGGCCCTCCGCGGAACTTCTGGACTTCGAATATGGTCAGGTGATTGGGTGTCACTTGTGTCATTTGTCTGTATGCGAGATTTCCACACTCCAGCACATCCCTAGGTCCACTGTTTCCGATGTGATAGTGAAGTGGAAATGTGAAGGGACATATACAGCACAAAAGTGTACAGGCCGACCTCATTTGTTGACTGACAGAGACCACCGACAGTTGAAGAGGGTCGTAATGTGTAATAGGCAGACATCCATCCAGACCATCACACAGGATTTCCAAACTGCATCAGGATCCACTGCAAGTACTATGACAGTTAGGCACGAGGTGAGAAAACTTGGATTTCATGGTCGAGTGGCTATTCATAAGCCACACATCACGCCTGTAAATGCCAAACGACACCTTGCTTGGTGTAAGGAGTGTAAACATTGGATGATTGAACAATGGAAAAACGTTACGTGGAGTGACAAATCACAGTACACAATGTGGCGATCCAATGGCAGGGTGTGGGTATGGCGAATGCCCAGTGAACGTCATCTGCAAGCATGTGTAGTGTCAACAGTAAAATTCAGAGGTGGTGGTGGTGTTACGGTGTGGTCGTGTTTGTAAGGAAGCTTGCACCCCCTTGTTGTTTTGCATGGCACTACCACAGCACAGGCCTACACTGATATTTTAAGTACCTTCTTGCTTCCCACTGTTGAAGAGCAATTCGGGGGTGGGGACTGCATCTTTCAACATGATGGAGCACCTGTTCATAAAGCATGGCCTGTGGCGGAGTTGATGCACGAAATAGGGCTGGCCTGCACAGAGTCCTGACCTGAATCCTATAGAATACCTTTGGGAAGTCTCGGAACGCCGACTTTGTGCCAGGCCTCACCGACCGACATCGACACCACTCCTCAGTGCAGCACTCTGTGAAGAATGGGCTGCCATTCCCCAAGAAACCTTCCAGCACCTGCTTGAACGTATGCCTGTGAGAGCGGAAGCTGTCATCAAGGCTAAGGGTGGGCCAACGCCATACTGAATTCCAGCTTTACCGATGGAGGGCGCCACAAACTTGCAAGTCATTTTCAGCCCGTGTCCGGATACTTTTGATCACATAGTGTACTTTGTGGTAGCTTCAATCTATCCTCCATATGTTGGCAAAAATACATGTTTAAAGTCAATGGTAGACAAAAAACGTCTGAAATTGTACAAAATGGGTTTTGCAAGAATCATTTTGAACAATTAGTTCAGGAGCCCATCTGAAGCATAAATGGCTGCAAAAACATACTTGATCTCTTTACAACAAATAATCTTGAGCAAATAGGTAGCACCATTACTGTATGGATTAGTGACCACAAGGTCACTGTAACGAGACTGAATATCATAACATGCAAACACACCAACAATAAATGGGAAATATATCTGTTTACAAAAAGCAGATAAAAATTCTGCTTGATGCCTTCCTAAGAGATGATCTCCATTCTTTCTTAACTAACAATACAGCATGGACCACATGTGTCTGAATTCAAAGGAATAGTGCTGACAGTAACAGAATTACTTATAACAAATAAATTAATAAGAGATGGTACTGATCCCCCATGGTACACGAAACAGATCGTTACACTGTTGCAGAAGCAATGGAAAAAGCATGCCAAATTTAAAAGAATGGAAAATCCTAAAGAGTGGCCAAGTTTTACAGAAGACAAAATTTAGCATGGATTTCAGTGTGAGATGCTTTTAATAGTTTCCACAATGAAACTGTCTCAAAATATGGCAGAAGAGCCACAGAGATTCCCATCATGTATAAAGTACACCAGGGGCAAGACACAACCCAGGAGTACATATCCTTGGTGTAAAAAATAGCTCAAGTCAGTTAATAAAGGCAATTATACCAGTACAGATTGTATATCAATTAGATTTATTTCAGAGTATCTGATATAATTCACAACCAGTCACTGTCAAAGGTCCATACCTAAAGACTCTAAAGTTGCACAGGTCACATCAATAGTCAAGAAACAAAACAGGAGTAGTCCACTGAATTACAGACCCTTAGCATTAATGTTGATTTGCAGTAGGATTTAGGAACACACAATGTCTCTAGAATGAAATTTTCACTCTACAGTCGAGTGTGCACTGATATGAAACTTCCTGGCAGATTAAAACTGTGGCCCGGACAGAGAGTCGAACTCGGGACCTTGGCCTTTCGCGGGCAAGTGCTCTACCAACTGAGCTACCCAAGCATGACTCATGCCCCAACCTCACAGCTTTAATTCCGCCAGTACTTCGTCTCTTACCTTCCAAACTTCACAGAAGCTCTCCTGCGAACTCTCCCGAGTTCGACTCTTGGTCCGGCACACAGTTTTAATCTGCCAGGAAGTTTCAACACACAATGTGTTCGAACATTATGAATTACCTCAAAGATAATGATTTATTGACATAATAAACATGGATTTATAAAATATTATTCTTCTGAAACACAAGGAGCTCTTCTTTCTCATGAATGTGTGCTTCAACACAGGATGTCAAACTGATTTCATATTTTTAGATTTCCAGAAAGCTTTTGACACCATTCATCACAAGTGAATTCCAATCAAACTGCGTGCTTACAAAGTAATATCTCAGATATGAGACTGGATTCATCATTTCCTGTCAAAAAGGTCACAGTTCACAGTAAGCAACAGAAAGTCATCAAGTAAAACAGACGTAATATCTGGTGTTCCCCAAGGAAGTGTTATAGGTCATCTGCTGTCCCTGATTTATATAATTGGTTTAGGAGATGACCTGAGCAGCCCTCCTCGGTCGTTTGCAGGTGATACTGTCATTTACCATCTTCTAAAGTCATCATGTGAGAGCCAGCCATGATAAAACTCTTCTATCTGGTGTGCAAGATGTATGAAACAGGTTATATACCCTCAGACTTCACAAAGAATATAGCAACTTCAAATACAAAGGAAGCAGGTACTGACGTCATGGTTGCAAAATACACGAATTCTTTACAGAAGAATGGTAAAGCTGGTAGAAGCCAACCTCAGGGAAGATCACTTTGGACTCCGGAGAAATGTAAAAATACGCGAGGCAATACTGACCCTACAACTTTTCTTAGAAGATAGATAAAGGGAAGGAAACCTATGTTTATAGCAGTTTTAGACTTAGAGAAAGCTCAGTTATAAGAATTGAGGGGCACGAAAGGGAAGCAATGGTTGAGGAGGGAGTGAGACAGGATTGTAGCCTACACCAACATTATTCAATCTTTGCACTGAATAAGCAGAAAAGGAAATCTAAGAAAAATTTGGAGTAGGAATTAAAGTTCAGGGAAAAGAAATAAAAACTTTGAGGTTTGCTAATGACATTATAATCCTGTCAGAGACAGGAAAGGACTTGGATGAGAAGCTGAACAGAATAGACAGTGTCTGAAAGGAGATTATAAGAAGAACATCGGCAAAAGCAAATCAGATACTGGATGTAGTCAAATTAAATCAGGTGATGCTCAGGGAATTAGATTAGGAAATGAGACACTTCAAACAGTAGATAAGTTTTGCTATTTTTTGACAGCAATAACCGATGATGGCCGAAGTAGAAAGGCTATAAAATGCAGACTGGCAGTGGCAAGAAAAGCATTTCTGGAAAGAGAAATTTATTAACCACGAATATAGATTGCAGTGTTAGGAAGTCTCTCCTGAAAGTATTTGTATGGAGTGTAACCAAGTACGGAAGTGAAACATGGGTGATAAAAAGTTTCAATAAAAAGCTAATAGAAGCTTTTGAAAAGTGGTGTTACAGAAGAACGCTGAAGATTAGATGGGTCAATCATGTAACTAATGAGGAGATTATGAGCAGAATGTGGAGAAAAGAAATTTGTGGCACAAACTGACTAGAAGAAGGGATTGGTTGACAAGACACATTCTGAGACGTTAAGGGATCACCAGTTTAGTACTGGAGGGAACTGTGGGGGGTAAAAATCATAGAGGAATACCAAGAGATGTAGATTGCAGTAGTTATTCACAAAAGAAGGCTTGCACAGATAGAATACCATGAAGAGCTGCATCAAACCAGTCTAAACAAAGTCACCAAATGATCAAAATCAATTGCAAAATGATTTAGACAGCAAATCTATATGGCATGAAAAAGTTGCAACTGACTCTAAACACAATAAATCATACACATCTAGAAACTGTGAATTTAACAAAGTATTTAGAGATTAAAATCAAGAATACCTTAAACTGGAATGATACACAGATAATGTTGTGGGGAAAGCATAACGAAGACTGGGATTTATTGGCAGAATGCTTAGAAAAAGCAACACGTCTACTAAAGAGATTGCCTACACTACACCTTTCTGTCCTTGTCTGGAGTACTGCTGTGCAGTGTGAGATCCACATGAGATAGAAAAAGTTCAAAGAAGGGCAGCTCATTTTGTATTATCCTAAGATAGGGGAGAGAGTTCCACGGATACAACACGCGAATTGGGGTGGCAATCGTTAAAACAGCAATATCTCATCATCAAATTTCAGCAACTAACTTTCTCCTCTGAATGAGAAAATATCTTCTTGGCGCTGACCTACATATGAAGAAATTATCATAATAAGTTACCTGGAAAAAAATTAGTCATCCCTTGAGGAATCAATATAGGCATCATTTAATACCATGTAATTCTGCCCCTGGGCTTGTCCACCACCTTGATTTGTTTAGGCAATGAGTGCACAAGGTTATGCAGTTACATCACATCACATCAAAGTTAGACCACTCCTTGAGGACTTCATTGTGCACTTCCACCAAATTGCGGGGATACTGCTGCCAGAGTTTTACCTGCTGTTCCGACATTTCCCACCAATTATCTACGGGGTTGTAGTCAGGTGATTTTTGCAGGCCAATTCAGATGTAATAGGGTGGGGGAGTGTTAAGAAAACCATTCACACTTTCATGCAGCCCAATGGATTTTGTTGCTGTCATCTTTATGTGCCCATGTGAGCAATGGCCTCTCCCGAAGTGACCGACTCCAAATGTTCATTGCATGCAGTTCCCATTGCAATGTTCTCTCACTAACAGTTTGGGATGATCTTTACTCACTGCCAGCAGCAGTTCCCTCCAGGTTTGGAAGTGATTTTGATTCACAAGCTGTGAAATGCATCTCCAATTGATCTCAGTCAGCATCTTTTTCCGACTAGAATTCTGACGTCATGTTTTGTAGTCACATGTGTTACACTACTGCTTGTAGACACACTGAACAGTCCACAGAAAAACACCACAAAATCCAGCAACTTCACACACCATATGGCCACCGGTGTGGCCAACACGATTGCACTTTTTGGTCACTCTGTCACATCCTTTCAGTCAGCCATGTTTATGTGCAACATCCACATGAAAAATGAATGTCCACTTGAAACATACATGTTCCACTGGTCACTACCGTAAGTGACTCGATCGCTGCACCATCTGTAAAGGCTTGATGATTCTTCTGTGGGTGCACAATCGGGTGACTACTTCTACTTTTTTCCCAGTGAACTTAAAGTAAGACAAATCAGCGCTAGCATGGAAAATTTAGCTGTTCATTTTTCCTGAATGCTGTTTATGAGAGTGGAATGGTAGAGAAATAGCTTGAAGGTGCTCTGATGAGCCCTCTGCCAGGTTTTTAATTGTGAATTACAGAGTTAATCATTTAGATGCAGGTGTAATCTGATTAATGGTGTACAAATTCTAGTGGGAGTGCCTCTTGACTTTTTCCCTGTCAACGGAAATGAAATATTTCTACGCCGTTACTGGCCGGACAACCCCGTCTGGGATTATTTGGTCACCTAAGGCAAGTATTTCTATTTGATGCCAATTGAGCGACCCAAGTTTCAATGAGAATGATGAAATGATTAGGATAACACAAACACCCAATCCCTGAGCTACGAAATTATCCGACCCAGTCGGGAATTGAACCCTGGATCCCACAATCTAGAAGCAGCAACATTAACAACTAGTCTAAGAGGTGCATACTAGACAATGGGCTGTGGACCCTCGTCAATGGACATAATACTAAAGAGAAATACATTAAAGAACTTTAAGTACAAAACATTATATGATTAAGACAACTATTTTAAAGTAAATACCAGAAAAGTGCAGTCTTCTTTGCACTTAAGTTCAATTGCAAATACCTGTAGTTCTGTAAGATGTTCTTTATCATTTGTTTGTTTTCAGTTAGTTACTAATTTTCATTTCTGTTTGCAATTTGATTTTTAATTACGCAAAAGGATTACGTGTGCATCATATATATAACAAAAAAGTACATATTGTTGTTTGCTATTAATAGTTTTGCTAACTTCAGTACTGGCAGACGTCACGTTAAGTACTACAAAAGTTATACACTAGAACAATCACCAGAACATGGTTGGTACTGCAACATTCTCATCCTCCCAGTGATACAAGTCAACATCAAAAGGAAGCTTAGGAGCAACTTCTAACAGCCGCTGCTTCCGAGACTGGCTTTCTGTGGCACCACCCGATGTTGATGGTTGTGTAACGTCATATGAAGTTACAGACTGTGCATTATCTTTTGACGTTGAAGTGCAAGGTTTAGCATCTTGAATAGTGCCACTTTTCTTCTTCTTATTTGCTTGAGGCTTGCCAGCCAGCATGGTATTTCCAGTGGCCTTATTTAATGTAACTAGGGTTGATTTTGCTGTGGTAGGATCCTAGAATAATGTTCACAATTCAATAATAATACTAAGCTGAGAGAACTAAATCTGGCAGGCATCCACACAGTCTCCTTTTTTAACAACTCAAATGATCACAAATTCTTCCATTCTAATACTGAAAACACAATGAGTATTTCCAAAATATATCTGAAGTTAACACAGCTGGATAATTTTCTCTCTATTTCATTCCAGTCTAGCCACAATTAGACACACGCTGTATCACAAAATACACACATCAAAAAAAGTTTTGCATTATGCAAGTTCCACGAATTCCTGAAGATAGACGTTATCTGTGGATATTGCATCACAGACAAAGTCCCTCTGACTGTTCAGAGATGTCACTAAACCCGCCCAAAGATGTAAACAACCATGCATGAGCAGTGCCTATTAGATGGAGGGGGGTCCGACAGCCGATCAGTTCCAGTCATTCAACCAGGAAGGAGGTATGTGGCTCATGTTGTCTGTAGTTCAACCATGCCTAGATGATCAATACCATGGTTCGATCATGTCCCCATTGTTACTTTGTGCCAGGAAGGGCTCTCAACAAGGAAGTGTCCAGCCATCTCAGAGTGAACCAAAGCGATGTTGTTTGGACATCGAGGAGATACAGAGAGAAAGGAACTGTCGATGACCTAACTCGCTCAGGACGCCCAAGAGCTACTACTGCAGTGGATGACCACTACCTACGGATTAAAGGCTTGGAGGAACCCTGACAGCAACACTACCATGATGGATAATGCTTTTCGTGCAGCCACAGGATGTTGCATTACGACTAAAACTGTGTGCAATAGGCTGCATGATGTGTAACTTCACTCCCGACGTCCATGGCGAGGTCCACCTTTGCAACCATGACACCATGCAGCGCAATACAGATGGGCCCAACAACATGCCGAATGGACCGCTCAGGATTGGCATCATGTTCTCTTCACCGATGAGTGTCCAATATGCCTTCAACCAGACAATCATCGGAGACTTGAATGGAAGCAACCCGGTCTGGCTTAATGCCTCAGACACACTGTCCAGCGAGTGCAGCATGGTGGAGGTTCCCTGCTGTTTTGGGATAGCATTATGTGGGACCGACGCACGCTGCTTGTCATCATGGAATGCGCCCTAATGGCCGTACGATATTTGAATGCCATCCTCCGACCAATAGTGCAACCATATCAGCAGCATATCGGCGAGGCATTCGTCTCCATGGACGACAATTCGCACCCCCATCGTGACCATCTTGTGAATGACTTCCTTTAGGATAACGACATCGCTCAACTGGAGTGGCCAGCATGTTCTCCAGACATGAACACTATCGAACATGCCTAGGATAGATTGAAAAGAGCTACTTATGGACGACATGACCCACCAACCACACTGAGGGATCTACACCGAATCGCCATTGAGGAGTGGGACAATCGGGACCAACAGTGCCTTGATGAACTTGTGGATAGTATGCCATGACGAATACAGGCATGCATCAATGCAAGAGGATGTGCTACTGGGTATTAGAGGTACCGGTGTGTACAGCACTCTGGACCACCACCTATGAAGGTCTTGCTGTATGGTGGTACAACATGCAATGTGGGGTTTTCATGTTAAAAATGGCGGAAATGATGTTTATGTTGCTCTCTATTCCAATTTTCTGTACATATTATGGAACTCTCAGAATCAAGGTGATGCAAAACTTTTTTTTTTATGTGTGTAAATAATTATGAGAATTTATAATGACCGGACATTATTTAGGTCTTGAAACATAATTTGCTTCCCTCAACTCAACTGGTTTTGAATGACCTGATGTTTGCTTTTATAGTTCCTGTATTCTATTAAACTAGACAAACATACATTTTATTAATATAATAGAGGGAAACATTCCACGTGGGAAAAATATATCTAAAAACAAAGATGATGTGACTTACCAAACGAAAGTGCTGGCAGGTCGATAGACACACAAAAAAACACAAACATACACACAAAATTCAGACTCTGAATGTGGCTCTCCAGCAGGGATACGACATCCTCAATTCCTGCCCTGAAATTAGATCCATCCTTCATGAAATCCTCCCCACTCCACCAAGAGTGTCTTCGCCGTCCACTTAACCTTCGAAACCTCTTAGTTCATCCCTATGAAATCCCCAAACCACCTTCCCTACCCTCTGGCTCCTACCCTTGTAACCACCCCCGTTGTAAAACCTGTCCCATGCACACTCCCACCACCACCTACTCCAGTCCTGTAACCCGGAAGGTGTACACAATCAAAGGCAGAGCCACGTGTGAAAGCACCCACGTGATTTACCAACTGACCTGCCTACACTGTGAAGCTTTCTATGTGGGAATGACCAGCAACAAACTGTCCATTCGCATGAATGGACACAGGCAGACAGTGTTTGTTGGTAATGAGGATCACCCTGTGGCTAAACATGCCTTGGTGCATGGCCAGCACATCTTGGCACAGTGTTACACCGTCCGGGTTATCTGGATACTTCCCACTAACACCAACCTGTCAGAACTCCGGAGATGGGAACTTGCCTTTCAGTATATCCTCTCTTCTCGTTATCCGCCAGGCCTCAATCTCCGCTAATTTCAATTTGCTGCCGCTCATACCTCACCTGTCTTTCAACAACATCTTTGCCTCTGTACTTCTGCCTCGACTGACATCTCTGCCCAAACTCTTTGCCTTTACAAATGTCTGCTTGTGTCTGTGTATATGCGGATGGATATGTTTGTGTGTGCGAGTGTATACCTGTCCTTTTTTCCCCCTAAGGTAAGTCTTTCTGCTCCCGGGATTGGAATGACTCCTTACCCTCTCCCTTAAAGCCCACATCCCTTCGTCTTTACCTCTCCTTCCCTCTTTCCTGATGAAGCAACCGTTTGTTGCGAAATCTTGAATTTTGTGTGTATGTTTGTGTGTCTATCGACCTGCCAGCACTTTCGTTTGGTAAGTCACATCATCTTTGTTTTTAGATATACATTTTATTAAGATGGATGTGATAACATAAGAAGACGATCTAAAGAAAGAAAGTAAATTTCAAGCCTAAACAGTAACTGGTTGTTGAAAATAATTTCATCAGTAACATATAACACAATCACATTTCAGTTATCCACTACAGAAGTAAGTCACAAAAGAGACAAGTACCTCCTCATAGTCCTCTTGTAATATATTCCAGTCACCAGCCTTCCTTTTAGATATTGTAACAGTACTTTTTACATCATTTTTTAATTCAAAATTTAATTCACTTAGTGTCTGATCCTTCACCGTTTCTTCATAACCTTCTTTCTCTTCAACTTCTTCAAGATCAGAATCACTTTCATCAGTATCACTCACAGATTTCAAATTTGTTTTAAGTTCTGACCATTTATTAAGTACAGCTTCTAAACGTTGCTTAAGATCTATAATTTCCTTTAAGTGCTGAGTACTTCCTGACAAAAAATTAATGTCATGAGTACAGGTAGAAGTAAAAAACTTAAAAGGTAAGAACATTTTGCTTAACTGTTACAGCCGTACCTGAGTATTTAGTGATGACTTTTATCCAATTTTTAACAGCAGGCAAGTATCTGTTATTAATAAGCTGCCAGAATCCTTTTGCATTCTCAAAAATTGCTGCATTCTCTGAAGTTTCATTGATTACAATATCTGAAGTATAAAAATAATATTCTAAATAAAACGCTACCATAAAAAGTCATCAAATCACAATCACACCTAATCATCCACTTGTACGAGGAAATTAACTGGTGTTTAACAACCATGTTATATATTTTTCTTGATACAACAGACGTTCTCTACGGAGCACCAGTTATTCTAGTGGCAGCCACTGATAATATTCTTACAGGATGATAAAACGCAAAGAAATATAGTGAAAACACTTGTCTACTGTAATGTAATGTAAATCAACAGCATACTGAGAGCAAACACAAAATTTCCCATCACTGAGGATCCCCTTGTCAACATATAAAAAAATTAATGATTTCGCTTTATACGACAAATTATTTTTATTCTTTTCAACACTGTGTAACATATAGTTTCCTGATTCTGGTAAGGATCTGTGGCATCATCAAGAAGTATGTACATAGTGAAATATTTTGCCTAGGAAATTACCCATTTATAGCAACTAACTCTGTGTGTAAGTAATGGAACAGAAATAAGTTTTATATCAACTTTTTGGTTAGTGGTTAAGTGCCTGTCAGAATACAAATACAAGCACTTGGTGGTCAATCCTCAGTTGATCACTGGATTTCATCTGCCAGTTGTAATTAGTTCCTGTCACCTTTGGATAATGTCTTGTGCAAGCGAAAGTTCCGTCATTCAGAGTCTATATTAAACAATAAGCTCTTCTATAACTGGTTGGGTAAATCAGGTCAAAGATCAGAAAAAGTCAAAGGCATATCATGTTCAACAGGACCATGCAATAAATATCTCTTGTTAACAATACCTGAAAATATCATTAATTTTGGAAACACGATTCTTTTCTAGAGAAATTTAAATAAAGAACTGCATTCATTAGCCAGATGACCGCATAAATTACTACCAGTAGGCTATGTGCAGGCACGGAAACTACCAATTTCAATGGTTAACATTTTGATGGAATGGTCATTGTCAGACAAAACAGCAGTTTTGCTGTACAATAGTTTATAAGCTTTTTCAAATGTTTTTATTCTCCCTTGAAGTTTTTACCTTCAGTGGGGTAACTGGTACAGATGCATATCATGACATACTGTTGCTTACAATTGCTACTGGGATGTTCCTGTGAATTAAATTTCTGGGTTTTGCTACAGTTTGTTCTTGAACTGAGACAGCAAGTGAATTTGCAAAAGAATACTCATATGTGACTATTTCTAAGAGTGCCTCGTTCACCTATCTTCGTGTAGGGAGATCTGTGTTTATAACTGGCTTAGTCATGATTGACAGAAAATATATTTAAAACACAGGAAGATACAATGACATACCTTTTATTTGCCACAGTGTCAGGCAACTATCTCACATGATGGAACTCTCTCAGTTTTTCACTTCTAAAAACACAGGATACTAAAATAAATCAGTGGACAACAGCACTTTGTGTCCTACATGTCACAGGCATTTTGTGCTTTACAAACTAATTTGATATACCTCCACTTGTAACAATTTGTATCGCCTCACCAGATTTGAAAGATATGGTTACATCTTCATGAGAAGATGACAAATTTAATGTGTTCTGTCAAAGCTTGGGAGTTATAGGTTAATACTTTCTCTAGTTCATCACTGACAATTTTGAATATAAGTAACTATTTATGGAAAACCCAGAAGGCAATGCAATACGTACTATGAGGATTGATCACTATTCAACAAATAGAAAGAGAGCTGAAAATATGAAATGAAGAGAACAATTTCCATTGGATTGGGTGGTGAGAAAGCAAAGACAGAGGGGGTAGGGACGGAGAGGGAGAGAGAGAGAGAGAGAGAGAGAGAGAGAGAGAGAGAGAGAGAGAGAGAGAGAGAGAGAGAGAGAGGGGGGGGGGGGGAGGGGGGGGAGGGAGAGAGGGAGGCTAGATTCTCAGTGAGAGAAAGAGACAGGTGACATTGGGTGGGCTAGAGTAAAGTAACAGGTAGCAGTGAGAGTATGAGGTGGTGTGTGTAGAGAGGTGGAATGGGGTAGAGCACAGGAGGGCAAGTTGTGAAGGGAGGTGGATGACACAGTCTATGCTTCAATTAAAATAATATTCTTATTTACATTTCAGTGAGTTGACTGGTAAGGGACAGTTGTCAGCTGTGTCTAAGGCTTTACTTCCCTTACTGTGTTGCCCACTTTGTAGGTACATGCAGTCTTGCCAGGCAAGGCAAATATGTAGTGGAGGGGGCCAAAGTAGAAAAACACACACACACACACACACACACACACACACACACGACATTTGACCATAAGCTGATCACTGAGGTAATGGCTTCAGTGGCCAGAGAAGGTGCTAATACGTGTGCGAGTAGGGGAGAGATGGGGAGACTAGGGGAGAGAGGGGGAGAATGGGTGGAGAGAGGGGGAGAGGGGGGAGAGGTCAAGGAAAAGCACTTAGTAACAGGAATCTCTCTCAGAGGTAAACACACCAGTATGGCTCGGAACAGTGAGTTGTAATATGCAAAAGCAGAAGTTTTAAATTCATCCAGGTAGTCTGGAGACTTTATGTTAAGGACTGTTGCAAGTGTGGCATTTGGGCGAATATACAAGCCTCTTTTTGTTTTGCCTGTTATGGTACCCCCTGCTTCTCCAGTCTTCCTTGACTATTACTCCCAACTGGCTTAAATCACCTTGTCTGGAGAAGTAATCGGTAATCCTTCTCCATTCATTCTTTTGAGATTTTCATTCCAGTTTCTACTATTTTCTTGCATTTTACTTTATCCTTAGTAAAACTAAGGAGTAAAGGAAATTATGGCATAAGTAATCTACAAGAAGGGGTTGGTTGATAGGATGTATCCTGAGGGTTGCAAGAATTGCCAGTTTGGTAAAGGAGGAAGTGTGGAAATTAAAAATTGTTGAGGAATACCAAGCCCTGTACGTGATCCAGTTAACTTGTTTCCTTGGGTCGTGGTATGGTCCTACTAGGAAAAGTCTCTCAGATTGCCACTGCCAACTTGTAATGTAATCAACTCATTATAAGCTACCAACTGTGCTGAATTACTGTATTTATGTGAATCTAATGGGCACTTTTTTTAATCATATGCAGTATTCAAAATTGGGGTGTGCATTTGATTCAAAAACCCATTACATTCAAGTACAAACTTGAATCCATCGTTCATGGTAACACTGAAATTTAGGTATTGTTCCTTATGTCACAATGCACTGTTGTGATTCTCAACTTTGTTACATTATTGTTAGCCCATTGCTGTGTAGATGTGTTTGCATTAGGTAGTCATAAAATGGAAGGCAAGCAGTAAAGAACATTGTGTGATGCTACATTCATGCATAAAGTAAATCTTTATGCTGAAAAATGTGGTAACAAAAGGGCGTGACAAGAGTTCAATGTGGCTGAGAGTAACATTCACTTATTGAAGAAACAGAAATTGGCATTATTTGCAAGTACCACAGCTAGAAAGAAATTCACTGTCCCTTGCAAAAGAAGACATCCTGACATTGAAGTAAAAGTTCTGGAACTTGTCTGTGAAAGGAAGAAGAATGGGCAACATATGACGAGTGACACAAGAAGAAAAAGTAAAACAGGTGGGTGCAGTTCTTAATTTATCAATGCAAGAGTTTACGGCTAGCCATGGATGGACTGATCGCTTATGTCTACAATGCCATACAACAGTATACCAAAAGCTTCCAAAGTCTTGTAAGAAAAATTTCAAGAATTTCAGCGGTATGTCATCACACTTCGTAAAGAGAAGAATTTTCTGATGTGCCAGATAGGCAATGCTGACAAGACGTCAATTTGGTTTGATCCACATAATTACATGATCGAGGAGAAGGGAACAAAAGCAGTTACCATCGAAACGTCAGGGCGTGAAAAACAGCACATAGCTGTCATACTGACAAACACGGCAGATGGGTGCCAACTTCCCCCTTTCTTATCTTCAAGTGGAAAACAAGCTAAAAATGAAAAGCTGTTCTATGATGACATCATTGTTTGAAATCAGAAGAATGGGTGGATAACTGAAACTAGAATGCTTGACTGGCTCCAAAACATAAGGGAACTCCCTCTCGGTGGGCTTTCAAAACTACCACCAATGTTTTGCCTTGAAGCATTTGATGGTCATCTCACTGATGACACAAAAAAGAAGATTCACAGCCTAGCCAGTGACCAAGTTATTATTCCTGGTGGAAAGACTTCCGTATTACAACTGCTGGACATTAGTAGAAGTAAACATTTAAAAGGTTACATTCAGGAACAGTATGAAAAATGCTTTCGCAAACCAAACTGTGAACATATCCATACAGGAAAAATTAAGTGTGTTGCAGCACACAATGAAAACTGGATTTCGGCTGCCTGGATGAGCACTGAACCACCAATGATTGTAAAATCATTCAAGAAAGCTATATTTCAAACATTCTGGGCAGCAGTGAAGATGATGCACTCTGGAACGGCCCTGAGGATGATGAGGAAAGAGAAAATGAATCTGTCTCTGACGTAGACTCCTCCAAGGATATCAGTAATGATGACATTAGTGAATAATGATGAGTAACACCTGTAATTTTTTATATTTTTGTTTGTATGTCATGTAGGTAATCAAGTTAAGCATTCTTTTTTAGTAACAACTTCGTCATTTAGCAATGGGTCACTTAAAAATTATAGTTGTTTTGACAGTTCACGTAAACATCCACTGTCGCTTAAAACAAATTTAACCTATAAGTGATACACCAACAAACTACTTTTTGTGATTTTAATTTTTAAAATTGGAATGCACGTTACATTCTACACCGCAATAGATTCGTGTGAATACAGTACTTTGTTCGTAAATGTACAATCTGTATCATTATCCAAAGGACATGTTAAACTCAGTGGGATACACCCCATCATCAGTTCCTTCATGAACCAACAACTAATTATGTATTGTTGACAATGTTAGAATGCGCTGAAAGTTCTCAAACTGTGTGGGACTGATTAATGACAAAATATCGTATTGTAGTGCAATACAAATGGTGTCATACATCAACTGGAATCACTCAACAGAGGAAAGTCCACTGGACCTGACGGGATACCAATTCGATTCTACACAGAGTATGCGAAAAAACTTGCTCCCCCTTCTAACAGCCATGTACCGCAAGTCTCTAGAGGAACGGAAGGTTCCAAATGATTGGAAAAGAGCACAGGTAGTCCCAGTCTTCAAGAAGGGTCGTCGAGCAGATGCGCAAAACTATAGACCTACATCTCTGACGTTGATCTGTTGTAGAATTTTAGAACATGTTTTTTGCTCGAGTATCATGTCGTTTTTGGAAACCCAGAATTTACTCTGTAGGAATCAACATGGATTCCGGAAACAGCGATCGTGTGAGACCCAACTCACTTTATTTGTTCACGAGACCCAGAAAATATTAGATACAGGCTCCCAGGTAGATTCTGTTTTCCTTGACTTCCGGAAGGCGTTCGATAGTTCCGCACTGTCGCCTGATAAACAAAGTAAGAGCCTACGGAATATCAGACCAGCTGTGTGGCTGGATTGAAGAGTTTTTAGCAAACAGAACACAGCATGTTGTTATCAATGGAGAGACGTCTACAGACAAAGTAACCTCTGGCGTGCCACAGGGGAGTCTTATGGGACCATTGCTTTTCACAATCTATATAAATGACCTAGTAGATAGTGTCGGAAGTTGCATGCGGCTTTTCGCAGATGATGCTATAGTATACCGAGAAGTTGCAGCATTAGAAAACTGTAGCGAAATGCACGAAGATCTGCAGCGGATAGGCACTTGGTGCAGGGAGTGGCAACTGACCCTCAACATAGACAAATGTAATGTATTGTGAATACATAGAAAGAAGGATACTTTATTGTATGATTATATGATAGCGGAACAAACACTGGTAGCAGTTCATTCTGTAAAATATCTGGGAGTATGCGTGCGGAACGATTTGAAGTTGAATGATCATATAAAATTAATTGTTGGTGAGGCAGGTACCAGGTTGAGATTCATTGGGAGAGTCCTTAGAAAATGTAGTCCATCAACAAAGGAGGTGGCTTACAAAACACTCGTTCGACCTACACTTGATTATTGCTCATCAGTGTGGGATCCGTACCAGATCGGGTTGAGAGAGGAGATAAAGAAGATCCAAAGAAGAGCGGCGCGTTTCGTCACAGGGTTATTTGGTAAACGTGATAGCGTTACGGAGATGTTTAGCAAACTCAAGTGGCAGACTCTGCAAGAGAGGTGCTCTGCATCGCGGTGTAGCTTGCTTGCCAGGTTTCGAGAGGGTGCATTTCTGGATGAGGTATCGAATATATTGCTTCCCCCTACTTATACCTCCTGAGGAGATCACGAATGTGAAAAATTAGAGAGATTCGAGCGCGCATGGAGGCTTTCAGACAGTCGTTCTTCCCGTGAACCATACGCGACTGGAACAGAAAAGGGAGGTAATGACAGTGGCACGTAAAGTGCCCTCCGCCACACACCGTTGGGTGGCTTGCGGAGTATAAATGTAGATGTAGATTCTGTGCAAAGGAGCTTTTTCCGCTCATTACAGATACCATGCAGCCATATGCATGCTGATCAATGTGCATACTAATTTCATATGAAACTATTTTTAATTACTATCTGTCTCAGTCATGCAGGTTAATCAAAAGTATATTCAGTTTTGGCAATCAAGTGATGAATCTACCATCATACCATTACAGTTGAAATGGAAATGGTAAAACAAATTATTATGGCAACTGTGACCCTATATATTTACATCACCTTTTGATAAGTGGGTTGCTCGTCTAGTTTGCTGTATTGTACTTCATGGTGAGAGCCAATTTTACCTGGTACTTGCTATCACAGGATGATGCCTTCATCACAAATGTATGACCTTTTAGTACAAGAAAACTGCCTATAAAGACCATTTGAAAAGCTGGGAAGACCTTTTGGCAAGCTGAGGTACATTGAACTATTATAACACATTTGAAAGGTAGTTATAAATAAAGGGTCTCAATAAAAACAGAAATAATTAAAAAATGTGGTTACAGAGTGATTACATCTTGTGACATAGTATCAAACAGGTTTCGAGTAAAGTTCTGTAGGCCCCATAAAATACTGCAAATATTCATCTACATCTATGTCCTACTCCGCAAGCCACCTAATGGTTTGTGGTGCAGGGTACTTTTGGTACCACTATCTGAGCCCTCCAACCCTGTTCCAATGGCAAATAGTGGGTGGCAAGAATGACTGTCGGTAAGCCACTGTATTGGCTCTAATTTCTCAAAATTTCTTCTCGTTGTCAATATGTGAGCTATATGTTGGGGGAAGTAATATGTTGTCCGACGCCTCCTGAAAAGTGCTGTCCCGAAATTTCAACACTAAATCTCTCTGTGATACACAACACCTCTCTTGCAATGTCTGCCAGTGGAGTTTGTTTAGCATCTCTGTAACACTCTCTCACCAGCTACATGATCCCGTGACGAAATGTGATCTTCTCTATCTCCTCTATCACTCCTACCTGATAGGGATCCCAGATGGATGAATAATACTCAAGAATCGGGCAAACAAGCATCTTATAAGGCACTTCTTTCATGTACAAGTTACACTTCCTTAAGATTCTTCCGATGGATCTGAATCAGGTATCTGCTTTTCCCACTATCTGTTTTATGTGGCCATTTCACTTAAGGTCATTCTGGATAGTTACACCTAGATATTTTACAGCAGACACTGTCTCCAGCTGTTTGTCATCTATAGTGTAGCTTACAGTAGTGGATTTCTTTTTCTATGTATGTGCAATATGTTACATTTATTTATGTTATTACTACGTCATCCATATGGGAGACTCTCCGATGGTCAAATGACGGTGCACGTTTGTACAATTCTCCTACGAGAACGATTTCTTGAATGTGAAATTTAGCCTTCGTTTTTCCATCTACAACTACCACATCACACTGGTCAACAAAGGATTGAATGAAAGTCTTAGACCTGCTTAGCAATTTTACACAGCACCAGAATTTTCTCACGTTCTCTCCAGATATTTTGCTAAGATATGACAGTGGTAATTATTGTATACTTCGTGCATAGATCTTTTCACAAACGCACGAATCTCTACTAATCTGTACATGTTGTCATTTGAGCATTCCCGTTTGAGCTGAAAACACAACAGCACCTGCTACCTCAACTTCTTCTGAATTACCATGATGGGTCTTTCCCATCCTTTACGCACTTACCATGCACAATTTAAAATCTGCTTGAACTTTCCTCAAAATCCATCTACATTCATCTTACTGGAACTAATAAGGGAACCTCCCAATGGCACCCCCCTCAGATTTAGTTATAAGTTGGCAAAGTGGATAGGCCTTGAAAAACTGAACACAGATCAATCGAGAAAACAGGAAGAAGTTGTATGGAACTATGAAAAAAATAAGCAAAATATACAAACTGAGTAGTCCATGCGCAAGATAGGCAATATCCAGGAGAGTGTGAGGCCAGGAGCACCGTGGTCCCGTGGTTAGCGTGAGCAGCTGCGGGACGAGGGGTCCTTGGTTCAAGTCTTCCCTCGAGTGAAAAGTTTACTTTCTTTATTTTCGCAAAGTTATGATCTGTCCGTTCTTCATTGACGTCTCTGTTCACTGTAATAAGTTTAGTATCTGTTTTGCGGCCGCACCGCAAAACCGTGCGATTAGTAGACGAAAGGACGTGCCTCTCCAATGGGAACCGAAAACATTTGATCACAAGATCATAGGTCAACTGATTCCTAGACAGGAAAACATGTCTGATATACTCTATACGACACTGGTGACGGCATGTGCATCACATGACAGGAATATGTCGTCGACCCACCTATCTTGTACACTTGGCGAATGGGTAAAAAGATTTTTCTGCCTTGCCCGATTAGGTTTTCTTGTGGATGTGATAATCACTCCCAAAGAAGTGATGAAAACATAAGAGTTTGTCATATAAACTGCAACAAATGAATCCAACAGTTTCACAGTCACACAGTTTTCCCTGTGCTCTGTCAAAACATATGTTTTTAACGTTTTCAAATTTTTCCGTGTGTAGACCGTCAAATCCTGCATATGTCCAAGAAAATCTGAACATGTCCTGGAATTTTGGAGAGCGAAGTTGATTATGTGTGAGTGCCTGACCTTTGATAATTGTCTGAAAATAAAAAAAAAATTTATCTTTCCACTCGAGGGATGACTTGAACCCAGAACCTCTCGTTCCGCAGCTGCTCACGCTAATCACGGGACCACGGCGCTCCTGAGCTCACACTCTCCTGGATGTTGCTTATCTTCCGCATGGACTACTCAGTTTGTATATTTTGCTTTTTTTTTTTTTCATAGTTCCACATAACTTCTTCCTATTTTCTCGATTGATCTGTGTTCAGTTTCTCAAGAACTATCCACTGTGCCAACTTATAACTAAATCTGAGGAGGGTGTGATGGGGAGGTTCCCTTGTAAGTGATGTCAATTCACTCTTTAAGTGAGATGCTAATAACTGCTTATCTGCTCTATCTAACAGAAATGTTCTCATAGCCTTCTTCACTGAATTAATAACCTTCATAACCAAAGTTGCTACAATGCCATCATGATAACTAACTTTTGTTTCTATAGTAGCTACAAGTTCTAAGATACTTCCATTTTCCATTACATGTGGACTGCCGAGTTAGCTGCTCAAGACAGTTTTCAGAAAACACGTTCATAAGTATTTTGCACGACTGTCTGTCTGTATCCCATCCCCACCCCCACCCCCCGAAAATGAATCCCTAATGACTCTATAACTGTTACGGCAGAATCGGGTGGTCAGTAAAAAAATCAAACAATTAATCCAGTTTCACCTACACCTGTTGTACATGACCAGATAACTTCACTGTCGCACTCCAGTGCAACCTCAACAGAGACATTATTTCGTCAACTGCAATGAACACTCCCCCTGCTATGGCCTCTAATCTGTCTTTCTGATATATGCTCCACAACTCGCTAAATATCTCAGAGCTTTCCATTTCGGGTTTCAGCCAGCTCTCGGTCCCAAGAATAATTTGAGAGCAAGGGTTTTTCCGGAGGGCAGTAAATTCAGGAACTTTGTTTCGAATACTTTGACAGTTTACTGAAAAATTTTGACAGGCAAAGTGACTTTACTCTGAATGCGGTCTGACTTTCCTTGCTGCTTATTGACTGGCAAGTTTTCATCAGAGTATCTTGAACTACCATCTAGTCTAAAAATCCCCATGTGCACTCCACAAATACTCTGCTACCCGAGTAGCTGCTTTCTTCGTATAGTGCACCTCTGAGCTATCAAGGCGAGTCCTATAAATCTCGAATTGATTACGGAGGTCTAGAAATCCGCAACCAAAACTGTCACAGAGTTGGCGAAGCCTTTGGTTGAGACCCTCCACTCAGCTCCAAACCAAAGGACCCCGATTAACTCTGGGAACAATACAGCAAAATGCAGGCTCTTTTGCACCTTGCAGTAGTCTTCACCACGTACACCAGCCACATGTATGAACCGAGGATGACCTTAGAATCCAAGCTACCGGTGTCATTGGTGCACGTTGCAGAAATAGACAAATGCCTAGAGATTGCAGAAGAAAAACTAGACAGTAAAAAAGAACATTTACACAAGATTAAATTAGGGCAGGATGATTTAATTACAAGGACTTAAATTTTAATGAGAGAATTACTAGAAACTAAAAATATTTTGCAACAGCCTTCTGATAGGAAAACAGATAAATTTTCATTAATTGTTAATGAAATGCAACCTAGGCTATAAAGACTCTAATCAGAACAAGAACATCGAAATAAAGAATTATATGGTAAACTTATAGATTTCCTTGATGCAGCACACAGTAAAACTAAAGATTTGTTTGAGGATAAATCCTTATATCACTTACCACAATAATGGCATCAACACAGAATGATGTTAATACAAAATTACAAAAGACATTTCACATAGCAACAGTTTAAACCTAGATTATACATGACAAATAGTAATGAAAGAAGTTGAGAATTTAATAGCTAAAAGTGGAATGCAACATAATAGTGATGATTTTACTGCTCTATTAAGTAAAGGACTAAAATACAAACTTCCTAACTTTACACCATCAGGAGACAAACAGCCAGTATTATTTCTCAAAACATTCAAAGGAATTTTACGTGAAACAATGACCTATTACAGTGAGATAAGATTTGTATAAGTGGAGATGAAGTACAATGGGGACTGTTGCAAATTAGAAGATTTTACCACTTATCATGATTTTGTAATCGGTTTTAAGCCCAACTACTGGAGCAAGGGCGCATAAAAAAATTACATCTAGAATTACACGTTCCAAGCCATGTAACAGTAATTATTGGAAAGGATATAGAGTGTTTGTGGAGTGGCACTTAAATAAAGCAAAATACTTAACAATACTTACAAGACCCAACAAGACCCTGACATGTTCCACATCCAGGAGAACCTCCTCACTATGGATCAATTGGAATGAAAGTAAATCTAACCTAAGAGAGTAGCATTTACTGGGGTAAATATTAGTAAACTATCATGGAGAGCAAAAAGAGGACCAGCTTTTAGGAAAGGATTGGGGAAAGATTTCATCACTATTAGAATATTTAGAGCAAATAGACACTGTAAAAAATTATCTTAAATGGTTGAATAATAACAACAGTAGTAGTAATCCTACTGTAACAGTAGCACTAACTGCTCAAAAGATAACAGAAGTGATAATAACCAACATATAGCCAGAGGATGAAATGATCATGAGACTTCTAATTTGGGAAATAAGTTGAGAAATAATATGAACAATAAAGAGCATTTAAAAACACAAAGAAGGAAGCAAAAACTAAAAGGCTTCTGGGGAAAAGACAAGCCACTTAATAGTGAATTGATTTTATTAAGATTCAACAATAATTCTGATGTACATACCAAGTTATTTGAGAAAAGGGAAGAAGTAACTAATACTGATGTCAAAACGGTACTAGATTGCACTGATCATTTAAATTTAAAGGAAGAAACTGTTTATTTCACTAATGAACATTTTGTTATTGTTGGTGCAGTGCAACATAGTACAGTGAATGAAGAACACATTTATCAACTGAAGACATAAAATCAGTAAATGAGTCCACACACTTATTGTGGCACTTTATTTGGAAAAATCAGTCTTTATGAATATCACACAAATTTTACAATTCAATATTACCAGTTTCAGATATTGTCGTCTTCAGATCTATTCTAAATCAAAACTAGTGATGTAACCAACTAAGCTCAATTAGGTGAAGCAAAATCTGTAAAAGGCTTGGTGGTATACAGGGTGGTCCATTGATCGTGACTGAGTCAAATATCTCACGAAATAAGCGTCAAACGAAAAAACTACAAAGAACGAAACTTGTCTAGCCTGAAGGGGGAAATCAGATGGTATTATGGTTGGCCCGCTAGATGGCATTGCCACAGGTCAAACGGATATCAACTGTGTTTTTAAAAATAGGAACCACCATATTTTATTACATATTCATATAGTACGTAAAGAAATATGAATGTTTTAGTTGGACCACTTTTTTCGCTTTGTCACAAACATATGGCTCACAGTTGGTAACAGGTAGGTTTTTTTATATTAAAATACAGAATGTAGGTACGTTTGAACATTTTGTTTCAGTTGTTCCAAAGTGATACATGTACCTTTGTGAACTTATCATTTCTCAGAACACATGCTGTTACAGCGTGATTACCTGTAAATACCACATTAATGCAATAAGTGCTCAAAATGATGTCTGTCAACCTCAATGCATTTGGCAATATGTGTAACGACATTCCTCTCAACAGCGAGTAGTTCGCCTTCCGCAATGTTCGCACATGCAATGACAATGCGCTGACGCATGCTTTCAGGCGTTGTCGCTGGATCACGATACCAAATATCCTTCAACTTTCCCCACAGAAAGAAATCCTGAGACATCAGATCCGATGAACGTGCCGGCCATGGTATGGTGCTTCGACGACCAATCCACCTGTCATGAAATATGGTATTCAATACCACTTCAACAGCACGCGAGCTATGTTCCGGACATCCAACATGTTGGAAGTACATCACCATTCTGTCATGCATTGAAACATCTTGTAGTAACATCGGTAGAACATTACATAGGAAATCAGCATACATTGCACCATTTAGATTTCCATCGATAAAATGGGGCCAATTATCCTTCCTCTCATAATGCCGCACCATATGTTAGCCCGCCAAGTTCGCTGATGTTCCACTTCTCGCAGCCATCGTAGATTTTCGGTTGCCCAATAGTGCATATTATGCCAGTTTACGTTACCGCTGTTGGTGAATGACGCTTCATCGCTAAATAGAACGCGTGCAAAAAATCTGTCATCATCCCGTAATTTCTCTTGTGCCCAGTGGCAGACCTGTACATGACGTTCAAAGTCGTCGCCATGCAATTCCTGGTGCATAGAAATATGGTATGGATGCAATCGGTGTTGATGTAGCATTATCAGCACCAATTTTTTTGAGATTCCTGATTCTCGCACAATTTGTCTGCTACTGTTTCACATGTGTCTGAACACTTCCTGTTTCCTTAAATAACGTAACTCTCTGGTGAACGGTCCGGACACTTGGATGATGTCGTCCAGGATACCAAGCAGCATACGTAGCACACACCCGTTGGGCATTTTGATCACAATATCCATACATCAACACGATATCGACCTTTTCCGCAGTTGGTAAACAGTCCATTTTAACACGGGTAATGTATCACGAAGCAAATACCGTCCGCACTGGCGGAATGTTATGTGATACCACGTACTTATACGTTTGTGACTATTACAGCACCATCTATCACAAAGTGAAAAAAGTGGTCCAACTAACACATTCGTATTTCCTTACGTACTACACGAATATGTAATAAGAAATGGGGGTTCCTATTTAAAAAAACGCAGTTGATATCCATTTGACCTATGGCAGCGCCATCTAGCGGGCTAACCATAGCACCATCTGGTTTCCCCCTTCAAGCTAGACAAGTTTCGTTCGTTGTAGTTTTTTCGTTTGATGCTTATTTCGTGAGATATTTGACCCGGTCACTATCAATGGACCACCCTGTAAAAAAAATGTTTTAAAAAATTGTATGTTTAACAGTCATGCATTCCATGTCATATATACTATAAAATATACTGACACAGATGTACATATCAACATCAAAATCTATACATGTAGGTATACAGTAAGTGCTGGTGATGATCTGGATGTGTCTGGTATTTATACAAATAACTGAGGTCAGCAGAAGGCACTACAGTAGGGCACACGAGTGAGCAGAATCGTAAATTTAATAGTTAAAATGCAGTATGCGTAGTCATTAATTAAAATTATTTCACATGGAAAAATGAGTGTCTGATAATAAAACTTGAACTGACATACAATATTTGGAATTAAATCCATACTTAAAATACACATAAAACGTCCAGAGAGTAATAGTGGGAAGCTCCTAGCCCCAAAAAATAAACAACATACAATTGTGTAAAAGCCAGACTAAAAAGCTTAAAAATAACATCACATCTGTAAATCAAAACCTTCCAGCATGACAAAACAACTGAACCATAACTTTAAGTGTAAGGCAATTATCAAAATAGTGACTATTAATGAAAAACTCTGTAGTCAATAACACATTTGGAGTGGGATCTCAATGGCGCCGATTCAACTTCTCTGTATGAAATTCTTTTTTTCCTGTGGCAGAGCTTGCAGAAGAAGGCACTGCCTCCTCACCAATAATTACTCATGTACCCTAGCTACAGTGCCCCCTGCTAGCCTTAGTTATTTGTATAAATACCACATGCATCCTGGTCATCACCAGCACTTACTATGTACCTATATGTACAGATTCTGGCATTGATACATACATCAGAATATTCTATGGTATGTACGGCTCATATATATTGCTAATAATCGTAAAAATATTTTTTATTTTTCTTATGTCTCACCAGGCCTGTTATAGATTTTGCTTCAGTTAACTGAACTTAGCTGGGAACACCATTGTTTTTTATTTGGAACAGATCTGAAGATGGTAACAGCCGAAATTGTTAAATATAAACTAAAATTTGTGTAATCAAGACAGACCCAGGTGTAGCATCAGGAGGTTGTGGCACATGGAGGTGGGGAAAAAAGGAGCAAAAAGGGAGAGGAGCATTGAAAGACAACCAGTAGTGTTGGCAGAAGGCCGCAAATAAACAGGGTGGGAGATGCGAATGGGAAGGGGATGATAGACCAGAGGGTGTGGAAACTGTTGGGTGGAGGGTGTGGAGACAGTATGTTATAGTAGGTTGTGAAGCTGGCATAATTAAGGGGTCAGAGAATGTGTAGTAAGGATAACTCCCATTTGCACAGTTCAGAAAAGCTGGTGGTGGAGGGAAGGATCCAGACGGCTCAGCAGGTGATCAATGCCTGGGCTTGGGCTGGGGATGCTGCCTGGATGAAGACTGCACCATTTCTCATTTTCTACAGTGCAGCCACTACAGCAAACTTGTCCTGCTCGACAAAAAAATAGAGGCTTTGTAGCCAGAAAGGAGTCTCCATCTGTCCTGCTGCAGACTAAATACCTTGGCAAATAATGCTCTCTCTTTTCCATAGTTCTACTTTCCTCCCATGGTGTAGCTAGGGAAGGGAACGATTTTGGGTCAGCATTAAATTCAACTTTCCCTTTCTTAGAGACAGCTGGGGCCATTCGCTCCCCAGCAAAAGATAACTTCATCCGCTTCATTGTGGGTCATCTGCCCTGATGCCATCCACTCCAATTAGAGGCTCTCCCCACGGGCGCTACCCAGTCACAACAAAAGCCACCTGGAGCAATGGCTGTTGCCGGAAATCCCAATGCCCCAAGAAGATGGGCATCTATTCCTTGGCATATATGGGGAATTTGGTGCTCAGGCATCAGCAGTGTGATCCCTGTGTTGTTGGGAGACTACCAGAAAATGGGTACATGATGACCCCACCACAACAAACTGGTTACTGTGCTGGATGTTGGGTGCGCAGAAATCCAATATTGTAATGGGGGCAAAAGAGGACAGTGGACAACAGAAGAAGATGACGTACCCCAGTAGGTAACCTCACCCAAATAGCTGAATTGTGGGTGGAGTTGCAAGCCATGACAATAATAAGTGCAGAAGATCTAATCATGCAATGGAAATATATAAGGTGTCCTTCCCCAAATGGCCCGAACTTCTGTAGGATTTTGAAAGTGTGAAGTCAAACTCTAAAATGGGACCAGAACTTATTGGGCTGAAAAGCGGGAGAATCCTTTCAGTTGCGTCTTACAACAGGCAGGAATACCTCAACCCTATTCTAACCCTCAAACATGCAGGGGGGTTATTCGTTAGTATGACAAGTTTTATAGGAGGAGTTTTTAACCACACATAAGAGGATTTATATAATATTTTCCAGGGTAGTAGTTGTAATTTGGTTAAGTTTTGTAGATTTCCTTGTTTACCATCTGACCGTGTGGCACAAATTCATGATGGATAATGCCTTTGTAGTCAAAAAACACAACCAACATCACCTTGATCTTTGATCAACTCTTGTGTGCTTTTTCTGGACGAGGTGACTCTTTGCCCACCCACTGCAATGACTGCATCTTCATTTCAGCATCATAGCCGTACACCCAAGTCACATCACCTGTTCTGAGTTCTTAAGAAAGTTTTCACTGTCATTAACAGCGGCCAGCAGTTCCTTGCACCTTTCAACACGGGTCTGTTTCTGATTTTCAATCAACAAATGTGGTACGAATTTTGCACTGACATGACATATCTCAAGTTTTTATTCAAAATTTGATGGTACGATCCTACGTTGATGCCCTCCTCCTCAGCAACTTTGCAAAAAGTTAAAATGACAATTTCCATGAATCACAGAATGAACACTACCCACATGACTATCATATGTTGATGCTGAATGACGTACAGACTTGGAATCATCAAAGACAGACATTCTGCCCTGATGAAAACATTTAAACCACTTGCAGCACTGCATGTGACTCTTACAGTCCCCTCCCCGAATGCTTGGCTAAGCATTTGAAATGTCTCTGTGAGAGTTTTGCTAAGTATGTAGCAGAATTTCTCTCTCTCTCTCTCTCTCTCTCTCTCTCTCTCTCTCTCTATCTATCACACACACACACACACACACACACACACACACACACACACACACAGACATTCTTCAAGCTCCTTCATTGCACTAATCAGAAGAGCAGGCTGTACACGTGCTTACTTTAGTGGCTATGGTTCGCTTGCTACTTGTCCAAGCGACACGAGGCAAATGGCAGGCAGTTTGTTGACTAAACCTGCCACTAGGTGTTCTCTGCTAGTTGGCGCGCTATTTCAAAAGTTCGGTTCCCTTTTGAACACACCTCATATTTAGGGTAGTATTAATGTTCTATGTATTTATGAAAAAAAAAAAGGAAGGTTTTTGGATTCAATGTATTTGCTCTTTCTAGTCCATTCCCAAACAATGGGGCAAATTGATTGTCAGTACCTGTAACTACGACTTTCTTCAAATTTTCTTGCTATGGCTATTTTGTGAGGGAAAGTAATATGTTGCCTGATTCTTCACAGAATGTGAGTCCTCAAAAATTTAATCCTTTAGGCCAGTATCCTTTGCATATACCCTATAAGTGATGGTTAATAGGGCCTTGTAGTTGCAGAATGCAATATTTTATTTAAGTTTCTCTGGTGCAGGAATTATTTGTTGAAAATCAATTAAATTTTACGCCTTATCACCAAAAGACCTTTATTATCTTATAGCATACATATCACTTGATATGGACTTTCAGTTTAGTATATTTTGAAGAAATCTTTAAAATACAATCCTAAGCTGCAATCACTTCCTGGAAGATTTAGCAGTTATATAACAAGACACAGGCCTTCGTCATTTCACTGACTTGATAAACAACAAATGCATTGACTTGATAAACAGTAAACACATTGTGCATTCAAATATTTAGTAGCCCTCTAAATTTTTTTACATACCACTTGTGACATTTTTTCTTTCCATGAGGACTGTTTGTAATTGCTGAATTTTTTGGACTTGTTCACTTCTAACCATAGATTTTAACTGTACATCAAGAACAGATATCTTGACACTTAGCTGAAATGCTTGTATTTTGTCAGGTTACCATTAATGCAGTTGCTCATGGCTTGCACATACACACTCAGGTTCTCAAACTGAGTGGTCAAAAGTAATCCCTCCACGACACAGAAGATCTCTCTTACAGTGTTTTCCAGTCAAGTTGGTAAGATACTCTTACATGTTTTAAAGAAACTTTTGATGAAACCAGCTACAAGTCTTTGGATATTCTCTATCTCCCCTATTAAAACTACATAGTAAGGATCCGAGACTACTCAAGAATGAGTCATCAAATGAGTTTTTTAAGGTTATCTCTTATGGATTACTAAATTTCCTTTGGAATCTTCCAATGAATGTGTCTGTCATATGGCCTTCCTAAAACTAAATGGGAACATACACTTTCTTCCCCCAAATGACTGAGCAGCTGCAAATGTGTTGAAAGATACCACTGGCCAATTTCATTAAAACTAAAAAGTTATTTTATTAAGAGCAATTAACTGACAATTTAAATATTACGAAATAATATGATTCTACTTATTGGGCATACCAGTAATCATACTAAGGAAGGTATTTTCATTACATTATTACACACAAACACAATTGTGTTCTTTTGTTTTAGCAAGATTATAAAGTGCTTCTTCCCAATTAAGAGGAGTAACAAGCTTACAACCTATAATTGGAAATGCTGTTTGTAAGTGTTCCAAACAATGAGGTTACGATAGGAGACAAATACTGAGAGTAAAGAAACTGTCCTAAGATTTATTTAATTTAAAGAATACAATACCTGGTTTTAATTCAACTTCTATTTTGTAGTTTCCACTAAGTAGACCATGAGCTCTGTGTTCATTGTTATAGCAACCTTCCTCATCTGTATAGTTTTGTGGCAAGATTGGTTTCTTCAAGTCACTGTTCTTGATGCTTTCTTGTGGTGCCAATGCAAAGCTAGAATCAGTTTCCTTGTCTTCATTTATAAAAAAATTTTCTGGTTCAGGTAAAATCAATGAGATGCAGTTGTCTAAAGCTGTTATTGTATCGGAGATATCAGTCTTCATATCTGAAACACAAATAAAATTATATAGACAATGAAAGCCCCCACAGTGCAAATTAACAGTAACTTCATGTGATACCTGACAAATCACCAAATTGGGTCCTTGACTCCAGCACTAGAGATAGTGGCCACGTGTGTGTGTGTGTGTGTGTGTGTGTGTGTGTGTGTGTGTGTGTGGGGGGGGGGGGGTGTTTTCCACTTCAGAAGAAGGACTTCGTCCAGAAGCTCAATATTTTAGCAGCCTTTTTCATTGCACCTTCTGCGACTCAACGTCTCCTCTATGTGGTGAGTGGCAATCCATCTTTTCTACATTGTTGTTATTCCATCCTTACTTTCCATTGTTTATCCTTTTAATTATATTTTGTGTGTTCTAGACTCTCTCATTCTTCAATCTTCCTGTACATCCACAGTCCCAAAGTCCATAAGGTCTCTGTATGTGGCAACACCTTAATGAACTCTGATATGTGTTGACCTACAATAAGCATTTCCGGAACTTTGTATGTGTACAAAAGGAAACTTTCTCAGATATCTGTAATTTATGCTTTACTGAAACAAGCACATTTTGACACAAAACAAGTGCTTACCTGTTTAAGATTATACTGAAAAGCTTTCCATATAACCCCTATTTCCAAGATGTGTGTTAAAAAATCCTCCCGAAGGCCCACTCAAACCATTGAAATGTTTCATTTTTATCACCTATAATGGTGTTGCTAAATGTAAGAATAGTTATGGTCCACCCATGCAAGAACGTATATCTTAATGGTTCAACTAGTATGATTCAAGTGGAGCAAAAAGTTGGTCTCTTAGTGCTTGGTGACAGCATTATTCATCCCCTCTGTACGAATATCACCAAGAAGTAAGAGTACAGCTGGTGTAACCCAGCAGCTAACCTGTTATTCTCAGGTTCAACCATTCCACAAGGATGAGTAGCATGGAACATACAAATTACTTTCAGTGTCAATCCATCAATCCATCAAACAGTGACAAATGCTCGTTTTGCTATTATTTCCAGGAACTTCTTCACAAAACTTGAGAGACAATAGTACAACTCTCTACTAACATTTCATTAGTATTTTAAAGTAACGTTAATGTTTATCTTGAACAATGGAAGTAGTTGGCAGGAGGAATGGCACACCCCCAATTTAGTAACAATTAGCCCAATAATGCTGTCTGTCACATTTTCAAATTCTCCACATGCTGGTAACAAGTACCTACGTACATACTGCTATAAATTCTTTTGTCTAATTGAATCTATCTGCTAGCCTTTGACAAATTTAACTGAACATATAAAATGCAGTAACCCAAAACGCACACTTTTGGGTTAACAGTTTCTTCTGCCAACCCTTTCAATTAAGAACAAGCATTTCCAACAACTTTCAGTTGAGGGCAAAAC
This sequence comes from Schistocerca americana, assembly GCF_021461395.2. NCBI lineage: Eukaryota > Metazoa > Arthropoda > Insecta > Orthoptera > Acrididae > Schistocerca > Schistocerca americana. The sequence goes on along the minus strand of NC_060121.1, from coordinate 735,913,645 downwards.
TATGCCAACATCCATGCAATCTTTGTTTTGTTCTGATCCAAGCCCCAACAAAGAAATATGACAGACATGAGACAGTTTTTCAATGTAACAATAAATTTGCTCCTTCAGTAATTATTACCCTCGTCAAAACTGCTGGCTTATGGCTAACAGTAACTGTAACATCAACAAAATGTTCTGTCATTTCACCAGATATAGTTTCAAACACACTTGTTTCTTCTACGCCAAACTGCCGTATGTTTCTGACTTGTCCTCAGGCTGAACATTTAAAGTGTTACTGTTCTTTTGTTCTGATGTAATGTCACATGGCATTCCACAACAAAACAACAGGTGCTAATGGTGTTGCTGCACAAATGCAGAATCGTTCAGATAACCTGTAAATTCTAATTGTCAACTGATTTGATTTTTTCCACAATTTTGTTTTATTTGTAAAACTGAATTTCATGCCTGTAGAGCATCCAAATGGTTTTGATGATTACCCCATTTCTCTCTTTGCTGCAAATATAATTCTAAGGGATATCATCATTTCTATGCACATCATAGTAGTTGACATCCTGCTGCATTATGTATGGTGGTGGCGAGGGGAGTAAAATGAGAAGCTTATGTTGTGGGATGAATAAGTACTAATGACATATGTATGTGTGTGTTACACCTATTCTGTCAGGTCATTAAGTCAGTTTACCTGCCCAAAATAAGCATTGCAGACCATGCGCTGTCACTTTCGTTCACCTTCTTAACATCCACAACACACTTTCCAAATTGTATGTCACTCCTACCCCACCAATGCTACCCAGGGCCCAAGGTCCCTAACCCTATAAATTTCCACATCGTAATACTTGCTCCATGCAGTGACACAATAATAAAAGCAGAGAAAGATGAACATTTTATTATTAAGCACTTATGTTATGCAAATAAGGATTTTCACTGCATGTCAAGGCAATAAATCTTTCTCAGATTACTTGCTGTGCTAATTCGCAGAATGTGCGCAACATTTAAGAGGGTATACACTCGAGGGGACTGTTTACCTTCTGAAGCTAAGCAAACGCATTGGGAACTGACAGGCAAGAAACCCATGAACATTTTATTATTAATAGTGTTGTTAACCACCTGGCATGTGTTTATTGCATGGCTTTCATACAGGGATGACCATTATCAGTCAAAATGACAAATGGATGCAGAAGACCTCCCTGTCTTGGGGACGTTCAGTATATAGTCGCTTAGAGTGCTGTACAGCATAAGTCGTTTGTTCCTCCCACCCAGCACCAGTTTTCCTTGTAGATGGGAACTTGCTCTTCAAGAAATCCTCTCTTTCCATCACTCTTCTCAACTCCTCCATTACACTAACCTGCCACTTTTTTAATATGAAATTCAATAGAATTTTATTCTATTATTCAGTTTCTTAAGCCCCTCCTTTCCGAGAACCAGCAAGGAAAGCAATATTTAAAAGACTCTAATCTGAAGGTGTCTGTAAGACTGCAGGTAATAGCTTCCAGGGAACTAGAGGGAGCAAGTAATGTACAGGAAGACAGATTCGAATATATACAAGAAATAATTAGGAAGGTTGTGTTGTTTTCAAATTCCTTACACAGAATGTACATTGGCAGCAGTACAATCAATCTGCAGTTAGCAGCAAATGTTGGTTCTCCAAATTTTCTCAATGATGTTTTGCGAGAAGAATGTCTTATTCCCTTCAGGGCACTCAAGTGCCGATCAAATCTAGCACCTTGATTATGAACTGCTTTGATGACTACCTTCAATCCAACCTTCTAGAGATCATAAACACTCTAGCAGCACTCAAGAATGGGTCACACTAATGTTCTTTACATAGACTCCTTTATAGATGAGCAGCACTTTACTGAAATTCACCCAATAAAATTAAGTTGACTATTCACCTACCCTATTACCTACTACCATTGTTACATGTTCATTCCATTGTATATCAGTTTGTAACATTACATGTAGTTATTTAATCGACGTGACTATGTCAATCAGCACAGCAGTAATAACATGTTTGAATATTCCAGGATTGTTTTTCTCACTCATCTGAATTAACTTACAATTTTCTGCACAGAGCAAGCCGCCACTGAGTAGAAATTCTATCTAAGACATCCCATATCCTTCTACTGTCACTCTACAATGATATTATCCTTTATACCACAGTGTCATTAGCAAATAGTCAAAGATGGCTGCTCGCTCAATCTGTGAGATCATTTATGTATATAGAGAACAAGAGCAGTCCTATCACACTTCCCTGGGACACTCCAGACAATACCCTTGTCTTTGATGCACATTCGATGTTGAGGACAAAGTACTTCTTTCTATTACTTAAAAAGTATTTGAGCCACTCACATATCTGGGAACCTATTCCATATGCTTGGGCCTTGGTTAACAGTCTGCAGTGGTGAAATGTTCATACACTGTCTTCGAATCTAGGAATATGAAATCTGCCTGTTGCCCTTCATCCAATGTTCACTGGGTATCATGTGAGAAAACAGCGAGCTGAGTTTTGTAAGCGTGATGCCTTCTATATTGCTGTGGACTTGTGAACAGAAGCTTTTCTGTCTCAAGGAATTTTATTGTATGTGAGTTTAGAATACCTCAATTATTCTGCAGTTAAACTTAGGACTTCGTCCCTTGCAAGAGATTCATGACAAATGTAGGCCGCTGCCATATAGTGCTCTCTGTCAAACTAAATTGGGTTTCCATCTGGACCTAACTACTCATTTGTTTTCAACTCTTTCAGTTGATTCTCTATGCCAGGGATCCTTGTTATTCTGCCTTCCAGATGGGAGTCTGTGCAACAGTCAAATGACCACGTCTTTATGATCGCACTGCATGAATGATTTCTTAAACTCTACAATTAAGACTATATCTTTCCTTTTGTTATCCTCTATTGCCACACCAAACCAGTTGACTAGCAACTGGATAGAAGCCTTCGACTTGCTTAGTGCTTTTATCTAGCACCAGAACTTGCTCAGGTTTCTGGCAAGATCTATTGCTAAGGTTTGATGGTGGAAGTTATTGTATGCTTCCCACGCAGACCGCTTTATAGATGCATAAATTTCTACAAACTTCTGCCTATCGATAATTCAGCAATTTTTTAATTGACAGTGCAACAATCTCTGTTTTCTCAGCATTTTCAGAAATTTTGTCATTAAAGCTCTCAGCACACACTTGTTCAAAGCTTGGTTTAAATCTCTTTAAACTTTGCCTGTAATTCCTCAAAGTCTATCATACTGGAACTATAAATTGTGTCCATTATGGACAAGAATGATGCTAACAACTATATCTATTCTTTCCAGCATAAATACTCTCCTAGTTTAATTGATGGATTTACTTTTAGTAACCTTCTTCACTAAGGTAACACCATGATCACTAATTTCCATTGTATCTAGGTTATCAAACCAGCTACTCAAGATGGTTTTCAGAAAACCTTAGTATATTAGTGACCTGTCACCTCCACGATTTATAACCTCCTCCAACCAATTCCTTTTTTCTCCCAGGAAAAGTAAGCTGCTAGTGACATATTATACACTTATCAGCCAGAACATTATGACCACTGATCTACTACCGATATAAACCCCTCCATGTGATAGTAGTGACATCTGGCGAGGCACGATTGCTAGTCAGACACGCGCACAATGCATATAGTGTCAGTGAGCTTGCTGCTCATGTGCAGAATTGATTTTTATTCACATGTCAAGTTCCGTAAGATGAAATTGAGGAGCAAATCTGCAAGGTCATGGAACATGTCAGTACACGAAATTACAACATAAAAGTAAAAACAGATAAAAATAAAATGTTTATGAACCCAAAAAAAGTCAAGCCATAAGTTTAAGTAAATGCAATCAACATTACAACAAGAGTCAGCTTAATTTTTTCAAGAAACTCCTTAACAGAATAGAAGGAGTGACCCATGAGGAAATTCTTCAGTTTTGATTTGAAAGTGCATGGATTTCTGTTAAGATTTTTGAATTCTAGTGGTAGCTTATTGAAAATAGATGCAGCAGTATATTGTGCACCTTCCTGCACAAGAGTTAAGGAAGTCCGATCCAAATGCAGGTTTGATTTCTGCCAAGTATGAACTGAGTGAAAGCTGCTCATTCTTGGGAATAAGCTAATATTGTTAACAAGAAATGACAGTAAGGAATACATATATTGAGAGGTCAATGTCGAAAATACCCAGATTGGTGAACAGGGGTCGACAAGAGGTTCGTGAACTTACACCATTTATTGCCCAAACCACCCATTTCTGAGCCAAAAATATCATTTTATAATGGGAAGAGTTAGCCAAAGATATAATACCATAGGGCATAAGTGAATGAAAATAAGCAAAGTAGACTAATTTTCGTGTCGAACAATCACTCACTTCAGATACCATGGCAGCATTAAGTCTCTGAACAAGATGCTGAACGTGGGCTTTCCACGACAGTTTACTGTCTATCCGAACACCTAGAAATTTGAACTGTTCAGTTTCACTAATCATATTCCCATTCTGTGAAATTAAAACGTCATGTTTTGTTGAATTGTGTGTTAGAAACTGTAAAAACTGTGTCTTATTGTGATTCAGCAATACTTTACTTTCTACAAGCCATGAACTTAAATCATGAACTGCAGTATTTGAAACCGAGCCATTGCTGCACATAACATCCTTTATTACCAAGCTAGTGTCATCAGCAAATAGAAATATTTTAGAGTTACCTGTAATACTAGATGATGATGATGATGATGATGATGATGATGTTTTGGTTTGTGGAGTGCTCAACGGCGTGGTTATCAGCGCCCATACAAATTCCCAAACTTCGCTCAGTCTAATCTCGCCACTTTCATGAATGATGATGAAATGATGAGGACAACACAAAAACCCAGTCATCTCGAGGCAGGTGAAAAACCCTGACTCCTCCAGGAATCGAATCCGCGAGACCACGAGCTGCGGATCATAATACTAGAGGGCATATCATTTATATAAATAAGGAACATGAGTGGCCCCAACATTGATCCCAGGGGCACCCCCCCACTTGACTGTACCCTACTCAGACCCCACATCACAGCCATTCTCAACACTGTAAATAATGACCTTGTTCTGTCTGTTGTTTAAGTACGAGGTGGACCAATTGTGAGATACTCCCCGTATTCCATAATGGTCCAACTTCTGGAGCAACATTTTGTGATCAACACAATCAAACACCTTAGTTAAATCAAAAAATATGCCTAGCATTCGAAACTGTTTGTTTAACCCATCCAGTACCTCACAGAGAAAAGAGAATATAGCACTTTCAGTAGTTAAATGACTTCTTAAGCTGAACTGTACATTAGATAGCAAATCATGTGATACAAAATGATGAATTATCCTTACACTCACAGCCTTTTCAATAACTTTAGCAAACTCTAATGGCATAGAAATAGGTCTAAAATAGTCTACATTATCCCTTTCTCCCTTTTTATAAAGCGACTTTACTACTGCGCACGTTAATCATTCAGGAAACTGACCATTCCTAAAGGAGAAATTACAAATATGGCTAAATACAGGGCTAACATGTGCAGCATTTCATCATATCCATGAAAGTCCTTGGTCTTCAGTGATTTAATTGTTGACTCAATCTCCCCCTTGTCTGTATCACACAGGAGTATTTCAGACATCAATCTCAAAAAGGCAATTGCCAAGAGAGTTATATGATTCCCTTTTGAAACTAAATTTTTATTTAATTCACCAGCAATACTCAGAAAATGATTGTTAAATACTGTACATATATGTGATTTATCAGAAACAGAAACATTGTTACTATGAACTGACTTTATATTGTCGACCTTGTGCTGCTGACCAGACACTTCCTTCACAACTAACCATAGGTTTTAATTTTATCCTATGGATTAGCTATTCTATTTGCATACCACATACTCTTTGCCTTCCTAATAACCTTTTTAAACACCTTACAGTGCTGTTTGTAATGAGCTACTGTAGCTCGAATATGACTACTTCTAACATTTTTATATAATTCCCACTTTTTTATACATGATATCCTTATCCCACTAGTCAGCGAGTCAGGCTGACTTTTACTGCTAGTACCCCATTTAGAACGTTCTAATGGAAAAAACTCTCAAAGAGCATAAAAAATGTATTGAGGAAAGCATTATATTTGTCATCTATGTTATCAGCACTATAAACATCCTGCCACTCTTGTTCCTTGATGAGTTTTAAAAAACTCTCTATTACTGTTGGATTAACTTTCCGACATGACATGAAATTATCAGATGGCATTGTTGGTTGGGAAGCCCCTTTTGGGGAGTTTGGCCGCCATATTGCAAGTCCTTTTTAGTTGATGCCACTTCGGAAACTTGCGAGTCAATGATGACGAAAATGGTGATGAAGGACACGCAACACCCAGTCCCCTGCCGGGAATCAAACCTGGGCCCTCTGCGTGGTAGGTGGTAATGCCACTGCTACGCTACAGAAGCAGACAACTTTCTGACATAGTTTGTAATTATAAGTGACATTTGTTTGAGTACAAAAGCCCTTTAGTGTTAAAATTAGTGCATCATGGTCTGAAAGGCCATTTATCCTTTTACTAACTGAATGCTCATCTAGTAAAGAAGACTAAATAAAAACACTGTCTATGGGTGTGCTACTGTTCCCCTGCACCCCAGTTGATAAAACCACAATCTGCATCAGATCATATGAATTTAGGAGATCTACCAATATCCTTTTCCTTGCAAAATCATATACGAAATTAATACTGAAGTCACCACATATAACCAATTTCTGCTACTTCCTATAAAGTGAATGAAGAGTCCTCTCTAGCTTGAGCAGAAATGCCCTGAAGCCAGAGTTAGTGGACCTATAAACAACAATTAGAAGTTTGGTTTCACCAAATTCAACTGCCCCAGCACAACATTCAAAAATCAGTTCAGTGCTGTGCCATGATACATCTATGGACTCAAATGGAATACTGTTTTTTTTACGTACATGGCCACTCCCCCATCCCGCAAGGAAATCCTTGAAAAACAGGCAGCTAATCTGTATCCTGGAAAAGCAAGCTTCTAAACTGTCAATTTCTTTAAGTGGTGCTCCAATAAACCAATAATTTCAGAGTCAACATCTATAAGCAGTTCACTAACTCTATCTCTAACACCTCTTATATTTTGATGAAATATGCTAATTCCTTCTGTACTTACAAACATGACGTCCTCTGAAGGCGAGTCCTTAGTTAGAGTGACTTCCTTTAAGCAGGTATACCTATCAGATGAGTTTGACCAAGGACAGATTGTGATGCCTTCGAGGCGTGGCACGATCATTTCAGAAACCACATCATTTGAGAAACCACACGTATTGTCAGGTATTCGAAGAATGCTGTGGTGAGTGTCTTTGACAGATGGTGAAACCACGTCTAGACATAATGGGACTGTGGGGCGACCCCTCATGACTGATGTCAAACGTCACAGGCTGGGCAGACTGGTAAATCAGGACTGATGGCGAACTGTGTAGGAACTAATGTCATACTTTAATGCCGGATGGAATACAAGTGTGTGTGAACACATAGTGCATTGAACACCTCCAACAATGAGTCTTTGCAGCCGACAACTCATACGTGTGCCAATGTTAACACCACAACATCAACACCTACAAATGAAATGGACATGTGATCATCAGCACTGGATACTGGTGCAGTGGCAGAGCAATACAGGGTCTGACGAATCCCAGTACCTTCATATGAATCACAATACCTTCTTCACCATGTTGATGAGAGGGAGCAAATCTATCATCTTCCAGGAGAACAGTTCCTCAACAAATATACTGTGGGACGGAGACGAGCTCCTGGCAGTTCCATTATGCTCTAGGGAACATCCATCGGCATCCATGAGTCCAGTGGAGCTCATGCAAGGCACCACGACAACCAAGAAGCATGGTACATTGGATGCAGACCACATACACCCCTTCACCACGATCATGTTTCCATGTTTCCCAATGGCAGTGGCATTTTTCAACAAGATAATGAGCCATGTCACAAGGCCAGGAGTACGGTGGGAGGGGTTAAAGGAAAACTGGTGAGGTGCAATTTATGTGCTGCTGCCCCCCCCCCCCCCCCCAACTTGCCAGATCTGAGCCTGATCAAACACAACTGTGATGTGTCTGAATGTGGCTTCAAAGCTCATGCCCCCCCATGGGAATTAGGTGACTTTGGTGTGCAGATGTGGTGCCAACTCCCTCCTGCCTACCAAGGCCTCACTGCTTCCATATCACGATGCATTGCCGCTGTTATCCATACCTAAGTGTTTCTATCAGCACTACTGGGATTTGCACTTTCTGAACATTAAATACCGGCCAGGCTTTTAGCCTGAGAGCTCCTTAACGTGATTTATAAAAATGCAAATGTACTGTATGTATGTAATTAACAATCATAAGGTCCCATATGATGAATCTGAAATTTTCTAATTCACTATTCAAGTTACTGACCAGTGATGTGTGGAATCCTTTAGAGTGAAAGAACATTAAAAATCTAACAATGGAAAATCCAGTATATTACAAAAAGGATACATCGCTACACACCGTACAGGGAAGACACTCTGAGTCACAGATAGGCACAACAAACAGACTGCTATACATTTGAGTTGGTGTCCAAAAGGCTTTCTTCTAAACCGAGGGGGTGGCACAGTGGTTAGCACACTGGACACGTGTTTGGGAGGACGACTGTTCAAACCCACGTCCGGCCATTCTGATTTAGGTTTTCCATGATTTCATTAAATTGCATCAGGCAAATTCTGGGCTCACCACTGATGCGACAGATACAGCTCTAAGCACTAAAATATGTCTACAAATTTAGTATGTTGTGTCGCACCTAATACATTTTACAGTAAGACAATCAGGACAACTGAGAGTCACTATGCAATAACATAGATGATGTTTTGGAGGTATCTATGCAACACAAATTTTCAAATGGAAGATAAAATACGCTGTTAGCACTGACAAAAGTACTCTGACACTGGAGAGGGGCAAAAACCACGATGTCATCAACAGAATACTCAAATAAGTACAAAACAGAAACAATGCCCAAACTTAAACAGATCTGTAACACTAACAGCAATCTTTTTGATAGTTGTATGTGTAATAATCTGCATGATTGATGGAGTTTGCTTTAAAACGTTAGTCAACATGGTTTTTAAATGTTGGTATTGTGACAGAACTACAGGCAATGGGATAACTACAGCCTTTATATTTTCTGAGGACATGCAGCTCTACTGCATGGTTTCTTAGGAAGAAAAATTCGTAGCAAAATAGTCTGCCAGTTGGATCATTGGGTGGTACCACTCAACTGGGTACTGTCATCAGAAGAAGAAGAAGAAGAAGAAAAAAAAAATCTGGTATTCTTTGATCGAGTAACACATGAAATGTTAAATCTTTCAATGCTGTAGAAGGATAGAGGATTTGAAAAGAGATATGCCTATGTTAAAATGAGATATAGGGAGAATAATGAAGTGTAGTGGCAGAAAGAAAAGGATTCCTGGTCAAATGAGTGCAAGGCATCAACTCTCAAAATCAAAGAGGGTTAACAACAATATTATGAAAGGGACAGACTGCTACTCATCATAAAGGTGACATTGAGATGCAGACAGGCACAACAAAAAGACTGTTACCTATTGAGCTCTTGTTTAAAGCCTTCTTCAGCAAAGAAAACACACACATGTTCACACAAGCAAGCACACCTCACACAAATATGACCGTTATCTCTGGATGGTTCAACCAGAACTGTTGTATTGAACAAATGCAGCAATTTGGACCAGGGGGGTGATTGCAGTGTTAGAGTGGGAGGAGAGAAGAACACTATCTGGTGGAGCATGCAGGAACTAGACAGTGGCAAAACAAGGCTTGCAGCTGCTGCGTCAGGAAGCTGTGGAGCAGGGAGAAGGATGCAAGTGAAAAAGGAAAGGAGCAAAGATGGGGAAAATTCCAATGGATGTGTTGGCAGAGAGCAGCACACAGGGAGGGTGAGGGGACGTGAATTTGGAGGCGGTGATAGGAAAGAGGGAGTAGAAACTGTTTGGTGTAGAGTTTGGGGACAGTTGGCTACCATAGATTGAGGACAGGATTTGGAAGACCTCTGAAGGCATCAGACAGATACAGATACGTTATGTAACAGTAAGGCGTGTAACTTCCTGAAAGATTAAAACTATGTGCCACATCGAGACTAACTTGGGACAGAGGCCTCGAGTCCGAGTCTCGGTCTGGCACATAGTTTAAATCTGCCAGGAAGTTTCATATCAGCACACACTCCACAACAGAGTAAGGATATGATCTCCCCAAATGGGGCCTCCCTGCCAACAATGCCATACAATCATTTCCAGTAAGAGAGATATTTTAAAGCTGATTTTAAACTACTAGAATTCCACTAGCAAATGTAAATTCTGACCAAATTTACAGGTTATGAACTACAGATTAAACTTGAGGAAATTGTAGAAAAATGAAAAAAAAAAAATTAAGGAGATGGGACCTGGATAAGCTGAAAGGACCAGGGATGCAAAGTGAACATTACACAACTACTGACTGAAAGAGGGGAAAAGGAACAGAGTAGAAGATGAATGGATAGCTTCAGAGAGATAAAATGATGAAGGTAGCAGAGGAACAGCTAATCAAAAAGACAAAGAGTGAAGAAATCCTTGGATAACAAATGAGATATTGAATTTAACTGACAAAAGGAGATGATACAAAAATGTAGCAAATGAAACAGACAAATGGATCTCTCTCTCTCTCTCTCTCTCTCTCTCTCTCTCTCTCTCTGATTCCTGTTCAATAAAACTGCAGATGACCTATGAAAGGCTTACTTTTTACACAAAAACTTTAGCATGCTTATGGCCCTTTGTTGAGTTGCAATGCCAAAAAATCTGCATCCTGCACAAGTTTTCAAATAGGAATAGGACAGGACAGTACGGAACCCAATGAAACTATAAACATTAATATGTCCCAAACACATCTCATAAAGTGGTTCATAACAGAGAACTATTTCTTTTCCATATTAACAGTGCACAACAATACTACATTCTTAACATAAAGGGAGAAAAGCTAACAACAATATGACTCCCATATGCATCACATGGCAATATCAAAACGAATCTCTGCTGGAGTGTCCAATTCTCTGCTCTTGCTTCTTCAATGTTACAGATATTACACTATACAAACCAGAGTATTCCTGAGCAACAGCTTTCAGTTTTTTGTTACTTTGAACATTTTTTCGGCGTTCTTCTTCTTCCTGCCGCAACCTTTCTGCATTGCTTTGAGCCTCCAATGTATCAAAATCAACCTGAAACACACAATACATACTAATCTCCAGACAATATATCATTTTAATAGTGTATGATGTGAAAAGTCCTGGCAAGATCCATTCCAGTCTTCTAAATTAAAGACACCATTCTACTACAGCAAACCATAAATTTGTCATCAGCAAAACATAAAGACTATGAATGTATTCTCCAGATTACAAATTTATAACAACAGAACCATGGACTATGCTGAGCATAGGTTCACTATGCTTTTAGCTATTAAATGGAACACTAATTTACCTTCTTACAATTTTTTAAGAAATTGAATCCAAGCTGCAACTTCTTGTAACCACTCCCAAATTCCTTGTTCCATTGTTGGATTGTTCTCAATGCAAAAAGCTTTAAATCTTTGGCTACAGTTTTTGGCATTGGCAAAGGCTTGTCAGGATTTGTTTCAGCGGCAAGCTCCAAGACCCGCTGCATTTCTGACACAAGCAGTTCCCGAAAGCAGTGAGACCTCCTTAAAGAAGGAGATAAAAATATGATGACAATTTTCACTTTAAAATATCACAGAGCAATAAATATAACTACTGATTTGTCAACTTTAGACAGATTCTGCAACAGTGAGGTATGCTTTGTAACATTATTTGAGAGAGAGGAAAATATAGATGGACAGACATATAGAGCACAATAAACCGAGTTGCTTACCTGAAAAGTACATCACAAATTTGGAATGCACTAAACCGAACCTCTGAATGCTGCTTCTCAAGCTGGCACAACAGTAAATGATATGTATGTTTCACATAGCCATTTGACAACCTGAATAACAGAAAAAGCAAATAAAGAATGTAATCATTTCAGGGATTTGAATACAACCTTAATTTCAGGGATGACAGCATACCCAAAAACATGACTTGTAGTGGCTGGCTACAGTGTTTTGAAAGAGAGAGAGAGAGAGAGAGAGAGAGAGAGAGAGAGAGAGAGAGAGAGAGAAGGGGTATTTTTGTTTACTACCTTTACTTCACCAAAGACACTAAAAAAGTAGGAAGTTAAACATTCACTTCCTTCTCATTTTTATGTCCATAAGTGCTGCATCAGTAAGTCATTGAAACTTCCTGGCAGATTAAAACTGTGTGCCGGACCGAGACTCGAACTCGGGACCTTTGACGTTCGCGGGCAAGTGCTCTACCAAGTGAGTTACCCAGCACAACTCACGCCCCATCCTCACCGCTTTAATTCCGCCAGTACCTCGTCTCCTACCTTCCAAACTTCACAGAAGGTTTCGCAGGAGAGTTTCTGTGAAGTTTCGAAGGTAGGAAACGAGATACTGGCGGAATTAAAGCTGTGACGATGGGGCGTGAGTCATGCTTGGGTAACTCCATTGGTAGAGCACTTACCCGCAAAAGGCAAAGGTCCTGAGTTCGAGTCTCAGTCCGGCACACAGTTTTAATCTGCCAGGAAGTTTCATATCAGCACACACTCCGCTGTAGAGTGAAAATTTCATTCTAGTTACCATGTTCCACACTAGGGACCTAGATTCCTGTTTTCTGTCCTCTCTCTCCCCCCCCCCCCTCTCCCTCTTTCTCCCCCCCCCCCTCTCCCTCTTTCTCCCCCCCTCTCCCTCTTTCTCCCACCCCCCCCCCCCTCGGAAGTCAAAATACAGTAAGTGATCAAAAGTACCCGGACACCCCCAAAAACATAAGTTTTTCACAATATTAGGTCCATTTTGTTGCCACCTTCTGTCAGGTACTCCATACCAGCGGCCTCAGTAGTCATTAGACATAGTGAGAGAGCAGAATCGGGCGTTCCGCGGAACTCACGGACTTCAAACGTGGTCAGGGGATTGGGTGTCATTTATGTCATATGTCTGTACGTGAGATTTCCACACTCCTAAACATCCCTACATCCACTGTTTCCAATGTGATAGTGAGGTGGAAACGTGAGGGGACTTGTACAGCACAAAAGCGTAAAGGCCAATCTTGTCTGTTGACTAACAGAGACCGCTGACAATTGAAGAGGGTCGTAATGTGTAATAGGCAGACATCTATTCAGACCATCACACAGGAATTCCAAACTGCATCAGGATCCATTGCAAGTACTATGACAGTTAGGTGGGAGGTGGAAAACTTTGATTTCATGGTCGAGTGGCAGCTCATAAGCCACACATCACACTAGTAAATGCCAAACAATGCCTTGCTTGGTGTATGGAGCGTAAACATTGGACGATTGAACAGTGGAAAAACATTATGTGGTGTGACGAATTGCGGTACACAATGTGGTGATCCGATGGCAGGCTGTGGGTATGGCGAATGCCCAGTGAACATCATCTGCCAGCGTGTGCAGTGCCAAGAGTCAAATTCGGAGGCAGTGGTATTATGGTGTAGTCAAGTTTTTCATGAGGAGGCTTGCACCCCTTGTTGTTTTGCATGGCACTACCACAGTAGAGCCCTACATTGATCTTGAGCACTTTCTTGCTTCCCAATGCTGAAGAGCAATTTGGGGGTGGCGATTGCATCTTTCAACACGATCGAGCACCTGTTCATAATGTACGGCCTGTGGCAGAGTGGTTACACAACAATAACATCCCTGTAATGGATTACACTGCACAGAGTCCTGACCTGAATCCTATTTGACTCGTTCCACATCATTACGAAATATCGTATTCATGATCCATGGAACTAGTATTAATCTAATCTAATCTAATCTCTGGGATGTTTTGGAATGTCGACTTCGTGCTAGGCCTCACCGACCAACATCGATACCTCTCCTCAGTGCAGCACTCCGTGAAGAATGGGCTGCCATTCCCCAAGAAACCTTCCAGCACCTGACTGAATGTATGCCTGTGAGAGTGGAAGCTGTCATCAAGGCTAAGGGTGGGCCAACACCATACTGAATTCCAGCATTACCAATGGAGGGCACCACAAACTATTAAGTCATTTTTCAGCCAGGTGTCCGGATTCTTTTGATCACATAGTGTACACTACCACACTACCTGATCAAACAAATGTGGACACCTATTCGGTGGGCTGGTGGGTATTAAAATGGGGTGTGTCCACTTTAAGCCTTTATGATGGCTTGAAATCTGGTGGGGACACTTCCAATGAGGTGTCAGAACATCTGGAGGAATGGCAGCCCGTTCTTCCTCAAAAGCTGATATCCAGAGAAGGTAGTGATATTGGACAATGGGGTATAGGGGTGTGAAGTCAACATTCTAACTCATCCCAAAGGCATTCCATTGGCTTCAGGTCAGGACTTTGCGTAGACCAGATCATTTCAGAAACATTATTATACACAAACCATTGGCTCACAGCTACTGCCTTAAGAAAGGATTCATTGTCATGCTGATACCAACAATCATTTGTGAATTGTTCCTTCACTGTACACAGTACACAATGATGTAAAATGTGTTCACATCCTTCAATGCTGTAAAATGTGTTCACATCCTTCTACATTTAGCATTTTCTTAACCACGAAAAGGGGACCACACCCTAACCGCAGGAAACAATCCCATAACATAACACCACCTCCTCCATACTTCACTGTTGTCATTACACATGATAGCAGGTAATACTCTACAGGCATTCGTCAAACCCAAACCCTTTCACTGGTTCACCACACAATACAGTACAATTCATCACTTCATATCACTCATTTCCAGTCATCCATTGACAAGTAGCATCACTCTTTACACTACCTGTAGGGTCACTTAACACTGACTAAGCGTTGATTAACACTGACTACAGATATGTGCGGCTTATGAAGAGCTGCTTGACTACTGTACCCTATTCTTTCTAACTCTCTGCATAGTCGTCGTGCTAGCTGGACTGCTGGTAACGTCTTGGAACTCACAAGTGATTCTTTCTGCTGATTTCATACAATTTTTTTACAACTGCCTCCGAAGATGACACAATCATTTAGTCCAGTTACCACGCATCAGACAGCAGGCTTGGGATGGACACTGACTGTAGTTAAGTGCCAATCTGAGACATAATGCTGTCTTCAAGCTACAACACACAAAATTGTTAAACTAACATTTTCTTTTATAATTTCATATAGCACTTAATGGAAACGATTCACTTAATGGATATGATTAAGTAGGTAAAAGGCTATACAGCATAAAAGACCTCTGCTGATCAAGCCATTTGATGAGGTGTTATCCATAAAGTCATGAGATGAGGGGGGACTTCTACTGACTACCTGCCCATATATAATATTTTGAAAAGAATCGATTAAGTAATTGAAAGGCCGGGTAAAAGAAGGTGAACAGTGATGAGTGTGAAAAATTTGTTACTTGTTGATTTGTACTGGGTTCCTGCCCATTACTTCACTGGGGTAATGTGCAGAAACAAATTACCGTATTCAGCAGGTTAGAAGAGAGGGCCTGAACTTCACTGGTATAATGTCACATCAAACCAAAACTAGGTGGATGCTACATAATTCTAGCAGTGGTTGGTGAATCAGGCTCTAATAACAGAAGATAATGATAATTTAGAAATGTTTTTAGTGCTGCTGTTAAAACACAATAGAGCACCAACTGAAATGATTAGCCGGCCGCAGTGGCCGAGCGGTTCTAGGCGCTCAGTCCGGAACCGCACGACTGCTACGGTCGCAGGTTCGAATCCTGCCTCGGGCATGGATGTGTGCGATGTCCTTAGGTTAGTTAGGTATAACTAGTTCTAATTTCTAGGGGACTAATTACCTCAGAAGTTGAGTCCCATAGTGCTCAGAGCCATTTGAACCTTTTTTTTTTTTTTTTTTAAAAAAATGATTAACTAAGTTAGTACCTCTCCAATGATTACATGAAAATCTCTGCCCACATTCTGTGCCAAAGATGGAATAAGTAAAGGGGAGTGTGGGGAATTCTTCTTTCTTATATTGCACTGTACTTCTGAATATATCACTTACTAACAAACTGCAATGGATTGTTGCCAACAAATTTCATTAGTGAATAAATGTGTGAGGCAGTGGATAATATTCCTAATTGCTTAAATAGGTGTCTATGGGATGGATTTGTGTAAAGCCCATACCTAGTTCTAATTACTTTCTTTCGTGCAATGAAACTTTTTACTCAAGTGAGATGCTACCCCAGCATAATATTCCGTAGGGCAGAAATACATGAAAATATGTTAATTTACTTATTTCGATGTCCCAAAGTTGGCAATTATTCTGGTGGCAAAAGTGTTTAAGCCTCAACATATTAGCAGGCCTGCTATATGGTTTTTCTCAACTAAGTTTTCATGCATATACATAATGCTTATACAATAGCAGAAAGAATTCTGCCTCCTGAATCGAATGAAATGGTACTTCATTTCCAAAGGGTGAAAACAGTAACAGGCCAATGGCTGAACCTTGTAGAACACTCCCTGTGATTTCTTCCCATGCAAACAATATGGGTCCGCTTTTTGTGTTAATCATTCTAATGTAACTTTCTGCATACTGTTTCTTAAATAGAAACTAAACCAGGAAGATGATGAATCATGCATCCCAGAAAAACTTAACTTCTCTATTAGAATATTATGTTCAACACAATCCAAGGCTTTCAATAAGTCACAAATCCCAACTGGTGATATTTTGTCACTTAAAAACCATATTATGTGTTCAGTGAATGTACAAATAACTGCCTCATTAGACCAGTTATTTTTAAATTCAAACTGTGATTAACTCAAGTATGCCATTACTACACACATGGACGAAAGCTTTGAGTATATTCCACTCACAAAACCTTTTGAAACTTTTGTAAGGAGTGATACTGGTCAGTAGTTACCATTACCTTTGGAGTCATCCCTCTTATAGAAAACCTACCAATGACACATTTTAATCTGTCTTACAAAATATTCTCAGTTTATGATGTATTAAATATGTGACAAAGGAACATTACGTATTAAAAGGCCTCACTTTTTTGTGTCATGTTGAGGATATTAGATTAGCTCATATGAATCTCAACTTTTGATGGTCATGATGTTTTTCTTTACTTTGAATGGGGATGTGTGAGGTCTTGCCTCTTCAGTACAGAGCTACTGTTTGCTTTCTCTTCTCAATTTCTTGAACTAATTTTCTTAAGGAACTTTTAAAAAGTAATTATTAAAGATATCTGAGTCATGTGAACTGTCTTTTACAATGTTACCATTCTCTTAAATACTAACACCATCATCTTCTATGGCTTTTTCCCTATTTCTCTTTTAACAATATTCCACACTGATTTGTTGTTATTGTCTGGTAGTTTGTGCACATTCTTTGATTTTTTTTTATAGCGTTTCTTACGATTTTACATTACTGTTTACAACATGAAAATGCTTCTGGCTCTTTTTTAACAACCCCTTTTATTCTGAGGATGCTCTGATACATGCAGGAATCCAATGTTGTTAATTGCTTGATCAAAATGGAAACAAATTTATTCATAACTAAATTATTCAATTAATATATTTCAGTCTTTCTCCAAATACAATTATGCTTTGTAACACAAGAAAATGTCCACCACAATCTGACAACCCATTTACTGCAAGATAGGCATAGGTCTATTTACCTTTTGCTAGTTGTATGAACTCAACATCTACCAGGACACTACCTCTGGAGCTATTCGAATAGGAAAACTTATGTCTATTACTAAATTCGAAGTAAGTAAAAGCATGTCTAGATCAATTTTCCTGTCAGATTCCTTTAAGAAATATACAGTAAAGATAATCACAAATTAATACTACCTTCTTTCTGTCCAACAGATAGCACACTGAGGCATCAAAATGTCTCATAAAAATTTGCCAGTTACCTGGGGTGAGGGGGTCCAATACACCATATCAATAACAGATATTTCAACATCCAATGTTAAATCACAAGCATCTGCTATTGTATCTCAATCTACATTGATATCACTATTTTCCACAAATTACTATTTAATTTATTGTCCTAATAAATGTGATGACTTCTCCTCAATCAATATTCGATTTACAAGAGCAGGTAGCCAATTTATAAGCACTTCCTAAAAATTTTCTACCTCTGTGTTGTACAGTGCTCAGACAAATGAATGAAATCAATTCCTTTACATTACTGAGGCCTTTCAAATAAACTGCCAACTCACTTTGTATGTTACTCTGTGGGAATAACTGATTCAGCAATCGATTGTAGGATGTCTCACCTTTGTTGGTTTGTTGTTGCTTTAGAATGCAAAACAGCTGAGGCCATTCGCTCCCATGTCATAACTTCAAATGGTCAATTCCCAAATGAATTTGATGTCAATAATATTCGGAGCCTACTCGACTGGAGTAGAGGGGATAGCTAAACAAGATCACTTCCCATATGAGGAGGTTACTCAAATGGTTGAAAATTAAATTTTCTTTGCCATATTACGAGGTTCATTCAAGTTCTAAGGCCTCCGATTTTTTTCTCCGGACTGGAAAGAGATAGAAACATGTGCATTGTTTTAAAATGAGGCCGCGTTCATTGTCAATACGTCCCAGAGATGGCAGCACCGTACGGCAGATGGAATTTTACCGCCAGCGGCGAGAATGAGAACTGCTTTAAATACTTAAAATGGCGACGTTTTCCTTACTTGAACAGCGTGCAATCATTTGTTTTCTGAATTTGCGTGGTGTGAAACCAATTGAAATTCATCGACAGTTGAAGGAGACATGTGGTGATGGAGTTATGGATGTGTCGAAAGTGCGTTCGAGGGTGCGACTGTTTAATGGAGGCAGAACAGCGTGTGACAACAAACCGAAATAACCTTGGGCTCGCACAAGCCAGTCTGGCGACATAATCGAGAAAGTGGAGAGAATTGTTTTGGGGGATCGGCTCCAGAGTTGGCATTTCTGTGGGTTCTGTGCACACAATCCTGCATGACGACCTGAAAATGTGAAAAGTGTCATCCAGGTGGGTGCCATGAATGCTGACGGACGGCCACATGGCTGCCCGTGTGGCATGTTGCCAAGCAATGTTGACGCGCAACGACAGCATGAATGGGACTTTCTTTTTGTCGGTTGTGAGAATGGATAAGACGTGGATGCCATTTTTCAATCCAGAAACAAAGCGCTAGTCAGCTCAATGGAAGCATACAGATTCACCGCCACCAAAAAAATTTCGGGTAACCGCCATGTTCTGGGACAGCGAGGGCGTAATCCTTACCCATTGTGTTCCAAAGGGCACTACGGTAACAGGTGCATCCTACGAAAATGTTTTGAAGAACAAATTCCTTCCTGCACTGCAACAAAAACATCTGGGAAGGACTGCGCGTGTGCTGTTTCACCAAGACAATGCACCCGCACATCGAGCTAACGTTACGCAACAGTTTCTTCGTGATAACAACTTTGAAGTGATTCCTCATGCTCCCTACTCACCTGACCTGGCTCCTAGTGACTTTTGGCTTTTTCCAACAATGAAAGACACACTCCGTGGCCGCACATTCACCAGCCGTGCTGCTATTGCCTCAGCGATTTTCCAGTGGTCAAAACAGACTCCTAAAGAAGCCTTCGCCGCTGCCATGGAATCATGGCGTCAGCGTTGTGAAAAATGTGTATGTCTGCAGGGCGATTACATCGAGAAGTAACACCAGTTTCATCGATTTCGGGTGAGTAGTTAATTAGAAAAAAAAATCGGAGGCCTTAGAACTTGAATGCACCTCGTACTACGATGAATAAAAATTAAAACATGATCTACAGCTAATGCTGTATCTGCGAGAAATCTGATAATTCAGATGGCAAACATACATTAAAATATAAATGGTTATAAAATAGGCATTGGGTCAGAAAATAGGGGACTGTCAAAGGTTGGTTGCTGTACACACAGAGTGGTGCAGAGTCTCCACTTAACAAATGGCGTAGACTGAAATGACAAGTGCCCAATATGCAGCCTAGCTAAAAGTATCTCCTCACAACAAAAGAGGCGAAGAGGAAGTCATCCGAGCTGTTGGGAGCTGTTTAATTTCCCATGCAGCAAAACACCGTGTGTGACACCCACGAATTTCACGGTTTCAACAAACAGCACCAAGATTCAAGGGCAGTGGGAAAAACTCCTTATACTGTCACCAGGAGTTCAGACAGAGTTTTTCTAGTGAAAAGTGGAAGCCATTGTTGACGGTCCACGAGTACAGATAGTGAATACATAGCTAAAGTCATTGCTCAAGTAAACATGTCCACTGAGAGCTGCAGTAGATAGCAAAGATATCAACAAAAAGAGCACCTGAGATGCCTGGGGGGAAACAGTCCACGATAGGGTTAATTGCTAAGGCAAAGAGGGCTATGCTAAGCACAGAGCCCTGAGGCACCTCATTCTCCCGGATAAAAGCGTTCGACAAAGTGGAACCCACATGTACCTTGAAAACCTAATCTTTTAAAAACTCCTGAATAAAATAGGGGGGCAGGTGCCCTCAGAAGACCCATGTGAGCATTGTATGGAAGATGTCCGTCCTCAAGCAGGTATTGTAAGCCTTTTCCAAATCGAAAAACACAGCTACAATCTGGCATTTCCACAGAAAATTGTTCATAATATGGATTGACAGGGTGATGAGATGATCAAGCACAGAGCAGTGCTTCTGAAATCCACACTGTGCATTTGTTAGCAAATTCCAAGACTCAAGCCACCACACCAGCCAACCATTGATCATCTACATATACTTGGACACTCTGCAAATCACATTTAAGTGCCTGGCAGTGGGTTCAACGAGCCACCTTCACAATTCTCTATTATTCCAGTCTCCTATAGCTCGCGGAAAGAATGAACACCTTTCTTTTGGTATGAGATCTGATTTCCCTTATTTTATCGTGGTGATCGTTCCTACCTACGTAGCTCAGTCTCAACAAAATATTTTCACATTCAGAGGAGAAAGATGGTGATTGGAATTTCATGAGAAGATTCCGTCGCAACGAAAAACGCCTTCTTTTAACGGTTTCCAGCCCAAATTCAGTATCATTTCTGTGACACTCTCTCCCATATTTCACGATAATACAAAACGTGCTGCCTTTCTTTGAACTTTTTCGATGTACTCCATCAGTCCTACCTGGTAAGGATCCCACACCGCGCAGCAGTATTCTAAAAGAGGATGGACAAGTGTAGTGTAGGCAGTCTCCTTAGTAGGTCTATTACATTTTCTAAGTGTCCTGCCAATAAAACGCAGTCTTTGGTTAGCCTTCCCCACAACATTTTCTATGTGATCCTTCCAATTTAAGTTGTTCCTAATTGTAATACCCAGGTATTTAGTTGACTTTACGGCTTTTAGATTAGACTGATTTATAGTGTAACCGAAGTGTAACGACTCCCTTTTAGCACTCATGTGGATGACCTCACACTTTTCGTTATTTAGAGTCAACTGCCACTTTTCGCACCATTCGGATATCTTTTCTAAATTGTTTTGCAGTTTGTTTTGATCTTCTGATGACTTTATTAGTTGATAAACGACAAAATCATCTGCAAACAACCAAAGACGGCTGCTCAGATTGTCTCCAAAATCTGTTTACCGGTACCGTTTATAGATAAGGAAAAGCAAAGGGGATATAACATTACCTTGGGGAACACCAGAAATCACTTCTGTTTTACTTGATGACTTTCCGTCAATTACTATGAAGTGTGACCTCTCTGACAGGAAATCACAAATCCAGTCACATAACTGAGACGATATTCCATAAGCACGCAATTTCACTACAAGCCACTTGTGTGGTACAGTGTCAAAAGCCTTCCAGAAATACGGAATCAATCTGAAATCCCTTGTCAATAGCACTCAACACTTCATGTGAATAAAGAGCTAGTTGTGTTTCACAGGAATGATGTTTTATAAATCCATGTTGACTGTGTCAACAGACCGTTTTCATCGAGGTAATTCATAATGTTCGAATATAATATATGTTCTAAAATCCTGCTGCATATCGACGTTAACAATATGGGCCTGTAATTTAGTGGATTACTCCTACTACCTTTCTTGAATATTGGTGTGACCTGTGCAACTTTTCAGTCTTTGGGTACAGATCTTTCGTCGAACGAACAGTTGTATATGACTGTTAAGTATGGAGCTAATTCATCAGCATACTCCGAAAGGAACCTAATTGTTATACAGTCTGGACCAGAAGACTTGCTTTTATTAAGCATTTTGAGTTGCTTCACTACTCCGAGGATATTTACTTCTACGTTACTCATGTTGGCAGCTGTTCTCGATTCGAATTCTGGAATATTTACTTCGTCTGCTTTTGTGAAGGCATTTCGGAAGGCTGTGTTTAGTAACTCTGCTTTGGCAGCACTGTCTTCGATAGTATCTCCATTGTTATCATGCAGAGAAGGCACTGATTGTTTCTTGCCGCTAACATACTTCACATACGACCAGAATCTCTTTGGATTTTCTGCCAGGTTTCGAGACAAAGTTTCGTTGTGGAAACTATTATAACCATCTCGCATTGAAGTCCGCGCTAAATTTCGAGCTTCTGTAAAAGATCGCCAATCTTGGGGATTTTGCATCTGTTTAAATTTGGCATGTTTGTTTCATTGTTTCTGCAACAGTGTTCTAACCAGTTTTGGGTACCAAGGAGGAGCAGCTCCAGCATTTGTTAATTTATTTGGTATAAATCTCTCAATTTCTGCCAATACTATCTCTTTGAATTTAAGCCACATCTGGTCTACACTTATATTATTAATGTGGAATGAGTGGAGATTGTCTCTTAGGAAGGCGTCAAGTGAATTTTTATCTGTTTTTTTGAACAGGTATATTTTTCGCTTATTTTTCGAGGATTTCGGGATTACAATATTCAATCTCGCTATGACAACTCTTGTGTTCACTAATCCCTGAATCGGTTTTGATGCTCGTTATTAACTCAGGGTTATTTGTTGCTGAGAGGTCAAATGTGTTTTCACAACTGTTTACTATTCGCGTGGGCTCATGAACTAACTGCTCGAAATAATTTTCAGTGAATGCGTTTTGCACAATTTCTGATGATATTTTATGCGTACCTCAGGAATTAAACATGTATATTCACCAACATACCGAGGGAAAATTAAAGTCACCACCAACTATTATTGTACAAGTCGGGTAAGTGTTTGAAATCAAACTCAAGTTTTCTTTGAACCTTTCAGCAACTGTATCATCTGAACTGGGAGGTCAATAAAAGGATCCAATTATTATTTTATTTCAGTTGCCAACAATGACCTCTGCCCATTCTAACTCACAGGAGTATCTACTTCAATTTCGCGACAAGATAAACTACTTCTGACAGCAACAAACAAGCCACCGCCAACCATGTTTAGCCTATCCTTTCGGAACACCGTTAGGATCTTCGCAAAAATTTCAGCTGACCTTATATCCGGCTTTAGCCAGCTTTCAGTGCCTATAACAATTTGAGCATCAGTGCGTTCCATCATCTTGCAGACACTGCTGGTGAGGGAAATTGAGTGGTAGCTGAATGCAACATGTTTGTCCTTATCAGCCTTGGGTATGGGCAATACAGTGGCTTCACACTAATGTCTGGGAAATGCCATCTGTCCAGATGCGATTATACATAGGAAGGAGAAATTACTTGCTGTCAAGAGAGAGATGCTGCACCATCTAAATGTCTATTGTCTGATCCTGGAGAGGATGATCGTGATGAGGTGAGAAGCATGTTCGAGCTCCTTCAAAGTAAAAAAAGTATTGTACCATCCTCGATTCTGTGCCTCTTTCATCACTTGTTTCCAAAGTAAGAAGGTGGGATGGTAATGGGCGGGGCTCGAGATCTCTGCAAAGTATTGACCCACAGTGTTGGGAATATCAATAGGGCCCACAATGGCATCATTCGCTATACTCACGGCAGGAACTGGGAGAGACACCTCGATTCCAGAAATACAATCTAGGTTAACCCTAACAACAGAAGAGGGAGTAAAACTGTTAAAAGAAGTAGTAAAAGAGCTCTAACTAGCTTTTTTGCTATCTCTGATAATGCAATGGCACTTTACATGTAATTGTTTATAACTAACACAGTTCTCCTTTGTGGGATGGCATTGAAAGACACAGAGAGCACATCTCTGCACAAGAACCACAGCGTGGAATTCCTCAGTCCACCAGAGGACTGATACACGTTAAAGCAGGGTAGAGGTTCGAGGGATGGAATAATCTGCAGCGGTAAGGATAGCTTTCAGAAGGTACTCTACCTGATCATCACTCCTGTGGAAATGTTGTCTGTTTAAGGTTGCCAGTGATGAGTAGTGCCTCCAGTCAGCTTTGTAAAGCTGCCAGTTGGTCTTGACACACACACACACACACACACACACACACACACGGGGCAAGAGTTAGTAGGTGAACTATGAACAGAAAATGGTCACTTTAGTATATGTCAGAGAGACGAACCACTCTAGATGGTGGGCAAACTGCACATTAAAGAACGAGACATCCAGGTGTGAGAACATTACATGTAGAATCTAAAAGAAATATTGGTTCCCCGGTGTTGACAGAAATGAGAGCAAGCTAGTAGAGAATATCTGCCAGGAGAGTGTTTCTCAGGCAGGTCCTCAGAGAGCCCCAAATGGGACAGTGGGCACTAAAGTTGGCAAGTAGCAAAAAGGATTGAGGGAGCTGAGCGGTAGGCTACAGTATGTCTGCCCTGGTGAGATGAGATGACAGGGGTATGTAGATATTACAAAGCGAAAAGTTATAACTTGGGAGAGAAAGATAGACAGCAACAGCTTGTAGGTGGGTATTCAATGAAATGGTTTGGCTATGGATGCTGTTCCAAATGAGCGTCATAACTCTCCCTGAGCTGGAGTTCCTTCCTCGGAAGGAAGTTTGAAACGTACTGGAGTGAAATGTAAAAGGTCAAAGTGGTCCTGAGGGCGTAATTTCATTTCTCGGAGGCATAAGACAACTGGGCATTGCGATCCCATTAGCAACTGTAAGTCTGCCCCATTGATCTGATGCCACGAATGTTCCATTGGAGAAAAGCCACATTAGATGATAAGGAGATATTCCTCTTATAAGAGGCAATTACTATGGTGGCTGGTGGCTGCTGAGTGCCAGATTTCGGCTGAGTACTACTACAGGGTACTGAGGTTGGAGGATCCTGTTCCATTATTTCTTCAAATGTGCCAGTAACCTCCCTGGGTCAATCAGCTGACTCCAAGGTGGAGAATCAGTGGGTGATTCACACTGATGAAATGGAGGCAGCCGGACTGAGGTGTCAGGTGGTGTCACTGTTGTAGAGGATCTCCGAGTTGGAGAAGGGGAAGAACGTTTGTCTCTGGTCGACTTCTTAGCACCTTTGCATTTGTCAGGTGTGGACCCAGATGTTTGCTGACTTAAGGTGTGCAAGAAGTCATCTCTGGAGAATTCCTTTTTAAATTTCCATTGTCGGTGTGGGCGAATGGTTTTTGCTGTTATGAGCAACTGTAGTGGGTGGAGATGAGGATGTCACTGCAGCACTGCATAACTTCACAACCATGGCACTGAACTGGAGGTTGCAGGTCTACATGGCCATATCTTTTATAGGCCGTGACATAGCGACAATGGTACTGTAACTGCCAGTTATTGCTATGTAAGAATTTCGCCTAGCTAACATTTTGCGAGCAATATTGAGGGGGTACCTTTTCCTTCACCCAGATCTCCCGACTGGCTAGCTCATCAAGGTACACAGGGCAGTCACAGGTTGAAGTGGTATGGTTGCCAGTGCATCAGACACAGCAGGGAGGAGGTGGGCAATCTCCCTCGTGCACATCCTTGTCACAAGTTACACATCTGGCGGTGTTTTTCCAGGACATGTGGTTACGGTTATAATGCTGACATTGATAGCAATGCACTGGGTCTGGTATGAAGGGTCTGACATTGATAACTTCATAGCCTGCCTCGATTATCGACAGGAGCTTCAGTTGATCAAACATAACAAAAGAGGTACGGGTAGCCAGTAACTTTGCATCAACCCTCTTCAAAATCTGATGGACTGTGGTTATGCCCTGATAAGATGGATAATGTTGCATATCTTCTTCAGTCGTACTATCGAGCAGACGAGTGTATATGACACCACATGAAGAAGTCAGTGTTTGACGAGCCTCTACACGAACTGGGTATCCATGGAGGAGTGTAGCTTAAAGCAGTTTTTGGGCTTGAAAGGCACTGTCTGTCTCAAAAAGCAAAGGTCCACTGTGTAAGCAAATGCAGGACTTTAGTGAGCCTGCAATTGTACCCATACCTTTCAGAATGATGAAAGGGTTCACTGTAGGAAAGTTCTTGTCTCCTCCTGTGCATGATACTATGAGGTAGCGGGGTGCAACTGGAAGATTCGTCATTTCTTTGAGCTCATTCCATTTCTGTTTATTAGACAGAGGTTGCCTTGGTGGAGCTATTGTACTCATTGTGGGTGAATCCCTCATGATTGCCAACATCTACAATGGCGTGCTCCTTCCTTCTGAGCGACCCCCACAAATGGTAGCACACCCGCCGTAGGTGATTTTTCACAACTCAGGTCATACCTTCTGAACTCCACACAGAGGGACCAATTAGCAGTAGAGAAGGTGCCAGTTCAGACAATCACCCCTCCACAGGACTGGCCTTTACGGCGGGTGTTACGCATTACTCAGTCACTCTTTATCTGTCAAATGCATGAGCTGGCCTTCAGGCACACACAGGCTGGAAGAAAGGCAAAAAGGGGGGCCTTAAATGCCGAAGCACAGGAAGGACAGGAGAAGTCGGAACAAGAAATGAGGAAAAGACAAAACAAAATCCACCCAAGTCTTCTAATTCTTTCACACATTTCAATGTCCCAACTGTACACAACACTTGGTCCCCAAGGGAAGGAGTACTGCAAGGGCAGAGGTCCCCTGTATGCCAAGCATATATTCACAAAAGACTTGCCAGTCCCCTGGGGCAGGGGGACCGGGGGGAGGGGGGGGGGGGGGGGGGGAGGGTTTGTTAACACTTGTACAAAGTTCATCTCTGAAGCTAATAAGTGACCCACGTGATGAGTTGGCCAACCATTATTATATATAAAATGGTATACTACTCCATCAAAAAAAGTACTGGATGACAACTGATGTATTTGTGTATTGTCACAGTCGTTTTTACAATCTGATCTGGTGCACCCACAACACATGAGGGCACTTTGGAATTTAAAAGTGCACCAGGAAAATTTCCAATTACTGTTATTATCCTAACCTCAAAAAGAGGGTGTGTAATTTGGTAAGGAAATGTGTTACCTGTCATAAGGCCAAACGTACAAATGTATCCACGAAAACTGAACTCCGTCCAACAAAACCCGTGAAACCATTAGAATCAACATCATCAATAGACATCTGTGGGCCACTCCCGGCCACTCGCTAGGGTGTAAAGCACTTAACATGTGGTGATCTCCAACTACTTAAAATTATTTACAAGTAAAACTACCACTTCCACCCTGATTATCAGGAGAATAATGACTGATTATATAGCAAATAATGGAAAACCAGAGGCTTGCCATCTGATAACGCATCACATTTTGTCAGCACAAAATGGAAGCAATTTGTACAAGAGATAACTCAGGTATTGACCTCTTGTTTCCACCCATAAAGTAGCCCAGTTGAAAGGATGTTCAAGTAGCTTAATAAATTCATCAGAATTTATGCTCACAGGCAACATACAAAATGGGTCAAGTATGTTCAGCCGTTTGAAGAAATGTTTAATAATTTAGTACACACTTCAACATATTATACCCCATGAGAGAAGACAGCTGGACCAACCCAATTCCAAAGTTACCTCAACTGGAACCAGATGTAAGTACAAAAATAAATAACACATTAGTGCACCTCACCAAGCAGGCTGACAATTGAAAAGCCAAATACAATTAAAAAAACCGACTTCAACCTATGCCATAGGTGAACTAGTCTTGTTGAGGACTCTTCCGAAGTCGTCCAGCATAAAGCACCAAACTAAGAAATGGCAATACTTCATGCTGGACCTTACCAGGTAACCAGGGGTAATCATGTGGGAGAGGGTAGGGTGGGGTGGGGGCAGCTACAGACTAGCTTGTCCCATAACAGTGAACACGAAAGGGTTATATCCTTCTAAGGATTTGAAAAAGTATATTGAATAATGTTGTTTGTCTTTTATACACAGATGTATGGTTTTAATATTTTCTTTTAGTTCTCATGTCTCATGACGTTTGGTACTTCTTATCCTAGTTAGCCCACAGTAGTACCTAGTAATCACTAATAATTTGTAGAAGTGAGAATATCGATGTACTCAAGATTAAATCTCATTTGACCATTAGGAAAATTCTGATAAAGATTCTAAGCAACGAGATGTTGCACATTAAGCTTATTTGACATCAGTAGTAATAATAAAGTAATGTTTGCTATCCTCAAACCTAGTAGATGTAGCAGAATTAATATTTATCCATTGGACCCAAACATCTGTATAATAATGTACCCAAGTACAGACTGTACTGTCCGAATGCATTTTAGTGTAAACAGAAATGCACTGTGCACTGTTGAAGTACAACCTATTATGAGTGAATAGCTCTGTAACTGCATGAAGCACTTTTTGTAATTTGGATAAAGTTAGGTCAATGTAAACCCGAAAGCAGGAGTCAGTATTTGTGGCATTTGCTACAGAAAGAAAAAGGAACACGCACACGTACCCTGAGTAATTCAATAAACAAATGCAAAATACATTAAATGGAACATATGCTACAAACACACTGTAGTAACACTGTTCTCGTTTACGTAGCACTTCACTTAGCATAGACCAGGACTGTGTCCTACGCATGCCCGATGTTAACTGACTGGGCACGGCCCGTGCTGCCTGAGTTGTTGTTGTTGTTGTTGTTGTTACGCCGGCAGAGGTCGCGTCCGAATTCTCACATGCCCTCTGGTGGACGGGACTCTACTTGCGGCAACTACCGTCCGTGACGCGCCGTGCCGATGTGCGCCTCCCGCGATCTTTCTGGTGGCTACTGCACTCCTCCTCCTTCGGGGGGGGGGGGTGGGGGGGGGGGGGTGAAGCCACTGCGATCCACTGCGTCGGAAGGTGGAGCGTCAGGCAGGAGTGATGACCTCCACATCCACTGGAAGGCCGGAGTCGAGGAGATCTGCCAACCCTCGAGCCGGAACCTTCGAATACGGCTGGAAGTGATCCACATGAAGAGGCCCCCGTCGTCCCACCACCGGAGCCCGGGACAGAACGGGCGACAAGCTGTCGAACTCCGGATCCTGTTCCACCTCGGGAGGGGCAAGACCCAGTGGCGGAGATGATAGGGAAGGGACGACCACAGGTGAACCAGCCTCCTGAGAAACCGGGCCTGCTAGGGGGGCCGGCTCTCGCTGGGGCATCTCAAACGATGGCGATGCCGGTGCTGGAGCTACTGGAGGCTGCCAAGGCTGAGAACCATCGCAGTGCGGCAGAGTCACAGCGGGGAGAGGCAGTAACGTCCCCTGAGAAACCAACACGGGTGCCGGCAATGGGGAAGCCGGTGTCCGAGAGGTCGGAGGGTGGGTGCCCAAACGTGGACGTAGCTGATTTTGGTGACAACGTACCACCCGGTCCCCCGCCTGCAAGGTATAGAGCCGGCGGCCATTTCGGCGCAGGACCACCGCCGGTACCCAACATGGACTGCGACCAAACCCACGAGCCCAGACCGACATACCCAGTGGAAAGCCAGGTACTCCGTTTTGCGAAGACTGGCGAGGGCCAGGCCGGTGGAGGTGCAGAGTCCTAGGTTGGCGCCCATGGAGGAGCTCTACGGGGCTGCATTCTACCATTGGTGTGGTCCGGTATGCCGTCAGGAAAAACGTCAATGCTTCCTCCGCAGGAAATTCATGCACATACTTTTTCATCTGAGTCTTAAATGTGCGCACCATGCGCTCGGCTTCCCCATTCGATTGTGGATGGAAGGGGGGAGAGCAAACGTGCCGAATACCGAAGCGCCTACAAAAATCCTGGAAGGTCTGCGAAATAAACTGCGGTCCATTGTCCGAGACCAGGGTGATTGGCAGACCTTCCACAGAAAAGATTTTTGCTAGTGCCTGGATTGCAACTTCTGAAGTGGTTGAGGAGCAGCGAACCACATATGGGGCTCGGGAATAAGCATCAATGACAATGAGCCAAAAGCGATTGAGAAACGGGCCCACAAAATTCATGTGAACACGTTCCCATGCTTGGGTTGCCGGCGGCCATGAAGAGAACGCTGCCCTGGAAGATACCTGTTGGCTCGCACACTGGGAACAGACGGCCACCAAGTGCTCAATTTCTCTGTCAATACCGGGCCAGTACACATGTCTGCAAGCCAAGGTTTTAGTACAGGAAACACCCCAGTGCCCCGCATGTAATAACGTGAGGACCTCCCTTCGTAAACTTGCAGGAACAACCACGCGAGGAGCTGTATCATCGGTAGCCAGAAGGAGAACTCCTTCCAAGACCGAGAGGCGGTCTCATAGAATAAAATAATTACGAAGAGGGTCCGAGGCCCGGCCTGGAGGGCGGGATGACCACCCCTGCTGAATGAGGTGAACTACGTGCCGGAGAACCGGGTCAGCTGCCGTTTCCCTGGCGACTCGAGAACTTGTGATCGGGAAGCCATGAACCGCTTGGCGGGACGCCACATCCAAATGAAAACACATAATCTCCTCTCGATCGAACGTAGGATCCGGGCCCACCAGAAGACGGGAAAGAGCATCGGGTTGGCATGCAGTCCGGTAGGGCGAAAATGAATGTCATAATGGTACTTAGAGAAGAACAAGGCCCAGCGCTGTAGTCTGTGGGCCACCCTATCCGGAATCTGAGAGGCGGGGCCAAATAACGATATTAACGGCTTATGGTCAGTGATTAACTGAAACTTCATGCCATACAAGAAAGGGTGAAACTTGGTAACAGCACAGACAATGGCCAAAGCCTCTTTTTCCACTTGGGAGTAATGGGCCTGCGCAGGACTAAGAGTTTTGGACGCAAATGCCAGTGGTTGCTCGGAACCATCTGCGTTGCGATGGGCCAGGACCGCCCCCACTCCATACTGCGAAGCATCTGTAGCCAAGACCAACGGCTTATGGGGGTCAAAAGTAGCCAAACAAGGCGCTGACATGAGGAGGCCTTTCAACGAGGTGAACGCTCGCTCGCATGCAGGCGACCAATCAAAAGGAACACCCTTGCGCAGAAGGCAGTACAGGGGGCGGGCTACGGTGGAAGCCCTGGAAATGAACCGCTGGTAATAGGCTATCTTGCCTAAAATAGCTTGTAACTCTTTCAGCGAAGCGGGCCAAGGAAGGTCGACGATACCTTGGACCAAACTTCCTAGTGGCTGGATGCCGTGCCGAGAGATGGTGTAGCCCACATACTCAATGGACGGTTGGAAGAAGTTTGACTTATGCAGGTTGCAACACAAGCCCACAAACCTGAATTTGAGAAATAGGGTGCGAAGGTTGTGCAAATGTTCCTTCGTGCTGCGGCCTGTGACAATTATGTCATCCAGGTAATTAATACAATGAGGGATTGTCGACGCGATGTGCTCAAGATAACGCTGGAATATCGCCGGGGCACTGGATATTCCGAAGGCCAACCGCTGGTATTGGTAAAGGCCAAACGGGGTGTTGACGACCGCCAGCCGTTTGGAGTCCTCATCAAGTGGTATCTGATGATAAGCCTCCGAAAGATCGATTTTCGAAAAATATTGGCCTCCCGCCATGGCGGAGAACAATTCATCAGCACGAGGCAAAGGATTGGTGTCCACCGCCAATTGGGAATTAATGGTGGCCTTGAAATCGCCACAAAGACGTAATTTTCCCGAGGGCTTCCTTACAATAATGGGGGGCGAAGCCCACTCACTAGAAGAAATGAGAAGAACGTCCCCTAGGGCTGTCAGCCGGTCTAGCTCTTCCTTTACCTGAGGGCGGAGAGCCAAGGGCATCTGCCTCGCGCGTTGAAAACACAGGCGAGCCGACGCCTTCAACGTTAAGTGAGCTTCAAAATCTGAAACACGCCCGAGGCCCTCCTCAAAGATAGCTGGAAAGTCTGAGATCAAAGATTCCAATGATTGATAGGGAACATCTTCGGAGACCAACTGTATGGTGTCAGCGATAGAAAAACCAAAAGCTTGAAAGGCATCCAGGCCAAAAAGGTTAGCGGAGCTCGCATCACTGACAACAATAAAAGTAATAGGCCGAGTGACTGATTTGTAAGTCACGTCGGTAGTGAATTGACCCAGTAGGGGAATGAACTGTTTACCATAACCGCGTAGACGCCGGTAAACTGGCGCCAACGGGAGCAATCCAAGGTCGGAATAAGTTTGTGCATTCAACAACGAAACTGCCGCGCCCATATCTACTTGCAGTTGTAACCGGCGCGACTGAACCGACACCTCGATAAAGAGTTTGCGTGCCGATGCGTTGGGAGCCTGGCCCGATGAAACTTCCTGAATGCCAATGTCCATGTCCTCTGTACCTGCTTCCTTCGATTCTTTTGAGGCTGAGCGGCAAACTTTAGCAATGTGACCTTTTTTATTACATTTGCGACAAACGGTCCAACGCTGGGGGCACTCTGACCGATCATGATGTATATAGCACGACGCACAGGACGGCAACAGGGGCAGGCGGCCGGAATTCTGTTTACGCGCCGTGCGGGAGCGGCCGTAACGGTCGGATTGTACCGCTCACATGTCGTCCACCCCAGACACAGTGGACGCAGACGCGCCGCCCTGAACTGCCGCGACGTCGCATCACGCTTCCAGCTGTTGACCTGCGGCGTGAGAGACTTCATACAATTGAGCAATGGACAGGAATTCCCCAAGAGAAGGGTCTTCTAACTGCAGGGCCTGTTGCCGGACCTCCCTATCAGGGGCTGAACGAACAATGACGTCGCGTACCATAACGTGGGCATACGACTCTCGCGACTGCTCTGTGACAAAATGACACTTGCGACTAAGACCGTGCAGGGTAGCGTCCCACGCCCGGTAAGACTGATGGGGCTGTTTCTTGCATTGATAGAACTCGACCCTAGCCGCCACAACATGCGTGCGGCGGCGATAATATGAAGACAGCAATGAACACAATGCGTCAAAAGACAAGGACGAGGGTTCCTGCAAAACTTGATACAGTGAGGGAGATATCCAAGACAAGAAGAGAGCATAACATACCTCCGCATCGGCAACATGAAACGCCTGGAAATGCTGCCGAAGGCGATGTTCATATCCATCCCAATCCTCTGCCGTCTCGTCATACAGGGGAAAGGGAGGAGGGAACGACGCTGGAGCAGACTGCGTGGAGAGCAACGCCAGAAGCACTTTTTTCATGGTGGCCATGAGCTCCGTCTGCTGCTCAACCAAAACCCGCACTAAATCCCCCATGCCGTGGAGAAGCTGCGAAACCGGAACAACGACGCAACACACGAAAGAACGACCCTACTCGTCGCCAATTGTGTAGTAACACTGTTCTCGTTTACGTAGCACTTCACTTAGCATACACCGGGACTGTGTCCTAGGCATGCCCGATGTTAACTGACTGGGCACAGCCCATGCTGCCTGAGTAGTAGTAGTAGTAGTAGTAGTAGTTGTTGTTGTTGTTGTTGTTGTTGTTGTAACGCCGGCAGAGGTCGCGCCCGAATTCTCGCGTGCCCTCTGGTGGACGGGACTCTACTTGCGGCAACTACCGTCCGTGACGCGCCGTGCTGATGTGCGCCTCCCGTGATCTTTCTGGTGGCTACTGCACACACAGTCTTTGTGAAATCAGGCTATGCATAAGTAATTCCAAGTCAACAGGAGTGAAGTGTACAAGCAAACAGGCTAAGAAGCCAAACTTCTAACACCCCATAACGTTCATGGTTGAAAGAAAAGCACAATTCAACTGAAAATGTGAAGATAAATGTGATGCTATGTTAAAATGCATTGGTTGAAATTGTGAATCCCGAGTCTCAGCCTGTGTCTAATGTGAAAACTGTGATTATTTCCCATAGTGCGATGCATTAAAGGACAGAAATTAGCTGATGTGGTGCGACTCTTGTGTCAGACTGTTCCTGTGAGCGAATGAACTGACATTATGGATTCTGGACATTTTGTTGCACAGTGAATCATGGTGCAAGCATACAAAATATGCCCGTGGGATGCGTGATGGACCAAATACATTTTTTTTGCTTGGCGTCCGTAAATTAAACCATCTATGGCCAGTTGGTGAAATGTACGAACATTGTGTGGCAACATTACATGAAAGCAGAATGAACTGGCAAGATTAGCAAAAGACAGCCATGGACAACACACTGAGTTGAAACGACACAATTAGTGAACGTCCTCATAGTGTACTAATGTGATTATGTGCCATGTTTCTTACAGCTATAAAACATTTGCATTTTAGTAGAATGCTGATACTGCCAACATTCTTTGCATGTACTTGATCCAGGTGAAGTGAAGGACACAGCTGACTACCGCACTGCCAGCCTTCATGTACAAGCGCAACCAGTCAATCCTCCACCATATGTAAATTCGCCCGCTAAACTCACCACTGCGACTACGCGTACCATGATGGGCATGTGATCACTGTGCTGGAGGAGGAGGCATTGCAGCATGCTGTTTACATAGCAAGCATTGTAGCAGCATAACCATGAATACAAACTGTCAAACTATTTCAATGTGTTAGATGTTTGGTGATGTTCAAAACATGAAGGGGTAGTTGTACAAATCTAGATTCTCCATACATGTCTGTGTTTTTCTATGTATTATGTAAAGAATATGACTGATTTCATTTGTTTCCAATTGTAACGTACTGATGTAGTATGTCAAGTAACCACCAATATTGATGTGTGTCGTACAAAATATGAATGATTATTTTACCAAAAGGGTGCAATGAGCACATCAATAACTGACCATTCATGTACTGTAATATCAACCTCGTGAAATTAAAAACAAGCGAAACACAGATATTGGCAGTCTGAAGTCTTCCGTCCAGGTTTTTGACTGCTGGAGGTCTTTTCCTCTGGCCATGCCAAATGGGAAAGCTTAATAACTTTCGTCCCTAGCAAATGTGTACCATACTGCAAGTATTGATGAATAATAATAATAATAATAATAATAAAGCAATGATATAAATATGGCTTTTGGAACAAAGCAATGATATAAATATGGCTTTTGGAACAGACAAATGTAAGAAAAACAGCATAGTCAAAGGAAAACACACTAAACAGGAAGATTACATATTGGATAACCACAGCGACTGCATAGAAGCGATGGAAAAAACAGATGCCTATAAATATCTAGGATACAGACAAAAATAGGAATAGATAATACAAATATTAAAGCAGAACTAAAACAAAAATATAGACAAAGAGTAACAAAAATACTGAAAACAGAATTGACAGCAAGAAACAAGACCAAAGCTATAAATACTTATGCTATACCAATACTGACCTACTCATTTGGAGTAGTGAAATGGAGTAACACAGACCTAGAAGCACTCAATACACTTACACGATCACAATGCCACAAATATAGAATATATCACATACATTCAGCAACTGAAAGATTCACATTAAGCAGAAGGAAGGAGGAAGGGGATTTATCGACATAAAAAACCTACAATATGGACAGGTAGACAATTTAAGAAAATTCTTTCTAGAACGAGCAGAAACTAGCAAAATACACAAAGCAATCACTCATATAAATACATTGGCTACACCACTGCAATTTCATAACCACTTCTACAACCCTTTAGATCACATAACATCAACAGATACGGAGAAAGTAAATTGGAAAAAGAAAACACTTCATGGCAAGCACCCGTATCATCTAACACAGCCACACATCGATCAAGATGCATCCACCGCATGGCTAAGAAAAGGCAATATATACAGTGAGACGGAAGGATT
This sequence comes from Schistocerca americana, assembly GCF_021461395.2. Lineage (NCBI taxonomy): Eukaryota > Metazoa > Arthropoda > Insecta > Orthoptera > Acrididae > Schistocerca > Schistocerca americana. The sequence continues at coordinate 735,877,659 of NC_060121.1, read as the reverse complement.
CATGGTTGCAATACAGGATCAAACAATAAACACCAGATATTACAGCAAGCATATTATTAAAGATCCCAATACTACAACAGATAAATGCAGACTTTGGGAACAAAAAAATAGAAACAATAGATCACATCACAAGCGGGTGTACAATACTAGCAAATACAGAATACCCCAGAAGACATGACAATGTAGCAAAAATAATACATCAACAGCTTGCCTTACAACATAAACTTATAAAACAACACGTTCCCACATACAAGTATGCACCACAAAATGTACTGGAGAATGATGAATACAAATTATACTGGAACAGAACCATTATAACAGATAAAACAACACCACATAACAAACCTGACATCATACTCACCAATAAAAAGAAGAAATTAACACAACTAATCGAAATATCCATACCCAATACAACAAATATACAAAAGAAAACAAGAGAAAAAATTGAAAAATACATCCAACTGGCTGAGGAAGTCAAGGACATGTGGCATCAGGATAAAGTTGACATTATACCAATTATACTATCAACTACAGGAGTCATACCACACAATATCCACCAGTACATCAATGCAATACAGCTACATCCAAACTTATATATACAACTACAGAAATCCGTAATTATTGATACATGTTCAATTACTCGAAAGTTCCTAAATGCAATATAATATATACCGTACAGTTAAAAGGAAGTCACGCTTGATCAAGGTCCGCGTCACTTTCCATTTTTAACCAGACTTAACGTCTGAGAAAGTAAAGAAATAATAATAATACTTGTTCATTTACAAACTTAGTGAATTATTATTCTGTATAATGTAACCACGAGGGTGGTTTGAAAAGTTCTTGAAACGTAATAGAAAAAAAGGACTTACATCACTAAAACTTTTTTTTTATTTTTCAATGTAGTCTCCTAATAGATTAATGCACTTGGTCCAACAATGTACCAGTGCCTTGATCCCATCTCAAAAATGAGTTTCCTCCAGGCCTGCAAAATAGTTGTCAACTCTGGCTATCAATTCTACATTTGAAGTGAATCTTCGTCCATCAAAAAAAATTTTCAGTTTTGGGAAGAGATGGAAGTCTAGCGGAGCCATATCACATGAATAAGCCATCTGTGTCAACAATTCAATTCATACCTTAGTGTACTTGTGCCATGGCAATGGCACATGTGCGGGCGCGCATTGTTTGATGGAAGATGACTTTCTTCCTTGCTAAATCCGGCCTATTTTCGTGTATCCTTTGTTGCAATTTGTTCAAGGTTAGGTTAGGTTAGTGTTGTTTAACGTCCCGTCGACAACGAGGTCATTAGAGACGGAGCGCTAGCTCGGGTTAGGGAAGGATGGGGAAGGAAATCGGCCGTGCCCTTTGAAAGGAACCATCCCAGCATTTGCCTGAAACAATTTAGGGAAATCACGGAAAACCTAAATCAGGATGGCTGGAGACGGGATTGAACCGTCGTCCTCCCGAATGCGCGTCCAGTGTGCTAACCACTGCGCCACCTCGCTCGGTATTTGTTCAAGAGGTTAGCATAGTATTCTCCAGTAATTGTTTGCCCAGTGGGGAGATAATCTACAAACAGAATCCCCTTTGCATCCCAGAACACTTATGCCATGACCTTTCCCGCAGAAGGAATTGTGTTTGCTTTCTATGGTGGTGGAGAATCAGCACTTCTCTGGTTGTTGTTTTGTCTCTGGGTTATAGTAGTGCACCCAAGTTTCATCTGTGGTCACAAACAAGTGCAAAACATCTTGTTCGTTTCTCCTAACATGTGTCGAGAGTTATGGCACCCTTCTTGCAGATAATTTTTTTCATTTCTAATTCTTCAGTTAAAATGTGATGTACCTTTCAGATGGCATCTGGCAAGCATGAGCAATTTCACGCACTTTCAATCGGCGATCCTCCATGACCATTTTGTGCACTTTTGCAATGATTTCTGGATTAGTGAAACATCTTTACCAAACACTTAGCGGATCATCATCTAAGCTCTCCCAACCAAATTTAAATTCATTTGCCCACTTGGCAACAGTTGAATATGAAGGAGCAGAGTCCCCCAGTGTATTTCGGAAATCAGCATGAATGTCCTTTGCTTTCATACCTTTCTTTACAAAGTACTTAATCACTGCCTGAATCTCAATTTTTTTTCTCGAATATCAATTTTTTTCCACCTTCACAAATCACTACATGGGAACAACAACAGAGCAATGTCACCACCACAGCTTTGTTCCAAGAGCACTGATGTGGCACGTCTTAACAGGCACCAGTCCAATGAATATCACGTGAACAACTCGTTGCGCTAGCGCTGACCTGTTGTGGTGATTCCGAGAACTTTTCAAACCACCCTCTTGCTAGTACAATGTCATAGTATGATCTTATAAACAATTACCAGTGTCTGACACTATGAAAAGTCAGTTTCAATCAATGTCAGAAATTGTTAGCCGAACTTTTCAGATGGCAACTGTGCCATCCCCTGGTAATTCAATAAATATTGAATGAAATACAGTGTAAAGTGTTATGCTAAACAAAGGCGTGTGACAGTGACAGAACATTGTTGAAAGTAATGTGGGCAGAGATTCTTATAAACCTTCTATTTTATGTTAACTTTTGTTCATTCTGATATGGCTGCTGTGCTTAGAGAGAGAGAGAGAGAGAGAGAGAGAGAGAGAGAGAGAGAGAGAGAACATCTCTGTATCAGAATATCTGATTAAATGATGGGATTATCATCTTGTTGAAGCTGTATGTATCTAGTAAGTGTATTTGATCCATTCAAATAATATATCAACTGTTAATTTCAAGTTGTTATGGTTTCCTTTACGTTCACTTCCTCCTGTGATACGGAATCAAAAGATAAGAATCTGTCTAGCTCTGCTGTTAAAGCATTGTTGGTTAGCGGACACTAGCACCATTACACCAGAACAACTTAATTTATAGTATTATGGACTTCACCTGATAAATAAAGAAGCTCTATTTATATTATTTAAGAGAGAAAGCTATACTGATGGTTTTTGATGAACAGAGTATTAACTGAAATAGTTTCTTTGATGAGAACATGTACTGCTCCAATTTGGGTAGTCTTGCCATGAAATAAATTTGTAAAATAATCTCTGAACATATCTATATGACAAGCTAATGAATTAATGACCCATTTGAAAGCATAACACGATATTTTCAGTCAAAGGCCAACACGTTTCCTATAAATTTATATGTAGTGCTGGTGGCTTCTCCCATAGCGCAAAAGTAGGACAAAGCATAGTTCTTAAAATGCACTGCGATTTAATAGTACTGGGCACGCGACTTACTTTCAAATAGTGTCACAACATATAAACAACTTTAAGGAATTTTCTTTACCTATGTAATGAATGGTTACTATTTTTTGCTGTTCCTAACTGTCCATTGCTACTAATACTTTATGCATAACATGACACAACCAATATTATCAAGCCAGGCAATGGCTGCATGTGTGAAATCGCATATTCTTGCAGAATAAACTATTTGTCAACATCAATAAAGAGAAAAGGGAAGCAGCCAGTAAACACTCTTCTTCCAGTATCATGACTATGATAAACACTACTAGGATTAAAAAGCAGCCTTCTTTCCCTTATGAAACTCATCAGGGAGAATGTATATTCTGCAGTGGATGTGAGGATTTCAAGTTCCTTAAACAGATATCTATAAGTGACTCTAGAGTGGACTCCACTCATGATACTTACGTCTCTTGTCTGCGCATATAGCACTTTTCTAGCTAGGGGCTGATCTCCCCAAAATAAGATTCCATACGCCATAATGGTATGAAAATAACCATCAACTGATTTAATATTTCCCACACTGCTATAAGAACAAACAATGCATAAATATGTTGCAGAACAGAGTTTTTTTTACACAGATCCCAAATGTCCAAGAATGCTCATATGAAATTGATGTACATTTCCTACTCATGGCGTGCACCATTTCACAGATAGCAAATGCATACAGTTCACAGGACCACTGAATCGGCCCCCTGGTGCGCTCTGGTGAGCCGCAAAGGAAACAGTATTATTTAAGCGATCACAAACAAGTGCTCAGCCTATACTGTACCCCCTATTACTGTTGTCCAGCCATTGTGTTCAGTACTATGCACAACCGGTGTCTTATTTGTTGCTCTATAGAGTTTGTTCCTGCTATAGCAAACCTGGCAACTAGTGAGGGTTATGTTTTCTCTGCCTGTTAGCGTCAGTGCGAAATCACCCAACAAACATCTTGATGGAAGAAGTACTCCAACATGTCACTGACCGGCAGCAAGCTTTCGCAGAACAGCAGCAGGCTCTCACCACTGATTGCAGTCAGGTGACCTCTGTGTGTTCACATCAGCTTACTCTCCCATCAGTGCAACTGTCGCCCTTTCCGGCATATGATGAAACAGCTGAAGATTGGGGCTCCTACAAGACATGGTTACACCAGCACTTCCAGGTTTCTTGTGTGATTGATGCAAACCTGATTAATGCTTCCTTTCTTTCCTGGCTTTTGCAGCACATTTATCAATCTTTGTGCCAACTTCCGCCTTTACAAGACCCAGCCAGCTTATCATTTGATAACATGTGCAAGCTTCTCTCAACTTATTACTGCAACAGAAAGCATGTCATTGCTACACGTGTAGAATTTTACTGTTGTCAGAAATGCCCAAACCAATCATACAAAGCCTAGACTGCAGAGTTACATGGGTTGAGCTGTCATCATAAATTTGTCTCTAGAACCAATTATGAATCTTATGCTGATCACATGGTGGGTGATGTTATTATTTGTCTGGCCCTGGATACGGAAGTCCACGAAAAAGCACTTCATCTGAGAATCTGATGCTTGTGGATGTGCTCAATTTAGCACAGTCCTTTGAAGTGTCGTAGGTCGCAGCCACACAGATTGCTGTGTGGGAGGAGGTATCTGAAGTTGCTCAGTCAACCCCTGTTAGGCACGCTGCAGGTGTTCAGGATGATGGGGAAACCGTTGCAGCAGTACAATCTTCTACTCAGTGTCACATGGGGCAGCAGTGGTTACGGCCACAGCACAACAGGCCGCATCACAGCAGCAGACGCTTGACCTGACCGCCCCCCTTTCTGTCTCGCCCATACTGCTTTATCCAACAGGCATGCTGCATGCCCTAAGTGTTGGGCTGTTTGCAACAAGGGTTAAAAGAAAGGCCAAATTGCATCAGTGTGTTGCTCCTCTTCAAACATAGTGAACACAGTGGTACCGATGGACATAAATTCTCTCTACAACAGCTGTCTCCCCAAACACATTGTTTACTGACTTGGTAGTTTTTAATAGACTGCTAAAAATGCAAGTTGTCACAGGAGTTGCAGTGACTTAAGTAAACACACAAACATGTGGACCTGGGCTCCCTCCCCTCACACAGGTATCAAGGAAGTTGGTTAGGTCAATAAACAACAGATTCCAATTCTAGGTCAATTTTCCACTCCTGTCTCTTACAAATACGTTGTCTGCCCTCTCACCTCCATTGTTGTAGATCACTCCCATACTGCAGATGTGTTTGGTTTAGATGTGTTTATCGCTTACAGTTTCTCCACTGTTGATGAGGTTAATTTATTGTCATATCATGTTCTGTATCAGCAATTGGAGTCCCTCTACTCTGAGTTTTCATTTCTGTTTCCCCTGGGCTTGGTAGTGCTACCAGTTTTCAGGCCTCATTACCACAAAACAGTCCACCCGCCCTTTTTGTTTGGGCACGACAGGTACCTGTCACACTGCGCAACTGTGTCAAGGCTGAATTGGGCCATCTGGTACCGCTCAATGTCATCCAGTCTATTTCTTCCAGCTAACAGGATACACCAATGGTCACTGAGAGACTAATGAGTCAGCTTCGCCTCTACGGTGACTTCAGTATCGCGATTAATGCACAGTCCATGTAAGATACATATCTTTTGCTCCACTCTGATGAGTTGCTTGCAAAATTATCAGGCACGCAATACGTTTCCCGAGATTTATTTGTTAGAAGCATACCTCCAGCTCCCCTTGGACGAGGCCACTAGGTGCCTTCTTGATGTCAATATACCATTCAGTCTATAGCAATATCAGCACCTGCCTTTTCACATCACTAGCGCATCCACAATTTTTCAGTTTTTTTTGTTGAAGGGCTGACAGTCTCTGTGTCCGGCTGCACGTCATTGTTTTGGGTTCTTCCACCAACAATTACCTTAGCAATCTCCAATCGCTGTTTTCTGTTATGCAGTCTGTGGGCATCAAGTGCAATCTTGACAAATCTCCATTTTTTCAGCCATCAATTGAGTACCCAGGTTTGAGGTTTCTCGAACAGGGGTCAAGCCATTGTGTCATCATTTCCCACCCCCCTAGAAGGGGTGATGTGCATGATTTCAGAGACTGTGCATCCACAAAGTGTACAGGCTCACTTATAGAGGCCACCTGGGTCAGCCCCCTGTTGTGCTCTGGTTACTTGTCAAGTAAACAGTTTCATTTACGCGATTGCAAACAAGTGCTCGGCCTGTTCTCTACCCCATATTACCGTTGTCCAGTCAATGTGTTCGGTGCCACCCACAATCTGTATCTTACGTGTTGCTCTACAAAGTACTATGTCCCATAAATCGTGTTTGTTCTTGCTTTGGCTTATATGTCAAAGGGACTTGTAATGCACCCTCCAGCTGTGTAAGGTATTTAGAGTTCAGTGACACGCTTGGGGAAGCAAGTGACAAGTCCCCTAGTTTTTAGAGCCAACACACAATGCTTCACGAGTATGAAACAGCAATTGACGAAATTACCACTTTTTGCAGATGACGGTAGTGATGTAATCAATCCAGGCATACATACAGCAACAGAAGAAATGGTAAACAAGGTTCTTAAAAGTATTATTGATTGGTTTTCTCATAATTTTCTCACCCTCAATTTTAAAAAGACACAACCTACTTATTTCAGATCATGTAGGGGTACTAAACAAATGATATTTGTTAACACTTTGTGAGGAAATAATAAAAAGGGTAGAAATTCAAATTCTTAGGTGACCATAGTGACAAGAATTTAAATTGGAAAACGAATATTTTGGAACTCCAAAAACAACTTAGTTTAGCAACATTTGCACTGCGAATTATTGCGAATCTTGGGGAGAGACAAATTGGTAGGTTGACATGTTTTGCATATGTTCATTTGATAATGTCATATGGAATATTGTTCTGGGGTAACTCATTTTAAGAAAGGAAGTCTTTGTTGCTTAAAAACATGCTGTAAGAATAATATGTGGCATTCACCCACGATCACCTTGTAGACAACTGTTTAAGGAGTTGGGCATTCTGATTACTGTTTCATAGCTTAACTTAAAAAATTCCTTCATGAAGTCTGTTGTACATAATCCACTGCAGTTCAAAAGGTACAATGATCTACATAATTGCAATAACAGAAGAAAAAATGACATTCGTTACCCCACATCAAGGTTGTTGTCTTTAGCACAAAGAGATTTGCACAACACCGCAGTAAAAATTTTTGATAATTTACCAAGTAATATAAAATGTCTGACAGACAACAAAGCAAAATTTGTAAACAAACTCAAAAAGTTTTTCCTTGACAACATCTTTTATTCCATACAAGAATTGTAGGTAGGTAGGTAGGAATTACTAATTCACATCTGTATATTTAATAACAATAATAATAATAATAACAATAATCATAACAGATCAAAATCATAATAATAATAATAATAAAACAAAAAGCTTATGTATTTTTCAGCATTTGGCCATATTTATACTTGTGATATGAATGTAAAATGGCTCCTTTTACATCATTACAATTTATCATACGAATGACCCATGGAACATGAAACTACTAACTAATTAACTAACAGACCAGGTTCAATGTATACCTTGGACAAACTGCCTCCAGATCTCTGAAACTGAGAAAGAAATCACTCTCTCCCAACATTCTCTTTATGATTCCAGAATGTGGGCTCCTGCATATTGCTAACAAGTTTCCTGGGCCACTTAATTAACGCAAGTTAACAGCACCCCCATCCTAGCTAAATATCCTTGTGATTGACCTTCATACTATAGTGGGGTGAATAAGAGGTAAAAGTCTAGATCAGAGCCAGTGGTGTACTCAAGTGTTGCATGCACTAATGATGTTGGCATTGGTTTCACGAACTCTCAACAAAAGTGTAATGCTCCAACTTAACCATAAGGGCATAGTCCATTATGATCTTGGAAAAAAGGAGTCAAATATTTGTGACAATGATGATTTAAAATTTAACTGTGGTGCATTTCACTCACAGCAATAAGCTGTGCTATTAGGTCCCAGCCAAACCATGATCTCATAATTCATGTCATATTCGTGGTGAAAAACAGTCAAATATTTTTGACAACAGCAAAGAAGAGAATGGTTTCTGTTTCAGCGCTAGAAATTCATTTTCTTGCCTTTCATTGGTTCCATGAAAGTAACATCCCAATGGCTCGGCAAAACTGGCAGGTTACCACCCTATCACGCAAAAATAGTCTGAATTCATTAACTCCTATCCCACCCATCTCCTACTTTCTCCAGTTACTGTACATTTTTTTGCTCTTCCAACAAGAAAGACTGTAAATGTTTCCAGTGATGGTTTAGAGCTGCTGACTGTCGTCAACTTATTCATAATTGCAGAGTAATGTTCCTCAGTCAGTCATGATATTGAATATCTTTTAAAGTGACACAATTACTATGAGATTGTGGCTATCACATTGGTAACATGATTCACCATGTTCCACACACTGTTGTGCTGTCCCAAAATGACCAGCTGTCTATGTAGCATCCAATGTGCTTTACCAACCATCCATCGATACAATGCCCTTTTAGACACCGAGTTTTCAGCTAAATAAATCCATATTGGGAAGTGGTCACTTGAATGCATACTGGTATCACCTTTACACAAGATATACAACCAGGTGAGCAAAAGAAGAGGTCAAAAGCTGAAAGCAATGGTGTTATATGGGTCATTCCATGTCAGTTCAACCAGGGGCTCCAGCTCATAGTCTCAGATTTAACTGAAATTCAATACACCAATTCTACCACATGTGGAACACTCGTGTACAAAGTATTAGTTTCCCCTGCCAATTAGTTCCAGAATTATGATTTGTGAAAGAAAGTGGCGTGACCCGGAAATTGCAGCCCGCATCTGGCAATCTATCTTTATACCCAACTTCAGGTCTTAATAACTTTGGAACTATTCCACACAGTCCAGTGAAATTTTTACAACCCAGTAACATCCATTTAGAGAACACACTCCATGAATCAAAACACCAACAACATATTTCTGAGGGAAAATAAAAAATTCCAGAATGTGACTAAAAAAAATGTAATATTTTAAAAAGTACATATTGCAGGTGCCCTCTACGCCAAATATAATTCACTCAAAAAGGGTATAAATTTTTTTTGTCGTAAGCTTAATGTGGCCTAAACACACACATAACTCATCTTGCCCATATCAGTCACACAAACAGATTTACACGCACACGAAAATACAACAATTTGAAAAATTACCTGAAAAACATGGATTTTCTAAGTATGGTAGCACGAAAGGGACAAGTGATATCCAAGCCAAATTTCAAACACTGCATATGTAGACCATAATATAATACGTGGCAAAATTTCAATTTGTTATTGCAAGGCATTTGTGTACAATAAAAGTTGACAGATGTATTTGGTGATGTGGCCATTGTTCCACAACACAATTTTGTAAAAACATATCGTAAACTGTTCTGCCTCTTCCTATCCTCTCCCACAACTGTTTAATCACTAAGCAACAACATACAGACAGATTAATACAACCTATCATTAATGTTTACTGCATCTTAACTGCTAAACACCAGTCAATTGTGCTTCGAACAGAAGTTCTCCCACACTTTAGTTACTGTACTCCGTACACTGAGTGGCAAATTGTACTATCTTCCTGACATTGTGGTAGGAACTGGAACTGTCATAAGAATATGTTCAAAAGGAATCCAACACCTGTCTGCCAAATGTGGCCAATGAAATGATCTTGCTGGTGCCATGATGTTCACAAATACATCACCTTCTGCTTCACAGCACTCTGCAACACATCCTAAGTACCATTTGTCATCATAAACAGCAATAACACAGCAACCTGGTTGTATGTTGCTGCTTTTGCTTCTGAATCCTGAGTCAGACACACTGTGAAGAGACACGTTGTGCATGAACATATAGTTATAACCGGACAGTCTGCTCATCTGCACATTGTCAGAGTCCGCTGGAGAGAAGTGATGATGGCTCCTTGTTCCTGCAACAGGTTTAACATGTTCTAGTCTGCTTTTTAGCAACTCTTCGACCGATTTCGCCTCATCTTTCGAAACATAGAATGATTGTATGCCAGAGATATTTTTCTGTACCCAGGTAAATAATTGAAGAGGTGTTAAAATGTGACCTTCTGTAGGGTGCTGCAGACTAGCTCATGATGCCATGCGCTTAATGGTAGCACCAATACCATCACATACATTTTTACCATGACTTGTTGGGAAAAAGTTCCATTCTGCGTGAATCTGAATATCAAGGTAATGCATGCATAAATTTTTGAGACTTTTTACTCTTTTTGTACTGGCCAGCTGCCCCATCACTGAAGTATTTCGCAAAATGTATGCGAGGCAGCTTGTTTTTCACATATGCCATGACAGTGCGAATGTGGGCACGAACTGCAATGGCATCATGAATTAAACAGTCACTAAAAACGCACAGGTTCATGACAGACACATCACCTGATTCACCTCTACAGTAAAACGCAAATGGCTGGAGAGTTGCTTGACTGTTGTCCCAATGATATCCTTGGATGGCATCTTGAACTATAAATGCATAATTTTCAGAAAAGTCTAGTATTACTATAATTTCATCTTGTTTCAAATTATCCTTACAAAACTGGAGATAAGCCGATTGTGCTGTTGCTGTGAAGCTATGTGTGGTCAGTTTGTCCGTTTTTTGATAACACATTTCAACAAAATCTTCCACAGTACTTTGCTTTGTTTCAAGACTTGTGCAATCCATGTGTGTCCATTGTTTATAAGAAACAAGTCCATTGCCATCCATAAGGAGTTCACCATATAGTTTGTTATTCATGTGTTCTACAAGATTTGCCTTACCAGGACACTTTTCACACCTGTGTATCATGCACTGGTACGAGCTGATGTCACACACTAGCAGCTTCATTGCACCTTTGTAATCCAGACCAGAATCCTTTATAGCAGCAAACATCAGCTTAGCATTTTGATGGGTCTCACATACACAAACATTGTGTGTGCCCCTTGCATTTACAGGCACAACCCATTTTGGCTGAAGACTGGAAAACGATGATAAACCTACTTTGGTATTGGGATACTTTTCCTTGAATTCTACATATAGTTCTGATATGTTGCATAGCAACAGTCTTTTTTGCATCTGTACACATACATTTCCCATTTTCACCATTACATAGTCTTTTTTTTTCAGGCATTATTCGGCTGTAGTCATTATTTTCATAAAACTCCAACACTAGCACCTTTATTTCTGAACTCAATTGCTTACCCTGAGACTGCTGAAGTTGTGGAAGCACTCCTTGGGTTGCTTTTATTTTCCTAGCTTGCTTTAAGCATATATGTTGTTGTTATCTTCAGTCCTGAGACTGGTTTGATGCAGCTCTCCATGCTACTCAATCCTGTGCAAGCTTCTTCATCTCCCAGTACTTACTGCAACCTACATCCTTCTGAATCTGCTTAGTGTATTCATTTCTTGGCCTCCCTCTACGATTTTTACCCTCCACGCTGCCCTCCAAAGGTAAATTTGTAACCCCTTGATGCCTCAGAACATGTCCTACCAACCGGTCTCTTTTTCTTGTCAGGTTGAGCCACAAACTCCTCTTCTCCCCAGTTCTATTCAATACCTCCTCGTTAGTTATGTGATCTACCCATCTAATCTTCAGCATTCTTCTGTAGCACCACATTTCGAAAGCTTCTATTCTCTTCTTGTCCAAACTATTTATCGTCCATGTTTCACTTCCATGCATGGCTACACTCCATACAAATACTTTCAGAAACGACTTTCTGACACTTAAATCTATACTCGATGTTAACAAATTTCTCTTCTTCAGAAACGCTTTCCTTGCCATTGCCAGTCTACATTTTATATCCTCTCTACTTCGACCATCATCAGTTATTTTGCTCCCCAAATAGCAAAATTCCTTTACTACTTTAAGTGTCTCATTTCCTAATCTAATTCCCTCAGCATCACCCGACTTAATTCGACTACATTCCATTATCCTCGTTTTGCTTTTGATGATGTTCATCTTATATCCTCCTTTCAAGACACTCTCCATTCCATTCAACTGCTCTTCCAAGTCCTTTGCTGTCTCTGACAGAATTACAATGTCATCGGCGAACCTCAACATTTTTAGTTCTCTTCCATGGACTTTAATGACTACACCGAATTTTTCTTTTGTTTCCTTTACTGCTTGCTCAATATACTGATTGAATAACATCGGGGACAGGCTACAACCCTGTCTCACTCCCTTCCCAACCACTGCTTCCCTTTCATGTCCTTCGACTCTTATAACTGCCATCTGGTTTCTGTACAAATTGTAAATAGCCTTTCGCTCCCTGTATTTTACCCCTGCCACCTTTAGAATCTGAAAGAGAGTATTCCACTCAACATTGTCAAAAGCTTTCTCTAAGTCTACAAATGCTAGAAACATAGGTTTGCCTTTCCTTAATCTTTCTTCTAAGATAAGTCGTAAGGTCAGTATTGCCTCACGTTTTCCAACATTTGTACAGAATCCAAACTGATCTTCCCCGAGGTCGGTTTCTAAAAGTTTTTCCATTCGTCTGTTAAGAACAGCGTTAGTATTTTGCAGCCGTGACTTATTAAACTGATACTTCGGTAATTTTCACATCTGTCAACACCTGCTTTCTTTGGGATTGGAATTATTATATTCTTCTTGAAGTCTGAGGGTATTTCGCCTGTCTCATACATTTTGCTCACCAGATGGTAGAATTTTGTCATGACTGGCTCTCCCAAGGCTGTCAGTAGTTCTAATGGAATGTTGTCTACTCCCGGGGCCTAGTTTCGACTCAGGTCTTTCAGTGTTCTGTCAAACTCTTCACGCAGTATCGTATCTCCCATTTTTCATCTTCATCTACAACCATATATGTAGAAACATTGAATTCCTTTACAGTGTAGTCAACAGACCAGCTGGAAAGTGCAAGGGAAAGAATTGCTACTTTTTTCTGGCGTGTGGATATGGCACATTTTTCTTTCATATCTGCACAATTTTGTCTAAATCAGAGCATTTCTGGCACAATTTCTGTTCCTTTGGAACAGATAGTTCTTCCTCTTCCACCATTAGTGTGTCAGCATTTTGTGTTTTAACTCCATTTGAGGTTCTCGTAGTTTTCTTCTACCACAGCTGGGCCTGTCTCTTTTCCCAACTTTGTGTGTCTTCATGGGAGACAAACCAAGAGCAGTCACTGAAGTATTTAATTACTCATCCGCTGTGGTTGTAGGTGGCTGATACTCTTCGTCACTGTCATGTAAATTATCAGAATATTCTTCATTTTTTAGCAGTATAACACACCTGCAATATAACTTTTATCCTGGTTTCATGTTAAGTCCCATGCACTGATTCACTTTCAATACTGATTTTATATCAATTTCTCTGAGGCTACACTTCACAGTCTTCTTATGAATCCAAAATGGATCAAAACAACTTCTTTGTAGGAAAGAATACTTATCCAGAAACACTTTCATATGATGATAACAAACACTAAAGTTTCCTGGAATTGTACTTCTTGTGCCCACAGGGTGTATCCTGGATCTACATAGCAACAAATCTTGGTCCGATTCATCCAGATCATACATTACAAAGTGGATGCCACATTTTGTTCCATATGTTGTTTTACGACATTCAGATGCTTGTGCTCTACCAATACTGCAACTTGTTTGAACAAAAGCACCACTAGTACACTCTTCTGCCTCCATACTGACTTTCCACAACAGTACTAACCAGTCTGAACTAGAATCTTAAAAACATGAGTAACATGTAATTGTTGCTTGTTTCCTTTGTTGTTCCTGCCTAACATTGACTCATTCTGTCCCTGAAAACTTCCATTGTTTAACTTTCTGGTGCCTAATAGTTCCAAACAATTGCTGCAGCTTTATCTGAAATAAGCTATCTGCATCATCACTATTACTTGCTAAATCGTGTTAAAAGAAACGTAACCAAATACATCTCTGTCAACTTTTATTGTACACAAATGCCTTGCAATAACAAGTTGAAATTTTGCCACACATTATAATACAGTCTACATATGCAGTGTTTGAAATTTGGCTTGGATATCGCTTGCCCCTTCTGTGCTACCACACTTAGAAAATCCATGTTTTTCAGGTAATTTTTCAAATTGCTGTATTTTCATGTGCATGTAACTCTGTTTGTGTGACTGGTATGGGCAAGATGAGTTCTATATGTGTTTAAGCCACGTTAAGCTTACCACAAAAAAATGAATACCCTTTTTGAGTGAATTATACTTGGCATAGAGGGCACCTACAATACGTACCTTTTAACATATTTCATTTTTTTAATCACATTTTGGAAAATTTTATTTTCCCTCAGAAATATGTTGTTGGTGTTTTGATTCATAGAATGTGTTCTCTAAGTGCATGTTACTGGGTTGTAAAAATTTCACTGGACTGTGTGGAATAGTTCCAAAGTTATTAAGACCTGAAGTTGAGTCTAAAGATAGATTGCCAGATGCGGGTTGCAATTTCCGGGTCACGCCACTTTCTTTCACAAGTCATAATTCTGGAACTAATTGGCAGGGGAAACTAATACTTTGTACACGAGTGTTCCACACTTGGTACCATTGGTGCGCTAAATTTTAGCCAAATCTGAGACTATCAGCTGGAACATTTAATCAAATTGGTTGAATTGACATGGAATGACCCATAGGTGTCCTGCACAAAAAACAGTGCTCTGTAGCTCACCCCCAAGAATAAGTGTTCAAAGTCCCACAGCATTTATATCTTAAGGAATTACAATATGACAAGTTAAGTTGTCTATTTCTCTTGAGCATGATTCATATTCCATGACCAGCTACTGTTCTTAACTGATAAATAGGTCTGGTGAGAGTGCACGGGTTCCGTAACATACATATTCTACAGGCAGTTCCTGTAATTTAGTGATGAATACGTTTGGCACGAAGTGAATTATTTGGCACAATACAGCCCATATTCATCCACATCATCGGATCATCATCTGTGCAGCTTACAGCTCACATTGTGCGGGTGAAATGCAATTTCTTAGACTGATTACCATAGATGTTAAGTCCCATAGTGCTCAGAGCCATTTGAACCATTTTTGCAATTTCTTAATTCAGTCTCCTTGGGGTTTCTTTGGGCAAAGAATTTTTTCCTCCCGCAAAGATGTTTTTATTCTCAAAAACAATGAATCCTTTCATATTCCACAAAATTTTGTCATGATTTTAGCAGACTGTTTTATCTTCAGTCAAGTCTTGATGATAAGCCACGTTGGTGGAAAGAGCTCTCTCAGAAACAGAGTTCCTTAGTTGTATGTGAGGCCCCATTTCTGGCCTAGCTGATTTAGGATTTTTATACAGGCACAGAGCTTTTCTTCATCTAAGATTGCTCCTTTTTGTCTGTCTTTGCAAATGTGAGTATAGACAGAGAGAAAAATGCCTCCATATGATGAAAATTTCTAACCAAATGCTTTTGGCCCTTGTTCTTGTCTCTGGTTTTATTGATGGCTCCTACAAATATATTCACTGGTATTTGTGAGCATTACTTTTCAGTATATCTGGTATTTGCAGCAATGCTACCCTGTGTACGTACTGCATTGTGTACTTTTGGAATAGCTCCAAAGGCACAATACACACAACTGTGGGTCCCTCCACGTAGAGCGAGTAAGAACAACCCACGTTCAAAGGCATGTGAGCTACATTGGTGCCATACTTCATAAACTACTCCCAACACATACAAGAGGTTGGAGAACTTTTAGATTAAAGCTAAAAACCGCCTCTACTTCAGAATTGTTTCTACGCTGTAGGTCAATTTCTGCCGTTGGTTTTCCATTTAATCTTTTTCTGACAAAGTTCCAACACATCATTTCAGTGAAGGGAATCAGTTACAAGAATGGGTGCAAAGGAAGTAATGTTGGTATGTGTTCATATGTTTATCTTTTTCGCAAAAAGTTACAAGAATAGCTTCAAAGGAAGTAACGTTGGTATGTGTTCATGTGTTCATCTTTTTCGCAACAAAGTTCCATACGCCAGTAACATTAGTTCTATTCCTGCATGATGTAAGCTAGCTGTAGGCTCTAATGTTTGTAGTTAAATTGAAGGTTTGCTCTCCAAATAAAATACAGAGCAGTGGTGCAGTGTTCTGGCACTGGACTCTCATTCAGGGGAATGAGTTTCAAACTCCCATCTAGCTTTCCTGACTTGGGTTTTCAATGGTTCCCTGAAGCAGCACAAGTGGAGCCTGGGAAGCTTTCACCGAAAAGACCACAGCCGACTTCTGTCCCATCCCCGCCTAATCCAATACAAGTTTGTACAAGTTTTGTATACACCAATGAGCCAAAACATTATAGCAACTGCCCACTACAAGTGTGAATGCCACATAGTGGCAGGTGACACACTAAGTAAAATATATAAGGGAAGCAGAGACGAATGGAGAAGCAGTCTAGCGACAATATGGTCACAAACAATGAAATCCAATGACATAAACGACTTTCAAAAAAAGGGCAAATTGTTATGACACAGCACTTTAGAACAAACATCTTTGAAACAGTGAAGATGGTCACCTCTTCGCATGATACTGTTGTGACCATTTCTCTAAACAGGTTAAACATTGATGAAACCACAAGTATGTGTACACAGTAAAATATGAGGTTCTGCAGTAGACAACCCCCTATGTGTTCCCATGTTGACCCAATGTAATCATCAATTAAGTTTGCAATGGGCATGGGATCATCAAGATTGGACTGTAGGTCAATGAAAACACATAACCTGGTTGGATGAATCAAGTTTCTTGTTATACCAAGTCACAAGATGAGAACACTATTGAGTGCCACCTGCATCCCTTCGTGCTTTTTGTCTTCCCTGATGGTGATGACATCTGCTATCAGATAACTGTCCTTCTCACAAGGCAAGAATCACACTAAAGTGGTTTGAGGAACACGACAGAGAATTCATGCAGATGTCTTGGCCACCAACATCATCTGAACTGAAACCAATGGAATGCATCAGATCTGTGCTCACAAATTGCCGTGATTTATTGGAATTAAATGACATCTGGCATCACATACATCCGGAATACTACCAAAAACTTGTTGAATCCATGCCATGCCAAATTACTGATTCATTGTGTTCCAAAGGAGGTCCAACAGCCTATTAATCAAGGGTCGTAATATTTTGGCTCAGCAGTATATGTGTACAATATACCTGTAATGTATCTGACACATCCGGGTACTATTGTGATTAATGATCAAAGCAAAATAAATAAAATAAAACATTCACATTTTTTAAGATATATGGAAATTATATAGCAACCACTATGGGCTATATTACTTTACACGCCATCTTTGATTCATCACAAAATCCTAAAATCCTACTGCTAACCCCAGCTTCTTTTCATTCCCTCTTTGGCAGACACATCTGGAATCTATTCTTCACACCTAGTAGACCAGTTGCCAAGGCATGTCATCCAAACCAGCAATGAAGATTCTGACAATTCCAGCTTGTATACACCTATTCCACATTTTCTACAAGTTGCCATTTCATTTCCCTTGCTGATGAAAAATAAGTCATTCTATTAGAGCACCTTTGAATTATGTTAAAACAGTCTGTAGTTTTTGTGGACAGCACTGGATACCTGTCTTTCTTGTCCTTATAACTGAACATGTGTTATATGCCCAACACAAACAGGTCAACCCCCTCCAATCACTGTCATTTTGGTGAGTGTGCCCAGTACTGTCCCAATAAGCATGACTGGAAATATAAGCAATTTTCTAGGCGTCACTGAGATTGCTCACTATCGGCAAGTTACCAAACTCGCTGGTGTGCCAACAATCTTGATGCTGAGGCTGGCCCAGATCCCTATTCTCTAAAACGCTAAATATCCCACCGCAGTTAAAAAAGTGGTTGCTGAAGCACATAAATACTGTACAATTACAGAAGACTGTCCCACACCTAGTTGACACACTACGAACTTCAAGGAACTTGAACCCTGCCAGAGGCAACTTAACACCCTGATATGTTCAGAATAATGTATTGCCGAGAGCATATGAATCTTAATAATGCTCTTGGTGCATCAAAAAAGTCCCCCTCCCCCCCCCCCCCCCAGAAAAATTGAATGGTATGATACGCACAGTTCAAACAATTTGTCCTAGTACATTCACTCCCACATAGTGCCTAACGTCACGCTGTCTGAAACAGAACAAAATTTGCCCAGAAAGCTACAAGAAACACATAAAATCAGTTGGAGAAAACCATCTCTATACGAGACGTAAACCGTACTTCTAACAAGAGGTCAAAAATTAATTCACACAGCTGGAGCGCGGATTATTACAGCCTTGCACGGAAAAAATTATAGGTCTAATTACAAGTCTTTTGCTGTACGTCGATACAAAAAGAAATCTTAATCATCTATTACATTCGAACACACTATGTGGGCACGTCGTAAAACAGTGCAAGTGTGTAGCCCATTCTTTACATTTTGTGTGCATAGACCTAATATTGCTACCTCTTAATAACACGCCTGGTGATATTGTTGCCATACATTCCCTAGTCTTAAACAAACAAATGACTGACATAAAACTTGACAATACTCACTTGCATATCTGTTTAATTTTCTTAAGCTTTGATTCGTCCAATGTTTTCTGGCCACTGTGGGTTAATATTTCAACATTCTCGGCCAACTGTCCACACATATCACTGTCCAAGCGTTCTGCCATTGCACATATAATTTTGTTAATAACTATTAATGTTAGGCGCTTTCGTTTCTAATTATCTGACTGCTTGGTCATGGTTTTCTTTTAAGCAGGTTCCACTCGATTTGACTTATCTGTGACGTAATCTGAAAAATTGAGCACTCTTGAAGGTGTACTCATCCAGCAATTCCGTGCATATATGCAACGGCAATGTTGTAGTTGACAGTTCTTATACACATCTCAAATACAGAAAACTTGACTCTACGGTGGAACGAAACCGCACTTATTCGTCTCCTTCTCAAAATGCGAAACAGCCATAAATTATATATACATACATTGACAAAAAACCAACGATCAGTTTCGCCCACTGTTGAGCATGGAATTTACAAGAATGTCCTTTATGGATACATAACAAACAACGAAACAGTTATGGCAGGCACTTGTTTGATGTTTTGATAGCCAGGAAATATATTGTTGTCATTTGCTACGCGAAAAAAAGAATCATGATATATCTTGAGGTCGATTCACACAGAACGGAACGGAATACACCGTCACCATTAAAGTGGCGTATTCACACTAGAAATAAGTGAACTGAACGTAAGAATATATCACAGTTATGGAACTAGTAATGATAAAGTTTATTAATAGCCCATAGAACGGATGCTCTTCATCAGTTTTGCATGGTAAACTGCTGAGAAGTGAAACATTTCAAAACATCGACATTTCTTTGCTAAAGCAAATATGCACATTCACAAACGTCAAACAATATTTATAAGGGAATACAAACAGCCAATCGTTTACCCTATCCATTGTGTTTCCCTACATAGCATATTATGACAGAAACGACACTTTTATACTGCAGTTTTTTCACCTAAACAGGTTATTTGACGAATTGTGTTCTGTTAGTGTAAAATCTAAATTATTTTTCGCTTTCAGGTATGTGGTGCACGCAGTGTTTCCTACTGGCTAACGTGGTTGACATGCTGTGGATCGCCATTTGAAGCCCAACCACCCGCAGTTATTTGTTATTTGGAATTTATCATTTCTGGGAGATTCGTGAAATATGTTTATAATGTTTGTATATTCTGGAATATTCGATGTTCGTATAAATACAGCATTCTGTATATTCAGTGTCTGTATAAATCACTGACGACCCTGCTTTTGAGTTTCGACTTGTGGTTAGGATGTGACATTGTTTAAAATGTGCTTCATCATCGGGATTCCAATTAAGCAACGTAAAAGCCGCCGCCTACATGGACAGGAACCGAAATACAAGCAGTACATCGTTCCTACGATCTGTATATTCAGGAAACCAATGGATTCCTAGTTAACAGTAAGTCAGCTGCATCTCAGGCCTCAATCAGTGTTTTCTGGAGATGCTTGTCATGACCCAACGAAATGACTGAAAAAAATTCAATCTAATTGTCAAATACAACAGGTGGAATGACATGATATGTTTGCAAATGTGTACTTTTAATTGGACGGCAAGCCTAGCAATGGTTTACAACAAAAGGAGAAATTCAATAGCTGGGATAATTTCAGTCCAAACCGAAGGAAACTTTTGGCGACAATCGGCAGCAAGTCCACTTAGCGGAGGAACAATTGAAGAATAGGACCCATCGTCATGGGGAAATGACACTGTCTTACATACAGAATGGGGGACATAGAAGGAGCCTCCCCAAGGAATGTGTTAATGACACATTCAGGCTCCCCTGGGCAACAGCTTCAGCTGGATGATCCTTTCACTCCAAAAGCGAAACAAAAGGAATATGTATTTAACACAATGGACCTTTTCAAGTCCAAATAAGGCTATTATCTCTGCAAATATCGAGGGCATATCTGCATGCAAGGAAAAACTGTTGCAGGAACTATGTCAACAAAATGACTGTGATGCCCTATGCATACAGGAGACTGCAGAGATAGTTACCCAAACAGACCCAGAATTCAAAGCATGGGGCTTACTGCCAAAAGGCCACATTAACAATATGGGAGTGCAGTTTCTGTTAAGTGTGAAATCCAGGTCCAGTCAACTAATATAGCTGAGGAGAATGAAACTGAGATACTAAGAATTGAACTGAACAGCTACACTATTACCTCTGTGTATAAATCGCCACACACTGAAATTAAGACCAATGAGGTCTGCTCACTTGACACTGGAAAGATATACAGGGTGTCCGAAAAGTCTTTCCCTGATTACATAAATTGATAACTCAGGCTAGAAGTAAGATACAATTATGAAACTAGTGTCTAATTGTTTACAAACTATCAAAGTTTTTTTTCTGTTTTAGGTTCGCAGTACATAAGTAGTGGATGAGGTGCAGTGCCCAAGAAGCCATGTTAACCAATCAGGAGAAGACACAGTTTGTCATGTGGTACCATGAGACACGATCACCAACCACAGTCCAGAGACACTTCAAGACAACATTTGGAAGGAATCCACCTGATGTCAAGAGCATTAAAGCCTGGTATGAGAGGTTCAAGAACACAGGATCGGTTGCTGACCTTCCGAGGTCTGGTCGACCAAGAACCTCAGCAGACAGGGTGGAAGCTGTAAGGCAGTCTTTTCTGCGAAGTCCGAAGAAATCGGTGCGCACGGCCTCACGTGACTTACAGATGCCAAAAAGCTGTCTCCATGACATTTTACACAAACGTTTATTGTTTCATGCATACAAAGTGCAAATCGTTCAGGCCTTGTTGCCCAATGACAGTACATGTCGATATGACTTTGCAGTCGAAATGCTATCACGTATTGAGGACGATGATGGTTATCTCAGACGAATTGCCTTTTCCGACGAAGCGACCTTTTTTGTCAGTGGAGTAGTGAATCGCCATAATGTGCGCATTTGGGTTTCACATCCCCCTGGCGAGGTCATGGAGTGCACCAGAGGCAGTCTAAGGTGAATGTTTGGTGTGTGCTATTGCACGATCGAATTATCAGGCCATTCTTCTTCGCTGAGGCTACCATCACATCTGCAGTGTAACTGGACATGTTGCAACTGTATGCTGTTCCTCAGCTGCTTCAGTATCACCCCAATGTCTTGTTTCAGCAAGATGGTGCACAGCCTCATTGGGGTTTGGACGTCCGTGGCTACCTCGATATGACCTTTCCTGGGCAATGGATTGGTCGTGATGGGCCAACAGTTTGGCCTCCACACTCTCCTGACATAACCCCATTAGACTTCTTTTTATGGGGTTACGTCAAGGACGAGGTCTAACGAACACGTGTACCAGATCTTGAAACCTTGCGGCAACAGATAACCACAGTCGTTGAATCGATCCCTCCAGTGATGTTGGCTAATGTGTAGACGGAAATTGAATATCGCCTAGATGTGCTACGTGCTACCAAGGGAGCTCATGTGGAAGTTTACTGATGTGTGAAAAAAACTTTGATAGTTTGTAAACAATTAGACACCAGTTTCATATTTGTATCTTACTTCTAGCCTGAGTTATCAATTTATGTAATCAGGGAAAGACTTTTCGGACACCCTGTATTTTGTGGTTGGGGATTTCAGTGGCCACAGCAGAGTCTGGGGTACCCTGACAATGACAAGAATGGGGAGGCAGTGATCCAGTGGGGAGATGTTAATAGTCTAGTTCTCTTACATGATAATAAATTACCACCCCCCTTCAATAGTGCTAGAGGGCACAGAGGTTATAACCAAGATCTGATACTTGTGAGTAATCAGATAAACCACCAATGTGTGAAGTGAGTATGTCAATGTATCCCAAACATCCAACACTGGTCAGTTATGTATCAGGTTACTGCTTAGCCAGACCCCCTACCATCCTCCTGCAAATGCGAATACAAGTTTAAAAATGCTGACTAGGTCAAGTTTCAGAAATTACTGGATAATACTTTGGATACAATTATAACCAACCCAAGCTCATATGACAGATTTGTGGAAATTGTTAAAAAATGGTCATGACTGTCCATCCCCAGAGGTTGCAACACCATATCGAAGGTCTAACAACAACAATGAAAGCTCAACTGTAAAACTACCTAACACTCTTCTACGTCAATCCGCTGGGAGAAGGCACGATAGAGGCAGGGAATCAACTGATCACTTGCATATCAGAGCCCAAGAGAGAGAACTGGATCAAACTAATGGAGGAAATCGATAGAAGCAAAAGAAATTATGAAATGTGGAGGCTACTGAAGCACCCCAACAGTGATCCAGCTCACCCAAGAGCCTATGCCAACGTAACGGCAGACCAAACAACAACTCATCTCCTAAAGAATGGCAAGCCAATCAAATGCCCCCTAGAAATGGAACCAATATTAACCGAATAGAGGGCAATGAAACGACCATCTGTCCACCCCTTTTACCACATAAGAGCTGAATGATGCCATAAAGAAATGCAAATCATGGAGGGGTGCTGGATGACATCCTGACTGAGCAGATCAAACATTTCGACCTGACAGCAAAACAGCAGCTAATGGACATCTTTAACACCTGTCTACAACAGTGCAAAATTCGTAACATCTAGCGAAAAGCGAAGATCATAGTTATTCTTAAACTGGGTAAAGAAACCAGCAACCCAAAGAGCTATCGCCCAATCTTCTTGCTATCACATACATACAAAATTTTAAGAAGACTGATACAAAACTGCCTCACACTGGCCATGGAACCCGTCCTTATGCCATAACAAACTGGATTCCATCCTGAAAAAAGTTGTACTGCACATGTGCTCTATCTAACTCAGCAAACTGAGGATGGTTTCGAAGGGGGCTTTGTAATGGGTGTCATTTTCATGACCTTATGTCTGCATACAACACCATTAATCTTTGACTCCTGATGTAGAAGGTATATGCTACAACTAAAGACATTAATCTTAAAAACGTAATTAGAAATCTGCTCCACAATCGGAGGTTCCTAGTGGAGTTACAGGGAAAATGAAGCAGATAGAGAAACCACAGGTCTGGCCTGCCACAGGGAACTGTGTTGGCATCTCTACTCTTCGACATCTACACCAATAATCAGCCCCTACCTTCGGGTACAAATAGCTACATCTACACAGATGACAGGGCAATTACATCACAAGGGAAAACGTTCAAGGAGGTGGAACACCGTCTTATCATGGCCCTAGATGTGCATTATCAAAACAATCAGTTGAAGCCAAAGCTAGAGAAAACACGAACATGTGCCTTCCACCTTTGGTACAAGCAGACTGACAGAAAACTACAGATTGAATGGAAGGGTAAGCTATTACAGCATTGCCCCAAACCCAAATACATAGGTATAACACTAGATAGGGCCCTAACATAAAAAAGGCTACCTTAACGCCAAACTAAAAGTTATCAGAAGAAATAACATCATTAACAAGCTGATAAGCTCTAAATGGGGAGCCAAACCTACAGTCCTCAAAACCTCAGCAGTCGCCCCCTGTAACTCCAACAGAGAATATTTGTGCCTCCTTACGCAAAGCAAGTTGATGTCGTCCTGAAAGAGACAAGCAGGATCATCACTGGATGTCTGAAACCCACACTTCTGGACAAGATCCAGCACCTAACTGGCATCACCCCTCCAACCATCTGTAGAGAGACAGCAGCATTTAAAGAGAGACTTAAATCAGCAGAACTGGAATTCCACCACCTTTATAGTCTCCAACCAGCTCACATGTAATTAAAATCAAGGCAAAGTTTCCTGAGATCGACAGAAGATTATGAAGAACCTAAAACAAGAGTGATCCTTTGGGGGAAGACCTCATATCAAGGCCAGATGGAGCTGAAAGAGGAACTATCACCATGATGCGATGAAAACTGCAGAACCTGGAAAGCACTGAACAGACTACATACGAGCACCATAAGATTGAGAGATACACTCAATAAGTGGGGCTACCCCACAGACTCTAACTTCTGTGAATGCAGATTACTAGAAACCACGCTTCATATGTACACCTGTCCAGTGTGCCCCACCAAAGGCACATAGAGAACCTTATGGCAGCGAAGCCAGATGCAAATGATGTCTCCCATTTCTGCACACGAAATGTTAGCTTAAAATCATGATATGTATTTCCTATTTTTATACTTGATACACTGTAATCTTTACATAGCTTTGTATCTATTATTCTATATTGGGTTTCATTGTATACATTTTATGCAACTTGGTGATGCTTTTGACACACATACAGAAAGTTTTGTACCTATGTCACGTTATGAATACAGATATGAAGATATGACAAAAGCTGACAAAAGCTCGCACTTGATAAAATGAGGTGTGGAAAACATATATCAATCTGTTTGGGTAAAGGATGTCACAACAAGCAAGGAATTCATCAAGCAGTTCCAGAACAGAAAGAATCGATGAAATTAGTATGATCGAATGCCAAATATCGTCTCTATGGCATTTGTGGAAGACCGCATGACTTCACCTCCTTCATACACCAGGTGGTGAGAGAAGTGATACAGCACTTTATGGCAACGAGGAGTGTCAGACTGAGTAAGCAGGAGGTAGCAGCCATGAATTTCGCCCTGCTATGTCAAGAGGTACTAGAGGATGTTCAAGAAAATATAAATTGGTCTCTAACACCAATCTCCATCACCAGAGAAACCAGAGAAACCACCAGAACAGACTCTGAATGATTGCTAGAGACACCAAACGACAATCTAGCACCCAACCAATGAACATGCAACCAATTTTTAAACTAAGTGTAACGCTTTGTCGAAGAACAGACATTTAGAAGATAGAAAACAGTATGGTAGTTTGTTTCCACTAGGAACGACCTGGGCATGTTGTACACTACTGCAGGGAAAGAAGGCGATCGTTCGACGACTACTACACCGTCAGTCGTCAACCATGACAACATTTCTATTCATGCTCTTCAAATACAGACTATTTCAGCCGGCTTAGCGGGACAAAGGCCTTCACCACACCCTGGACCAGGTCGCTCTCCAACAGGCCACAACTGTTCCCCATCACCACACAGAGGTACCAGTCGCTCGCCAAGCTGCCGACTTCAGGAAGACTAAATGAGACGACCATCTATGTTAGTGAGACCAACACAGGTGCAAATCCTCCTTGGGCAGTCACCAAGGTTTCAAGAAATTTCATTGGGGGTGTCACTGAAGGTCAACCTGTCTGAGTGCTAGTGAACTCATTGGCTTTCTTTTCTGTAATGACAGATCATTATCAGCTAAGGAGGCTATGTTCCATGATGTGAAAGCGATTTTGCTGAAAGTTGCAAATGGGAAATACATCCAACTGACAGGAATATATATTGTAAGAATAACTATCGATGACACAACATAGCCCTTGGAATTTGTCATTTTAACAGAATGTAATCATAACGTTATTCCCGGATTGGATTCTTGCAGGCATTGCAAGCAATCATAGACTGTGGAAGATCAGAATTCCAGACTGACAAAACTATTCCAACTAGCACATATAACAAACAAAAAAGACTTCTCTGTCCAGTCATTTGCCATTGAAGATGTTACTCTGCCGTCATCACCAAAATAAGTTCCATTCCTCAGTCAAGATGCTCAGTTAAATTGTGAAGCTTTTCTAGACTGTAAAAGCTACTCAGACTTACAAAAGAAATCTACATGACAGATTGTCACAATCGTCACGATCATAAGCGCTGTAGGTCGTCAAGAAGAATCTGTCGCAACCAACTACAAGTCATCCCTTAAAGTCTGTGTGTAGGTACAGCTAAACCATTCCAGAAAGGGCAGTTTATTAACATCAATGAAGACCCATGCTCCGCTACCACTACACACAATGCAGGAGAGGAAGCTACTATCATATTCCAATAGAACGTGGCCTGACTGAGGAACAAACTCGGCGCGTGATAGCCATTCTATGTCATTTTTAGGATGCTTTCAAATCCAGAATGGAGAAAAGAGAGACCAAATGGCCCCTGCTAAAACATCATATCAACAACAGGGATCATCCACCAATTATCCAGGGCTCATATGGAGTGCCAGCTGCTGAACGACGGATAATCTGAGAGGAACTGGAAAAAATGCCGCAAGATAATATTATTGAACTTCAGAGAGTTCTTGGTCCTATCCTGTAGTTCTTGTGTAGAAGACAGATGGTACTTGGTATTCCTGCATCGACTGCACAAAGTCCTGAAGAAAGATGTCTATCCAGTCCCATGCACTGATAACACCCCAAACTCCTTGAAATGAGCAAAGTATTTCTCAACTATGGACACGCAGCTGGCTGCCGGCAAATTGAGGATGATGAGGATCAAGGGGAAAAGGCTTCATAACTCATTATGTCCACTATGAGTTTAAAGTTATGTTGTATGCAGATTGTAATGTTCCAGCCACTTTTGTAAGTATGATGGACAACATACTTTGACATCTTAAATGGACCACATATTTTTGCCTTCTGGATGACATCGTAATTTATTTGAAGACATTTGAAGAACAGCTAAGCCAGCAGTAGATGTGTATTATTTATTCTATGCCTACATCCAAAATGAGCCATTTTCAATACGATTCTGGGCAATTTATAGAAATTTATCATCGAAATATATCAGTGCCTATGCTGTTCAAAACAGTGGCACCTGACAAGAACGACCACTTTGGGTGCAACCTGATTTTGATGCACTGACATCTGATCAGTGATCAAAATGATTAGACTGACAATAGTAATTAGACACCCAGATAATCAGCATATTGTTGAATGAATCTAACGTACCTATTATGCCTATTTTATATACTGACAATGATGTTACCTACAATAGTTACATTGATGACAGTGACGTGTTAGTGATGATGTGGGGTTATTAACATATAGATGAAACCGAAGTAAAATATAACATATTGATTATGATGACATATTGATGAAAATGCCAACATAATGCGACATACAGACGTATACAGTATGTGTAACATAGAGTAAAATATGATATATAAATTACGATTAATTCTACTTCTAACAAGAGAAGGACAATTAACATACAGAAAGTGATTCAAATGTACCCATAGTAAACTATAATTTACTTAATGGTATCTTGTTTCATTCTACTGTATATATTTCATGATTATAAAACTTGTTTGTTCAATAATAGTAAATTACATAGAACAATGAATTTAATTGGCATTGGTTAAGTAAAATTTGCCTTACACATTCTTTGTCATTTCCTGCAGTTTCAGCACTCCATCGAATATTTAACTGACAGTCAAATCGAATCAGATTACCTACTTTTTCGATATTTTCACCCGTTTTTGATGCTGAAGGGCGTCTCGAGTGTGAGTTGCCTTCAACGTTTTCTAGGCCATCTTGGAAACACTTGAACTAGTAAAAAACTCACATAAGCAATAAACAGTCTTTACCATAACTTCTCTTATTAAAAGATGTGTTACAGTAGCAGTCTTTCCAAGTTTCACGTGAAACTTCGTGTCAGTTCGTTGCTCTGTTATTGCATTTATCATTTTTCTGGCAAAAAAAAAACTGCTCCAATACAAACAAAGGCCATGAGCACACTAATTTACCTACAGACCCCAGAAATGCCGCGTTCTACTGCGAAGACTTCACACTTCACAGTTATTGGTCATTTATCTTTTGCACATGCATACTTACTCTGAGACAGCATCAGTCCCATTATATTATAGCGACACATTGTAGATCGTTAGTGCAACCTATTCTTGAGTACTGTTCGATTGTTTGGGACTCCACCAAGTCAGATTGAAGGAAGACATCGAAGCAATATAGAGGGAGGCTGCTAGCTTTGTTACCAGTAGGTACAAACAATATGCAAATGTTATGAGATTCTTCTGTAACTGAGATGGGAATCCTGGAGAGAAGGCAACGTTCTTTTCAAGGAACACTAGTGCGAAAATTTAGAGAACCGGCATTTTTGGCCAACTGCAGAACGATTCTGCTGCCATCAACGTACATTTTTCGTAGGAACCATGAAGATAAGATCCAAGAAACTAGGACTCATACAGAGACTTTTTGCCATAGCTCTATTTCCGAGTGGATCAGGAGAGTAAGTGACTAGTAATGGTACAAGGTACTCTCAGCCACGCACCGTATGGTGGTTTGCGGACTATATATGTAGACATAGATGCAGATATGTAAATTATTGGCAATTAACTTTTGTGGTAACTTGCATCGCGTGTACAAAATGCCAATACCAGCATTAGAATCTGAATTTGTCAGGGATGTTTTTCGTTTAATACATTTATGTTTCACTTTGTGGTCTTGTGCATCGTTTGCGTCGTTGTCATCGCTGGATATGGGGTATTATTGTTCATTCAGTTGTTATATCAGGGTAGTGTAAGTGTGATGCAATATTTGATACGTGAAAAGAAGGTTGAAGTGTTCAGTAGTGGAGGACTGAAAGCAAACGCTGAACGAGTCATGCTATGAGAGGCAACTGGTTAACAAGCTTCCTGTAGGAAGTATATAAATTTATCCTTAATGAATAGACAAGTGAATTAAAGAGCTTTCTGCAGACATATGAACACTGTGCGAGAGTTCAGTATCCCAGGCAGGAAACGTGCACTTTGGTAATCAATGGTTAACTGGTCAAGTCACAAATCCTGAATTGCTCACCAAACTGATAATGGAAGTGTTCATGCACCATAGTGGAAAATATCAAAAGTAATGTAGAGCACGATGTGGAAAACCACCAGAAAAATGACGAACTGTGGTCAAACCTGGCGATTCAAAACAAGGCACAAAACACCAAGAATGATAAATTGTTGAGGGCAACGGAAGAGCAGGGGACTCTACTAGAAAGGCAAGGTGACGTGTTGGAAAAACATAATGCCAAATTGGAAATACAAACCATGGAACAGTTCAAGAAGACCCAGGAAGTTTTGGAGGAACATGGGAAGCAAACTGAAGGATGTGTCGTTGACCTCGAAAAGGAAAGTAAGGGGCGCTGCTGTCAGGTTGTGAGAGTCTATTTAGAAGGTAGAATCGGTATTAGAAGAGCACCACACCACCGACGCAGATTTGCAAGTGAAGTGCAGATCACAATGAGTGAAACTGAGATTCTGATGAATATTATAGATGAAATCAGACTAAATCTGAAGTTGATTGAGTAGTCGCGAGAAGCGGAAAGATGAGGCAGGTATTCTGGATGATATGCTATGAAATCTGACAGAAACGTAAGAAGCACTAGGCAGAAAATACATGTGAGAGGGATGAGAAAAATGATGGTAGTCATTGCACTACACAGACACTCAAGACAAATGATTGCAACAAAGAAAATATCAAAGAGGAAACTGTATGCAGAGAATATATAAACAAACAGAAAATAAGTTATTTTTCAGAGCAGTCCGGTAACCTAAACCCAAAAATCTGGATCAGTCACTTCAACAGCATATTGCCATCATCATAGTAGCATGCTCAAACAATTAGTTACATATGTGCACACCTTAATGGAGAACCAGCTACAACTATGAGAATTAGGGCAGATGCA
This sequence comes from Schistocerca americana, assembly GCF_021461395.2. Lineage (NCBI taxonomy): Eukaryota > Metazoa > Arthropoda > Insecta > Orthoptera > Acrididae > Schistocerca > Schistocerca americana. The sequence goes on along the minus strand of NC_060121.1, from coordinate 735,847,340 downwards.
TGCCGTATTTATGATGCATTTCGTTAGGAGTACTTGGAAGAATACTGGCTGCAGGTAGAGCAGGATGGAGAGGAAAGGGACCTACTCATGCTACCAAAGTACCTAAACAACGAATGTAACAGTCCAGGAGCGTATTTTAAAAGTATGTTTTTGAGAAACGACACCGATCACGAATCGTTTATCGCAAAGAATATTATACAACTCTGTTTTGTGTAACAACCATAACGAGTGAGGAGAGAAATCGTATTAGCCGGCATAGGCGTGTATGACGAATGTATATTTCATCAACTAATGGGGAAATTAGGATTCAAGGAGTGAATGAGAAAATGTGATCTTCCATACGCGAATTATTAAGTGTTTAGAGCATCTGAAGCAGACGTCTGTATGAAGGAAGGGACAATTTGGTGATAAATGTATGAGAGATTTGGAAAGTTTGTTAGTTGCGAGTGATATCAAAATGCATGTGTTGAATGTATTAGTTTGAGTATTAGATGTACAAGCTGCATGTGCTGTATAAAGGTTTCCGTACTAGGAATGTGGGTGTTTTGCATGATGAAGTAGAGTGGTGCTGAAGTGAGACTCTGCATACTTTGCCTTTGTGGAATTATGGACAGTCTAACATATAATTAAAACACAAGATCGGGTGATGTACTGGAGAAAGTTACAATTTTTACGCATCAAAAAGTTCGACAAAGTGATTGTGCCAAGGTCGCACTGTACCGGGAAATGTAAAATACAGATGTGAGGTAGCACTCAACCAGTCGAAATTTGTGTTGTAAGTTACAGTTGCGAGGTCGCACTGTGTAAGGAAGACTTGTTTCATTCTTTTTCGTTATTTGTCAGACACAAGGTAGCGCCATAAACAAGAAATGTTACGTAAATGTGACCTGTAGCAGAGTCGCTCTGTGCCATAACCATAGGTCAAATGATTTACCAGTCGCTAGATCACTCCATATGCAAATGAAGTTAATAGAAACGAGGTAATTATTAAGTATGGTTAGTGATTTGGAGAGTTACGGATGTGAAGTCATGCCAAGCTAGGAACTTTTAATATCTAGATGGTAGATGTGATAATTCATGAGAAAGTGCATACATACAAAATTCAGAGTGTGCAAGAGTCTTCTGTGCTTTGTGTTGTGTTGGCAGAAGAGCCAACACCGTGTTACTAGTGGAGGCCGAAATGCACGCGTTTTAGCTCACGCAGCCTGTCGTGAGGAGGGAAGAACTATACTGACCTGAGGTCTGGAACATAACAAGGAATTAGAATTCAGAAAGCGGACGTAATTAGTTTGATACTTAACTTTAATCCATTAATGATGAACGTCGCGCTAGCAAAGTCGGCTGTACAACTGGGGCGAGTGCTAGGGAGTCTCTCTCGACTAGGCCTGCCGTGTGGCGGCGCTCGGTCTGCAATCACTGATAGTGGCGACACGCGAGTCCGACGTATTCTAACGGACCGCGGCCGATTTAAAGGCTACCACCTAGCAAGTATGGTGTCTGGCGGTGACACCACATTCCTCCCCCGCAAATCGGCGTACGGTTGTGGTATAAGGCCTCCGTCCGCCATGTTGAGGTATGCGACGAGGTGGGGAGCCTAACAACAGGCGAGGCTGTGCCACCCGCACCCTGCCATTCGGACCGCAGGGAGCTAGGGAACGCCTGAAAACCTACTCCAGAGTGCACGCCAACATGTGGTGTATGCGCCCTTAGAGAGACAGGAGGGGCCGAAGGGTCGACCTCCATCGGGCCGGGGCACCCGACGGGCGAAGACGACAAATGGTCCGGAGCGGGCAAGAGTTCCATGTCGGATTACAACTGGTCCCGGGGAGTGATTGGCGGCGCGTGACCCAGGAAGACGCCCGGCGACTGCAGCGACGCGTCCACTGTGGGCGTCGCCGGCGGGAGAACAGGCGGCGGCGGCGGCGTGTCGCCATGGGACAAAATGGAAGGCAGCGTCGGTAACACCTGGGGCTGAGGTGAGTCAGTAGATGGGTCCCCGGGACGCTGACCGGACGGCACCGTCGCTGAAAGCAGACGGGGAGTGGCAGATCCCGTGCGACGACAGAGGCGCAGCTGATTGAGATGCCGGCGCACCTCACCAGAGGCACCCAAAACCAGATACATAGCGCGTCCGAGGCAGCGAAGAATGCGCTCTTCGAACCAACGCCGTGAACCTCGATAGTGGCGGTAGTAGACAACGTCGCCTGGGGCAAAAGCAGGTGTCTGCCGCTGCACAGCTACCGGATGCGGCGGATGTAGCAAAGACATCAAGGTGCGCTGATGGCGACCGTGGAGCAACTCAGCCAGCGAGCGATCATCTCGGGGCTGAGAGCGATACGAGGACAAAAAGAGCAATAACGCGTCCTCCCGAGAATGCAACTCTTTCAACTTCAACATCTGTGACTTGAAAGTCCTGACCAATCGTTCAGCGGCACTGTTTGACTGCGGCGAAAACGGCGCGGACGTCAGATGTTGAATACCATTGGCCTTGCAGAATGACTGAAATTCTGTGAACATGAATTGTGGGCCATTGTCGGAAACAATTGTCTGTGGAAGACCTTCAATGCAAAAGATAGCAGATAACGCTTGGATGGTGGCAGATGATGTTGTGGAAGACATCTGGACAACAAAAGGAAAATTACTGAATGAATCTATCACAACCAACCATCGAGCATTCCAGAATGGACCAGCAAAATCGATGTATTAGCGTTGCCAAGGGAAAGTGGCTTTTGGCCATGCAAAGAATTTCCGCGGTGGTGCTGAGTGTTGTTCGGCACACATCATGCAAGAAAAGCACGTATTCGCAATCGCGGCATCGATTCCGAACCAAGAACAGTGCTGACGAGCAAGTTGTTTCTTTCTCACTATACCCCAATGACCTTGGTGGAGAAGCTTTAAGACAGAGGACTGTAACGAACGTGGTACCACGACCCTGGACTGATCATTATCAGAACGCAATAGCAAAACACCACGTCGAACAAAAAGTCTCTCCTTGTGAGCAAAAAATCGGCGAACCAACGTGTCCCCGATCCGTGACTTTGACAAGGGCCATTGCGTAGCAACAAAACTCGGAACGGTAGCAAGGACAGGGTCGGCAGTTGTGGCTGTAGCTACACGACGAAAATCAATCGGAAACAATTCGACCACGTCATCGGTTTCCGAATCAATGAACACGCAAGCAAGTTTGGAGGAATCGAATGCCCTATCCTCAGCAACAGGCAAACGGGACAACGCATCGGCGATTCCGTGCTTAGCAGTGAACCGATACAAGATATCGCAGCGGTACCGCGAGAGGAAAATAGACCAGCAGATGAATTTCTGCGCTGTACGTGGAGGTACAGGCGTGTTCGGATGAAAAAGCGATGTCAAAGGTTTGTGGTCTGTGATGATGGTGAAGTGACGACCATACAAGAAATCATGAAACTTTGTAACACCAAATACGAGAGCCAATGCTTCTTTCTCGATCTGTGAATAATTTCTTTGCGCAGACGAGAGCAATTTGGACGTAAAGGCAATAGGGCGATCGTGCGAGCCATCTTTGTTCGCAAGCACAGCACCGATCCCGAAATCCGATGCATCCACCATCAACAAAAGGGGCTTCCGGGGATCGAATGGTGTAAGGCAAGTATTGGAAAGCAACGCCGATTTCAACCGGCGAAAGGCGCGTTCGCATTCCGTCGTCCAGACGAACGGAACACCTTTACGGCGTAAACGATGAAGCGGAGCTGAAATGGAAGAGGCATGCAGCACATATCTGTGGTAAGAGTTGATTTTTCCCAGCACACTCAGTAGCTGCTTCAAACTCTGCGGCGAAGGCAAGTCTTGTATGGCACGGAGGTGCACGGGACTGGGGTGTATGCCTTGGGCATTGAGTACATGGCCCAGGTATGGCAAGTCACGAGCAAAAAACACACGTTTGTCCTTCCGTAAGCAAAGACCATTTTGTCGCAAGACCTGAAATAATGTTCTGAGATTGGCTAAAAGTTCTTCTTCCGTCTTTCCGGAGATCACAATATCGTCCAGATAGTTTGCTGTAGTAGGGACCGACGCACAAACAGTTTGTAGATATTGCTGAAACAATGCAGGGGCAGATGCACACCCGAATGGCAGTCGTTTGAATCGATACAAACCAAAATGCGTGTTAACCACCAAAACGCGCTGGGATTCTTCGTCCACTGGTATTTGCAAGTACGCATCTGCTAGGTCCAACTTCGAAAAGTATTTGCCCGGGCACAGTTTGTCAAAAAGGTCTTCCGGGCGGGGTAAAGGAAAAGTTGCAATCACTAGTTGTGGATTCACTGTTGCCTTGAAGTCCACACAAAGTCTCAATTTTTCCGAAGGTTTTGGCAAAATTACTAAGGGTGATGCCCAGAGAGAAGCCTGCACACGTTCAATTACACCTTGTGATTCCAAATCGTGTAATGTTTTTGCGACCTCATCACGCAATGTGTGGGGAACATTGCGCGCTCTTAAAAATTTCGTTTGCGCGTTTACTTTCAGTTCCAAATGTGCTTTATAGTTCTTAGCGCAACCGAGGCCCGGTGCAAAAATGTCTGCAAATTCTTCACAAAGATGAGAAACACTGTCTGGAGGCATAGTCTGGTTCACTGATAGGACCTGATTTACTATAGGCAAGTGAAACAACTGAAATAAATCGAAACTAAACAAGTTCACTGCAGAAGAAGAACAAAGGACGTAAAACGACACAAGTTTTGTTTGTCCTTTGTATGTTGCAAGAAGGCTGCACTGTCCTGACACAGGGATCTCTTGATCTGAATAGCTAGTTAACGTAACATTTGCGGCACGCAACGGAGGTGTGCCCAGCTGTTTGTAAGTGTCTTGATTGATCAGTAAAACTGCAGCTCCGGTATCGAGCTGGAATGGTATCACTTTGCCGTTAATGTCCAAGTCTACAAAAAGTTTATTGTCCTGCTGACGACAAGAGCGACTGTCTCGTGCAATGTGAACTGACACTGGTACAAAATCACTTGCGACTTGACAGGAGTTCCGGTGATGTCGACGCACACTATTTGTGGGACGAACACAGTCACTGTTAGAGAGTGTGGCACTGGATGGAGTGGAATGAACGATATGAATTTCCATGGGCGAAGTTTCACGAGCCTGAGTATCCTTGGTTCGATTCCGATTCTGGCGCGAAGCAAAGGGCCTGGAATGGTTTTGATTTTCTGATCTGAGCTTTTTCTGGCAAACACTCTGAACATGTCCTTTTTTCTTACAGTAAAAGCAAATAGCTTGGCGTGACGGGCGATTCTCACGCGAATGTTTAGTAGCGCACCGCGGGCATGATTTAAGCACTGCATTTGCTTGCCGGTGCGGCACACGTGGCTGCGAGCCTGGCCAACACCGACTCAAAGGAAGGCCTCGCCACTTGTTCATGACGTCACGTCACCTAGGCACGGCGAATGCCAGGTCTGTTGCAGGCATACTCATAATGGTAGTGTCTCCCTCTCTGACACAGGAAAATGTGAAACTATTGGCGGTAGTTGACCAACACACATTGTTCTGAGAGATTTCTGCAATCAATTAATTGTGCAATTCATTACACTTCTTCACAAATAGTGTACTCCTGAACTTAAATTTCCACCTGTTTTAAGGATTGACATACAAAAACAACTTCATGGTCCAGCATCAACAGAATTCGTGCTTCTTTACCTTATTTGTAAATCTGAGGAAGTTACGTTTGTACTGGGTTGCTTTTACAAGAAACTGTGAACATATTGGTGCTCTTCTTTAGGTATCTTGGTTGACTATGGTGTGAGCAGCACTGAATGTCAATGAAATATCTTGCGATTGCACACGTTGGGGGAGGGGGTGGGGAACAGAAGAGAGATACTTGTTATATCAAACAAATTTTTTTTATCTTATAAAGTTTCTCCTTTCAGTTGCAAGATGGGAATATTTATCTTTTCTGATGTGCATTTTTTAAAAAGTTTAAGCTCAGCAGTGTTTTCGATGTATGAAGCTATTTTGTTTCTGTTTAGAATTCCTTTCGTTGAAAATGACTGTAATCTAATGACTGGCAACAGTTGGACATTTACACATGTAAATTACTTCACATTTCCAGTGACGATGTCAAACGAAAATATATAAATAAATAAAAGAAACGAGTTCATTGTAAGGGGGTTGGGGTAAGTTTCGATAGCAAAATGGATCAAGTGAATATAGTTACTTGAATGTAAAATTTCTGAAGCTTGCAATGGGGCAGAGCATCTTCTCATATTGATCTACGTTTGTTTCGACAGGATTCAGTAATACAGAACTATGATCTTCATTTGTAGCTTTATGATAGTAAGAAAATCTTTCATCTAAATATAACTGCAGAATCCAAAACAATACAAAACATTTTGTCCAAAAATAAGAGATTTATAGTGATAAGAACGCCCAGGCATTTCTGCCTGCAACAGATCTAGCGTTCGCCGTGCCTAGCTGACGTGACGTCACCAACAAGCGCTGAGGCCTTCCTTTGAGTTGGTGTTGGCCTGGTGGCAGTGGCGCGGCCGGACGCGAGGGCTGTTTACTGCTCCGTGCAGCTCGCCCGGCGGGCCGATTAACCTGACACATGGCTGGCGAAGTTTCTAATGATTCCTGAGCAAAGTCAAGTGTGTCCTGCCGATCCAATATGACCAGCACTTGTTGAAGGAAGGTATTGACTAGTTTCAAAATCTGTTCCCTTATACGAACATCAGAAACGTTCTGTGCAATTGCATCACGTACCATAGTATCTGAATGTGGGAGTCCACACTGACACTCAAAAGCACAATCCCCAGTAAGGCCTTGCAAGGTTGCAACCCACTCCCGATTAGTCTGACCTGCCGTACGTTTTGTACAAAAGAAGGTATACCGTTTCGCAGCTACATTGACTGATTGTTTGAAATATGCATCTAATGCAGACAAAAGTTCTTCGTAGGACAGAGTTGACCATCACACGGTAGGTTTGCACACCAACGGATGACAAAAGAAAAGGCTGCCACTCATTCTTTGAATTCTGTAGGCGGCGAAATGGAATCAAAATTGGCGTGACCACTCCGTCCAGCTTTCCAGTGCAGCAGCAAAAGGTCTGAAGGTCGGTGCAACAGCGTGTTGTGGCTGCGTTAGCAGTGGAGCGGAGCTGTCCCATCGTTTTGTATTGCACGTTGACCCTGGAAGAGCTGTCCAGCCTGCGTCTGCTGATTCTGTAAGCGATAAAATTCGGACAGTACATCTTGAGATTGTGGGGAAGCCACTACACAATTAAATCAGGACAGTATAGATACAAACACCGTTTTTACACTCGTCTCCAATGTTGTGGTTGGCAGAAGAGCCAACACCGTGTTACTAGTGGAAGCCGAAATGCACGCGTTGTAGCTCACGCAGCCTGTCGTGAGGAGGGAAGAACTATACTGACCTGAGGTCTGGAACATAACAAGGAATTAGAATTCAGAAAGCGGACGTAATTAGTTTGATACTTAACTTTACTTAACTTTAATCCATTAATGATGAACGTCGCTCTTGAAGGTACACAATTCACAATATCAATATCAATAGTAACTGAATATGGCGCCTTGCTAGGTCGTAGCAAATGACGTAGCTGAAGGCTATGCTAAACTGTAGTCTCTGCAAATGAGAGCGTATGTATACAGTGAACCATCGCTAGCAAAGTCGGCTGTACAACTGGGGCGAGTGCTAGGGAGCCTCTCTCGACTAGACCTGCCGTGTGGCGGCACTCGGTCTGCAATCACTGAAAGTGCCGACACGCGGGTCCGACGTATACTAACGGACCGCGGCCGATTTAAAGGCTACCACCTACCAAGTGTGGTGTCTGGCGGTGACACCACATTTTGATTATACTGTCCGTAGTGGATGCGACTTTCATCTGGAGGAAGTCCTTAAGTATAATACTGAATATCACAGAAAATGAGAAGTACAACCCATGGATGAAACAAATTAGTAACGAATAACAAAACTTGAAAGTAGAGGGAGAGGAAGGTTGTGGGCACATGTAAGGAAACAAATTTACGAAATATGAAGTTGTTGTATTGAATATCATTATAGAGTTTTCTGTGTTCTTTTGCATTGTCTATCACGAGTTATTCTTGTATATCTTGCGTGTTTCAAAGTAGTTATCTGTGAATTAGAGTGGCCAGCTTGCATTCAGAATTCCAAGAAAGTAAAAGATTCAAATGTTGTTGTAAAAAGGACTGGTTCCTACTATTGGGTGACTCACAGTCAATCACTGGCCAACGTCACATCAAGAGATTACTATCTGCTAACCCCATTTTGAACAGCCATGTTGATGGCTGACAATGACAAGAAGCTGTGGTTTGGAGGTCAACTTATCCATGTCCACAACATTAAGTACTAGGGAGGCTTTGAGTAGACCCGGGACATCAGTGGACCAGTGTGGGGTCTGCAGTAAAACAGAAACTGAATTTATTATTGTTGCTCACAAAAATACATGCTGCACCAATGAACATTATTCATCACATGTAACACTTACCTTGTACTCTTACTAGGCTGTACACATAGTCCATGGAACACATAACACAAATATAACCACATTGAATTAGCAGACGACGTAAAAAATTTTCCTATTGCTTATGTGTGAGGTTGAGCATCACCATGCCATTCACCTCAGTAACGATTTTTGTGAGTTGTGCATACAGACTTTTCATGTTACTCACTAAACTATTGGGACACTGGTCATAAGTTAGACCTGGGAGCTGTGGACTTCATGTTGACAATCACTGAACGTAGTAGAGATGAGATTGATTCAATTGTTGATAGCGAGAAGGCTATGGACATGAACATTTATGCTAGCCAGCCTGCTGACTAAAATCGAGGTGTGCTGCATGTGAATCGACGGAACTCTTAATTTTAGCTTATAAATGGCACTGCACATCTGCGAGAAGAACTGTAAAACTTCTGGGAACATTAATAATTCTGCAAATATGTCATTTCATGTGTTGAACTATTGATCAAAACAATTCCTGTGATAAACATTCTGTTTGTCTGAGAACAGTAAAGTGTATTAATTTTCTTTTATGTTTTTATTTCTGCATTTACAGGGAAATAGCTATTGCTGTGATATGTAAAATGTATGCTTTTCCCAACAACTGTTCCTTTTTTCAGAAAATGTCCTGTAGGCCAATTCAGACATTAATTAACATAATGATACTGACATGCATCATTAACAGTGTTGTATTTTTATGACATTCTGTTATGCATGATCTGATATGTCATATCTTGTCCAGTTTAATGTAACAACTTTGAAACTAATTCACAATTTTGACCCTGAAACTGCTCAACAAGTGACAAGTACTGTTACATAAGTATTTTTCTGATGTTCTAAAATTCAACATTGTTATCTATGTGGATACATGTTCAATTGAAGCCATGACTGTATGATTAAACATATATGACAATTTATAAATTTATACTTCCATCTGGTCAACAGTGTCAGAACTGTTGTACAGACTTGTCTTCTAACCTTACGAATGTGAACTGTATGTGCTTATATAGGTCAGTGTATTTATAAGTGGCTAAATGTTCAGCGTATTTGTCATGAACCATGTCAATACGATAATTTTCCAAAATGGTGACAGATTTGCAATTTGTAATAATGTATGTGTGAATGTCTAAAAAGTAACTGTCCAGTTGAGTCTATGTATGAGTGTATTTGAGCAGCAAGCCATACACATGTGAGTGAGGTTTCAAGGCACTGCCTTCTCTTATGAATATTATAAAAAGAATTAGTAGGTGTGTGTGGAATTTTCTTAGCCTTTGTTCATTTTACTTAAAAGTAATACAAACAAATTTATCTCTACGCCAGCAAACATAAATGAGTGTAGTTAAGTACATATGTGAATTTCATTGTTTGCCACCTTGGCACCCAGTCAACCATTTCCACCCATAACATGTGGTGTGAAGCACATCAGTCGATGATTGTGCAAAATAAAATGAAAGTAGTACCTCTACCTCAACTATAAGTGTTTGATGTACCTGTAGTACAGATTTGTCTCAGCACAATTATATTAGCATACATTTTGGATACAGAAAAGGGGTAATGTTATGTGGCAAATTTTTTCCATAACTGCCATGCATAACAGACTAGCAAATCAAATTACTGCTGCATGAAAGTTAAAAGTAATAATAACAACTCCCAATTACTGCCATTCTAATAAGCTCTATCTCTTTTCCTTTTGGTATGATGAAGGAGCCTTCAAGCTTTTAGCTAGTTGGTGAAAGGAAAGAGTCACTAGGGGGAACCACATGAATCGTAAAGATGTTTCTGCTGAAAGCCAGAGTCTCAGGCAGGTAATTGCAGGGAACAATGCTCTGACAACTGAGCACAACACGAGCGACTGGCGAAGGTAGCCAGAACGTCATAAACTTCACCGTGTATGAAGTGAAAAGAATCTCTTTTAGCAAAGATAAAAACCTAAAGAACCAGAGAAAATATGATGCTCTGAGTGTGAGACCAGCCATTAGGCCCAGAGGAGGGTGGCTGGAATATTTGTTCAAAATTTTGTAAGGAGATCTGAGATTGGCTTGAAGTAAATTGGGTGGAAAGATTCTGATTTTAGCCGGCCGAAGTGGCCGCGCGGTTCTGACGCTGCAGTCTGGAACCGCAAGACCGCTACGGTCGCAGGTTCGAATCCTGCCTCGGGCATGGATATGTGTGATGTCCTTAGGTTAGTTAGGTTTAACTAGTTCTAAGTTCTAGGGGACTAATGACCTCAGCAGTTGAGTCCCATAGTGCTCAGAGCCATTTGATTCTGATTTTGGTAGAACCAGCTAAATTTGGTAGAGGCGAGTAAGAATGCACTTTATTCTGGAACATCATAGAATACACTTGCTTCAGCGACATCATACAACACAATCTGCATATGTTGAGACAGTATGCCTGGTCTTAGAGCTGCAGAGTGAGATGTGTCCAACTTATTGCAGCCACTGTTGAAGACATCTTCTACTGTATCATAGAGTGGTAAGCATGAGTTGCACATGCATCCACCAAGACGAGGCCAGCAGAAAGTCATTTATCTTGCATCAGGGTTTCGTTTTGCTGCTCTATTTTTCACAGCCATGTACCTGCTCCCACCAAGCATTTAGGCGTGAGTACAGGTGGTTGTTTTTGGTTTTCCAAGGCCTTTCTTTAACTCATTAACTTACTCCACAAGCATTGATCATATTCATGACACAGTTTTATGTTGTTTCTATCATGTATCCACTCACCTGTTTGGCTTAATAATTGACTGTATTTTTGAGTTAATGGATAACACATTTTCATTTTATTTTATTTTTTTTGCTAATAAATCAGACTGTAATAGTGATCTTTACTTTCCTTCCATAGTTTGATGGATCCCATTATCACTATGTCTGCATGAGGTGTGGTACCCATACTTTTGAGCTTAATTGGACTACCCCTTGCAATTTCATTAGACAAGCTGTTATCCGTTGTACAACCTTGTTTTCTTTTCATTTGTGTGTTCTTTTGGGGAGGTTTCTATAAATATGTCACCTGCAATAGTTTAATAGCATCTCAGGAGTATACTAAATTGCTCAACTGACACCTTGCAGTGAATAGTAATTTGTGATCACTCTCTGTTGCTAATGTTAGATCCTTATTTTTATCATGTAGCTCCTTTAGATGCTCAAAGTCGACTTCAAATGTATATCCAATATGTGGATCATCAGGTAACTTTGTCACATCAATATATAATCTTTCTTGCCATTTGAAGTCACTATAAGGTAGAGCCTGTGATACTGCCCAACCATATAAATTAGTTGCATCAAGATGCATCAAATAACTTGATGCTTCGTTATGATTACAATCTTTTAAATAATTATTATTTGCTTCAACATAACTATTATAACATTGTGATATGCCACCTCTTTCTGCCTTTTCAATCATTAAAACCGTGTCATAGTCACGTAAAAGTTCAAGTAGTTGTCTAGACATTTTCAACATTGCATCATATGGTGATCCTGGTGCATTATGGTACCATGCAGGATCTAATCCATATGACTGCACACAGGTATCTCAAACTGTTCATATACATATGGTGAGAACAGAACATCAGTTTTTAGATAAAAATCATGGTATTCACCCACATCTCTTATATTAAATTTATTCCATACTAACTATGAATGCTTGAAGTCATCATCAGCACACTACATTTATTCAGTTTGTTATAGAGTTATTTCATAGATGCGTTTCACTGAATCTATTCCAATTATCCAAATACTCATATGGCACACACCTTTCTCAAAAATCACTAGTCATCACTAAGGAATTGTTTAGTCAATCATTTGCTCTTTTGATAAATTTGATGATAGCTCGTCCATTGATGACCTACAAATCTAAAGGTATCAATAAAACTCATCTCTAAGTTACTTGTTTGCTTACTTACTTCACTATTTGCTATCATATAAATTTCTGTCTCATCTTGTCTAAGCTTTTATACAAACACATGTGAATCATAGTTAGTGAGATCTGTAGGAAGATAGGAAGAAATGTTGGTTGTTAAAGTTTAAAATTACACTCACTTCGCAATTGAGTTGTGTATTTCCCAGTGAGGTGATCATGATCAAGTATATTTTTATTCTCAGACATAAATGGTGCTACACACATTGCACATTGTTGCTTTGGAATGAACTGATTATTGCGCTGTTGTTACCTCGTTTATTGGCTCAGTTTGTGAGTATACATGTCCAGTTATTTCAACATCTTTTTTTACTAATTGAGTAAACACTTGATGTGCATGAGGACCCCTATAAAACGTTGTACCTTAGTAACGACCAAGAATATATTTCACAAATCAATTAAAACTTACAATGAAATGAACACCCTTAGCTGCTTACAGGCATTGACATACGTCAACGGGGACAGATCAAAATGTGTGCCCTGACCGGGACTCGAACCCGGGATCTCCTGCTTACATGGCAGACGCTCTATCCATCTGAGCTCAGATGCTTACAGGCATTGACATACGTTGACGGGGACAGATCAAAATGTGTGCCCCAACCGGGACTCGAACCCAGGATCTACTGCTTACATGGCAGATGCTCTATCCATCTGAGCTCAGATGGATAGAGCATCTGCCATGTAAGCAGGAGATCCCGGGTTCTAGTCGTGGTCGGAGCACACATTTTCATCTCTCCCCATTGACATATATCAACGCCTGTAAGCAGCTAAGGGTGTTCATTTCATTGTAATTTCATTCTAACGAGCTGCATGGTCACCGATGGTATCTGTTCTTTCGGACATGTCTGAAAGAACGGATACCATCTTAGTATATATATAATTAAAACTTGATGGCTCATGTTCTTAATATTTCATTGCATATTATACATTTGGATTTGGCTTACAAGTATCCATCTTCAAAAGCAAGCTTTCAGAATGAGCACAGTTTGAAAATGGGACAGGCATTGTTTGTTTATGGTATAGATATCATATGTATTCACCTTCACTGGGTACTATAACTTAAACTGGTTCATTTTTTGAACAATTTTCCCTGTGAGTATTTAGATTGTCTTCTGAACTACAGTATTCCATTTTTCAGAATTTCTGGTATGCTGAGATCAAGCTAAAGGAGACAAATTTTTAAACTTTCATTGCTAAACGTGTGCTTTTCACAGGCTGTACTGAGCCTTCCTGAATACTGAATTCTCCTAGCTAGATTCCTGGCGCTGTGCTGAATATATGCAATGTAGCTTGCAAGCTAAACGATCTTCAGTCTATACAACCAAGTCATTCACAAGCTATTCTCAATTTGAAATTAATTCCTTACTGGAAAACACTTCTGCTGTATCTGAATACATTTCGATTACATGAATAAAAGTAATTGTTATGCGGCAAACTTCATGTTTTCCAATTCAAAATCTTTCCTTTATATTGCAATAATTTGATCACAGTAATGAGATGAATCAGTATAATTGACATCTACATCATACGCCGCAAGCCACTAAACGGTTTGTGGAGGAGGGTACTTTGGGTACTACTAACTGATCTCCCCTACCCTACTCCAGTCGCGATTGGCGATTACATGCGTACATCAGTAAGCCTCCGTATTAGCTCTAATTTCTCGAATTTTCTCATCGTAGTCATGTCGCGAGATGCATGTGGGAGAAAGTACTACATTGTCCGCGTCTTCCCAGCAAGTGTTCTCTCGAAATTACAGTAGCAAACCTCTCTGTAACGCACAACGTATCTCTTGTAACGTCTACCACTGCAGTTCGCTGAGCATCTCTGTAATGCTCTCGCACCGACTAAATGACGGTTAATAGAATAAAATGTAATGGTCACGAGGCATATGTGTAGTAGCAAGACGCGTCGCTGTTGATAGAGTGCACCTATCCAGCATTCAGTAGCCCTCATTTGTCATAACGTTTGGTGTGCAATTAGCAGTTGTACTAACCACAGCAGACAACTAAGTAATTTAGGAACTAAGTTTCTTATATTCGCTAAAAACAATGAGACGAAACGAAAACGGATAAATGCTTGTAAATGTGCAGATTCGCTTTCAGTTGAAAATGATTGTGTCTGCTCGGTATATTTTACTGATTCAGATTATGAAAGGGATTTGGAAAGTGAACCGCTGAATATTCCTTCTAAACGCAAGCTGAAAACTCATGTTGTTCTAACTCTAAATCTAGCTTCCTCCAGTGCTGATTTAGGGTTTAGTAATGAGCCTAATAATGAAAGAAATATATGGGCGCAAAAACTAAGCTACCATAAAGAAGTAGAAGATATTTAATAAGTGAATAGATAACCAACTAATGAAGAAATTACTACGAGACAACCGAGCGAGGTGGCGCAGTGGCTAGCACACTGGACTCGCATTCGGGAGGACGACGGTTTAATCCCGCGTCCGGCCATCCTGATTTAGGTTTTCCGTGATTTCCCTAAATCACTCCAGGCAAATGCTGGGATGGTTCCTTTGAAAGGGCACGGCCGACTTCCTTCTCCGTCCTTCCCTAATCCGATGAGACCGATGACCTCGCTGTTTGGTCTCTTCCCCCAAACCAACCAACCAACTACTAGACAAAACATTAACGGTGAAAACAAACACTGCTGTAAATGCGACAGTGCGTGCTTACGCCGACAGTTAGAAATTATGGAGCCAGAAACAAAATACCTGAGGCAAACGAACGCATATTTACAGGATCGTCTCTCTATCTTGATGCGGCGCTGAGTTACATGAAATTAAAACAAGTTCAAGAAGTGGTTCAGGGCACTTTATCTGACTATCAATAACAAGTGGTTATGAAATGACAGTGTACTTAGTGGTCATCTGAAGATACTGCAAAGGCTGTGATCTTACGTTGCCTCTCTTATAAAATGTTGTCAGAGAGGTATTGAAACATCTTCTTCCCAGTGACGTCACTATTAAAAAGAAGAGTCAGGAAATTTAGCGTCCTACCAAGTTTCATTGATTTAAGCCTCAGTGTTTTGAAAACTCGAAGTTATTAACAAAATTTGTAAAAGATCATAGAAAAAGTAGTATCACTAACATAAAGCTTAACAATAATAATACACTAAAACCTGGAAAATCTCGATACACTCGTAACTGCGTATCAGTTACACATGTGTGCGTCATGTGCCTATAAGCTTCAATTCAGTTAAGCATGGTGGGAGGGTTCACAGTGACATTACAGCTCACAGCCCACCTGCACATGACCCTTACCATGTGTTCTGGTATTTGTGGACTAAACGATCACGTGATGAAACGCACTGTTCATCGTTGGATCCCTTCTAGCTCTTCATATTAGTCCTATCTGGTAAGGATCCCATATTAATCAACATTATTCAATAACTGGCCGAACGAAAGCCTTATGAGCAGCTTCCTTCGTGGATGAGTTAATTTCCTTAAGATTCTTCCTATGAATCTCAGCCTGGCATCTCCTTTCCCTACTGTTTGTTTTATGTGGTAATTCCACTTAAGATCGCTCTAAATAGTTACTTCTAGATATTTTATGGTAGATACTATTTCCAGCAGTTCATCATTCATAGGGTAGTTATACAATATTGGGCTTCTTTTTCTGTGTATGTGCAATATGTTACATCTGTTCACATTCAAGGTCAGCTGCTACAGCCTGCACCATTCATCAGTCCTCTGCAGGTCATTCACTAACTGATACTGTCTCCTAGCATTGCTATTTTCTTATGCAGAACCGCATCATCTATGAACAGTCTTAAAGAGCTTCCGACGCTTTCCACTAGATCATTTACATAAACAGTATCGGTCCTGTCACACTTCCTTGGGATACTTGGCAAATTGACTTTACATCTGATGATCCGTTAAGGACTACGTGCTGAGTTCTATCTTGAGTCCACTCGCAACTCTGGTCCAGTACTTCATGAGCGCGCATTTCTTTCACTAATTTGCAGCGCGGGACGATGTCAAATGCTTTCCTGAAGTCAAGGAAAACGGAATCAGCCGGAGTGTCTACATCGCTATGGTAATTATGGAGGAACAGAGCGAGCTGAGTTTCGCAAGTTCTCTGTTTGCAGAATCCATGTTGGTTTTTAAAGAGGAGATTTTTCCAAAAACGTCATAATTTTTTAGCTTAAAACTTGATCAATAATTCTGCAACAGATTGACGTCAGCGATATAGACCTATAATGACGTGCATCTGGCCTACGGCGCTTCTTGGAAATGGGAATGACTTGTGCCTTTTTCTTGTAGCTAGCTACCCTTCATTGGTGCCCGCCTGGCTAGCCGTGCGGTCTAAAGCCGTCGGCACACGGACCGTGCATCCGAACGTTGAGCGTTGAGCGTGCCGAGTTTCTGACGTCATAGCATGCAATAGCACGTTCGGGAGTCTTTCCAAGCGTGCAGAGCAATATCTGGCTTGTCAGATATTCTGAGCGTGCGTCTGGGCGTTGACCAATGAGATGGCACAACGCCACCTATGTCACACGCAAGCCGTCTCTCTTCAGTAGAGAGTCAACAGTTTTGAGGCGCCATATTGGCATTCATTTCAAGCCTATATGTTATATATGCCGTTTCTGAGCACCAGCAAATTGAGAATCACTGGAAAACCCGTTGTTACCTGTGCGATTCGTTCCAATATAATAATGAGAAAAATCATATTCCTGGAAAAGAATTATTGTAACTTATGTATTATGAGAGTAGGCTATTTGAAGGCAGCGACACACTGAAGATTCACTCAAAACGCATAGTTCTTTGTACAACTTGTTATATTTAAATTTCAATTAGTAACATATCTACGATTAAGGTTTTTAGCAAGGGTTAACGTACTATGATTAGAAACAATGGCTACGTCGTTGGCTGAGCGTAAGCCGGCACGGTAACTCAGCGTGTTTGGTCCAAGGGCTAGCTGCCCTCTGTAATAAAAAAAACTGAGTTAATGGGTCAACAACGAACTGAAACGGGTGTCTTTTGACGTCCGTCTCGTGCAGATACAACGAACGAAAACGAACAAAATGAGATTTTTTTTTTTAAAAAAGCGTAATGAGTAGAGTCACTGTGTTGTAGTGAGTTATTTGTCGGGGTAGTGGTTCGCGTCTTCACACCACCAAATTTTTTCCCTAACAGTAACGTTTTTATTAGGTTCTGATACTTTATTATTAGTTTAATATAAGTATATACTATAATATTAGATGTTATGTAAATATAAGTTCACCTTTTTTTGAGGGGTTACTTTGTTCGATTGGCTTAATCTACTAGACAGCATGCGCTAGTTGTATAAAGATATTTTGCTCCTTTTTCTTTTACGTTTCGTAATTCACATGTTACAAAGATTCAGCTACTGGGTAGGAACAGTGATCAAGTAAGACTGACCTTGGAGTTTTACTAAAATGTGGGAATGATGATATAATAAACATTATTTATTATTCTTAAGTGGAGAAGTATTCCAACTTTGTACCGCGCTGATTGTAATGGAACTTTTATAAGCCTGTGTTCTTATTGATTGCACATGGTACTTTCCTTTTCGTGGACGATGGAAGAAATGTGTGTTTTAATAGAGCTAACGTGGGAATTTTATGCGGGCCCGTTGAGTAAACAGTGTGATTTACGAACTACAAACATCCCTCAACTGCCGCTGGAGTGCGTTGCGATCATGTATACCACGTTGGCGCCCACGTACCGTATGCACAAGTAGCATCGTTCCTGAGCGTTCAGCAGCACGTTGAACTTTGGCACGCTCAACGTTAACGTTCGACAGCACGGTCCGTGTGCTGTAACGCACTGCTTCCCGAGCGGGAAGGCGTGCCGGTCGCCGGCTCGAATCCGCCAGGCGGATTAGCGTCGAGGGCCGGTGCACCAGCCACCCTGTGGATGGCTTTTAAGGCGGATTTCCATCTGCCTCGGCGGGGACGAAGCCTCTCCGTCGTTTCTAGGTCCCCAGTTCAATATATACATACATACCTACCCTTCATTGGTCCAGTAATCTATGATAAACTGGTGCTAGAAGGGAAGCAAGTTCTTTCGCAAAATCTTTGTAAAATCTTACAGGTATATCATCTTGGTCCTGATGCATTTCCACCACTAAACGATTGTAGATGATTTTCTATTTCGTGATCATACAATGACTGAAAGGAAGAACCTTGTTACGACATTCCGCAGTGAAACAATTTCGGAAGATCGAATTCATTATTTTAATCTTCGTTCTGTTATCTTCCGTTTCGGTGCCCATATGGTCACTGAGTGATTAAATAACAGATTTCGACCTGCTTACTGGTTTTGCAGAAGACCAAAACTCTTAGGGTTCGGCTGATAAAATTTCATTTTGAAAGCCATTGAACAGTCTTTCATTGTTCTCCACACGATCAGTTTTGCTGCGTTCAGTTTTTGTTTGTCAGCTAGGTTTTGACTTCTCTCGAATCTGTGCTGAAGTTCTCTTTGTTTACATAGCATTTTTCTAACATGGCTGTTAAACCGCGGTGGGTCTTTCCCAAACATTGAGACCATGCTCAGAGTACACCTGTCTAATGCATATTGAACGATGCTTTTGAATGTTTTCCATTTGTGCTCCTCATCTTCGTCCTCGTCGCTGAATATTTGAGGTTGGCTACTCAAATATTGTGCAGGTTTCCAACCTGTCACTCTTGCTAACCAAATATATCTTCGTACCTTTCTTAACATTCCTTGTAAAACCCATAGTCATACTATCACAGCCTTCCTCTACTTTAACTGATTCGATAAGCTCAGGTCTGTTTGTTGCTAGGAGATCTGTAACATAATGTTTCTTTAAATGAATCGGTCTTCGAAAACCAAATTTTGAAAAAAGGTAGGTTCGTTTTATTGACCATGGAATATGCATTTCAGGATGCAGCAACGGCGGCCGATCAACGGTGTCACTGAATACTAACACTAAGGTCGTTTTCGCTCTCCGATTACAACCCTGTAAAATACAGCCAAAACAAGTTCAGGGCAGGAATAATAGTATTGTTCAACCAAGTATATTAAGTTTTGAATTACGTGTAATTAATCTAAGTTGCACATCGACGAATGCTTTCACCTTCTGCTTTCCATGCAGACAAGAGAGACGGCAGGAAGTAAGTGATAAAAAATAATGTCAGTGAGAGCTGTTCGCTGTTTTAGAACAAAACAAAGCGCAAATATTTCACAGAGGCTGTAATTTCTACTTCACTTTAGATCTCGGGAATCTATAGATTTTCTTCCACAATTTTCGATTATATAGCTCCCTCGAACGGCGTTGGTACAGTTTTTTGTAATCTGTTTGACAACGCTGTTCAACGAATCATCACTCTGCATATACACTCACCTGAGAGAGTTCATTACTTTTCATAGTCTACTACCATCACAGGTCATTCGTATTCGTAAGTAGAGTCATTTCGAGCACCATTCAAAGACACGTAGAATGTTTCTCTGATCTATTTATTTCTATTACACAAACCATTTCACAAAAGATATGACCGATTTCTTTCATTTTTTATTTTCATGTTTTACTCAGAAAGCATGATCTTACTGACACCTCATTTGCCTTCCTAACACCTAACGCCTTCTGTTCTCGAAAATCCTAACTTTGGCATCTGATACCAAGAAAGCCTTTTTGACATTTAAACACTCACCAATGCATCTCTTTATGTGCAAAATAGCTAGGCCTCGAACAGATGAACTTTTCGACACTTCATTTACATAGCTTGGCAGCAGCCTTTGGTGCAATATTTCAATTTTTCCTCGACTCATTAATTAAGTTTGCTTTAATTACCTTGATTACTTTCAAGCAGTTAAGTATTTTCATGCATAACTAGACGTCATGCTGGTAACTTTGATACCCCATTTGCCAGTTTCTCTCTCTTTGTTTGGCTTTGAAAATTCGGATAAAAGGTCATGGTGTAATTTATAGGGAGTCTTGTTTTCGCTCTGCTCACGCGGTTGACAAAAACATATCGATTGTTAGTCATATGATAATATAGTCCTTTCTGTGTGCTGTCATTTCCTAAAAAACGTCGTTTGGATATCTTGAACCGCTTATGAGATACGACGATTTTTGAGACCGATCAGAAAAATAGTGCATTTGCCCTAGGTGTTGGCAGCTGTACTATATTTATAAGCAATTTTAGAACATGGAACGAGGAGTGATGTCATGTTCGCATGGGCAGAGGTGACATTAAAACGACAGAATTACGAAAAATGACGGAAAATACGTATAAATTGAGGGAAAATACACTGGAGGAAATTGAGGAAGTACATGCGTGTCTTCTGGTTGGTGCAGAACAATTCTTGCACATGGGAACAAGTATGCGACAGCAAGAGGAATCCGACAAAACATTGACATGGAAGCACCAGGAACAGGAAAACAGTCACTTTTTTCCGTCGAGGCAGCATTCTACTGCATGTCTGTCGGGGTAACAGTGATACACGCGAGTTGACTACTGTATTTGACGCTTTCCAGGAAAAACATAGAACCATCTAACTCTATAAACTTACATGCATCTGCGTTAAAGGATGCCGCACGTTGTAGCCGTGCGGTCTAGGGTGTCTTGTCACGGTCCACGCAGCTTCCCCGTCAAAGGTTCGAGTCCTTTCTCGGGCATGGGTGTGTGTCGTCCTTAGCGTAAGTTAGTTTAAGTTGTATTAAATAGTGTGTAGGCTTAGGTACCGATAACCTCAGCAGTTTGGTCCCATAAGACCTTACCACAAATTTCCAAATTTTTCTGTTAAAGAATGACAGAGAGTGGATGGAGCGATCGGTTGAGATGGAGCTGTAACGAGATACGATTTAATGGCAGACTGATGATGCATTCTGGAGAGGGAGGGAGATGTTGATGCAGTTAAAAAAAATGGTTCATATGGGTCTGAGCACTATGAGACTTAACATCTGAAATGGTTCAAACGGTTCTGAGCACTATGGGACTTAACATCTATGGTCATCAGTCCCCTAGAACTTAGAACTACTTAAGGGGCTCCGGAACGCCCTATACTTGCAATGTTAAAATAACGCTTATAAATCACACCTTTCCTCACAAAGTATATGAGGTAGGAAGTTGAACTTTTTACAGATTATTTATTGGAATATGGGCTACAACTTAACACAGGGATTTTACAAAATTTTAGTTCAGTTATTAAAGGTGATTTTTTTTCAATTGTAATGAAAATTCACAACATTTTTTTGCAATTTTTTATTTATATATTCAAAAATATACAGTATTTTGGAAAAAGGCTGTGTTAAATTATGCAGAAGGTACTGTGTAACATTTACTGAAAGTTTGAAACAAATATGTTTGGAAGATCCTTAGAAAACATTTAATTAGTATGAGAAAATAAAAGTTTTGGGAATCGAGCGACAAAGATTGGATTAACTTTTTAGTGCATTCCAGGTCCATAGGATGGATTATCTTCATCCTCTGCAAATTCCTCCTCCAGCTTCCTCTTGTTCCTCCTCCTGTTTACTCTTGCTTGTATTTCTAGACTCTTTACAGCCCTGTCTGCAGCCCGAAGGCGTTCCTTGTCTAAAGCAAGCATCGCTCGTACCATGTTAGAACCTATCTTCATTCCCATATTTCTAAATACCTTGCACCTTACAATGTTGCCATCATTGAAAGTCGCAACAGCATCATACACACCAAAGTGAAGTGTTTCTATTCCAACAAATACAGTCTTGGGGATTCTCAACCATATAACACTATTTACACTTTCATTGGAGTTTTGAGTTTTTCCGTGAATACACTTTTTCAACAGTTCAGGTGCTGCTAAGTCTCTGAAAATAGGTTTTATCACCTCCATTATTGCATGAGGCAGACTAAAATGTACCTGATGAACACGGACGTTAATAATAACACCATTTGACAGCAGTTTAACAGCGCCACAGTGGGTCACGCCCATGTAGAACACATTTCAAAAAAAAAAAATTAAAAATAGTTGTAGTCTTCGGAATTGAATAAATTATATATCTATTAAAAGGTAATAGTCTGCAGATTCAGAAAAGTAAAAATTGAACTTTTCATGATTTTGAGTCTTTCCGGAGCCCCTTAAACCTAACTAACCTAAGGGCATCACTCAACACCCAGTCATCACGAGGCAGAGAAAAACCCTGACCCCGCCGGGAATCGAACCCGGGAACCCGGGCGCGGGAAGCAAGAACGCTACCGCACGACCACGAGCTGCGGACTTAACATCTGAGGTCATCAGTCCCCTAGAACTTAGAACTACTTAAACCTAACTAACCTAAGGACATAACACACATCCATGCCCGAGGCAGGAGTCGAACCTGCAGTCGCGCGGTTCCGGACTGAAGCGCCTAGAACCGCTCGGCCACTAAGACCGGCGCTGCAGATCATTTGACCATTTTTTCCGTTTTTCTGTCAGGATGCATCAGTCGTGTGGCATAGCCTCATAAACAACCACGTGTTCTGTGTGTAACTTGCGATTGTTAACAGCAAACGTTCAGTATCACAGGACTTCCATCTCATGTCTGATGAAACGTGACCATCCTGATTCGACACATTCCTCTACAAGAACGAACGACGATTTATGTGACGTACTCCATTCCCCTGTCGCATCTTGGGTATAAAATCGAGACTTCAGTTTCATAACTAAGGTGACTCTAACTTAGCAGGTGTTTATAAGAAACTGCAATCACCGTGTATACATCTGTTTGACAGATGTCCTGTTTACAGAGTTAGTGGCGGCATGATGTCTAATTTCACTTGTCAAACGCCTCTGCTATCCGTTTACCTGTTCCCTGTAAGAGGTATTCTCCATTACTAACGATCATTTTATAAAGGACTGTTGTGAGCATAGTATGATTTCTGAACTGTGGTTGGTTGTGAACAATGGACGCTATACACCTCTGGAAAGCTACATTGTGCTTGCATCACACAGAACTGATATTTTAAGGAAGTAGTTTTTTCATTTTACAGTTTGTTACCATAGTTTATCGGAGAGAAACCTGCAAGAAGGGTGTATGTCATGCACTTTTGGAATATTAACAGCGTTACATTCATATGACTAATATGTCGGAAACTGATGCGATCAAACATTATAGCTATTTTTAAGTGCAGAATTGTATAGCCTTAGGAGTGCATGTGTTCATGCTCTCTCTTGTCAGTACCTTCCCAGTACTGATCCCAGACATTAGAACAATACTTTAGAATTGATAGCGTAGTTGATTTACATAAATGCTTTAAGCTCCATCTGTTTGGAGTTCCATCATGCATAAAAACCAGCCATTTCTTGTTCTTCTTAACTCTCTGCCATTACATCACAACACTTTCAAATCTACTACAACACACAGATAAGAGGTGCTAACCCCCTCGACGTGCACGCATGTGCAGAAAAATCTTATGCACTTGGATGGGTGCAGCAAGCTCCATTTATTCACGAGACACGGAATGTAGCAGTCTACTTCTCGTCAGCTGCAGATTAAATCAGTAACGGTGCTGCAGGGCGGGTTGGACAAAGACAGTGCGAGGGGGGCTTTCAGTGTCTAACTTTATCCTAAGTATGCGAGAATGCCTTGTGACTTCTATCCGCATAGAGGGCGATCGTAAATCAAGCACTATGCGCTAGAAATATGTAGATCGCTGTCTGGTATACTTTCATGATGTATATGTTCGATAATTAACAATGAATGGATGTATTGCACAGTCATCTGTCTATATTCGGAATGGTACTTGCAAAGCAGAGGAGGGGGGCAGTTTAGCGATGATACTGAAACTGGGAAGAATGCTATCACATCACTGGTCGGTGTTGAAATTACTGTAAAATTGCTTGACACTATCAACTGTGATGCTTACTATTACAGTACATCGACGGTTTGTTTTCCATCTCATCCTTCCACGCTGTTGGTTACCACATAATGATTGACTGACATCACTTGTTTGAGATGGATAAAGAGTGTTGATGGAGGGGCAACACCTTCTGGGGATGGCTAGCACCGAAATAGTGGTCGTGTATATGCCTGCAGTATGAGGAATCAATCGAAACGGAACACAGAGCCACCAACTATCCTGTCACTGTGACAGATAAGTTCAAATGTAGGGGTCGCCAATCACCTTCGGAGAGCAGTTTGGAAACACTCCATAACGTCGCAAAACTATTCCAGTTTCCTTATGTTGTAACTGTCTTTTCTTTAAAATCATTCTGTGTGTGTGTGTGTGTGTGTGTGTGTGTGTGTGTGTGTGTGTGTGTGTGTGTGTGTGCGTTTTGGTAGCTGCAGCAATGTCTAGTTTTCTGTGAGAGGCAATGGATCAGAATGTGTTAATATCAGTTTAGAACCTGACACAGACCTCATAGTCGTGGCTGAAAAAACAAAATGTATGGCAGTGTACAAAGCCAGAAAAAACAATGTTTCAAACAATGACACAATGTCACAGGGAGCGTCTCTTGCGACTTATTGTATAGTCTGTGATCCTCCTACAGTAAGTGGCAATGAAACTTTACACTCGTCTGTGCAATGGATCAATACCTGTAGATTTAACAGGATCGCCTTATGTGTTCGATGTCAGCGTGCAGACGGTATTTGTTTCTGATACATGGGAAGAGAGAAATGCGGTAAAAATCTAATCAAGTTCTCTATCGGACGAAGTTAGTGGAGCTTTTATATGAGGGTCACTCCAAAAGAAATGCACACTATTTTTGTAAAAATACAGTTTTCATTCTGCATGTGTGAAAGTTTTACAGTGTGTAGATACATCCTTCCTTCTTGTTTTCAAACTTACACCACTGGCCATTAAAATTGCTACACCACAAAGATGACGTGCTACAGATGCGAAATTTAACCGACAGGAAGAAGATGCTGTGATATGCAAATGATTAGCTTTTCAGAGCATTCACACAAAGTTGGCGCCGATTGCGACACCTACAACGTGCTCACATGAGGAAAGTTTCCAATCGATTTCTCATATACAAACAGCAATTGACCGGCGTTGCCTGGTGAAAAGTTGTGATGGCTCGTGTAAGGAGGAGAAATGCGTACCATCACGTTTCCGACTTTGATAAAGGTCGGATTGTAGCCTATCGCGATTGCGGTTTATCGTATCGCGACACTGCTGCTCGCGTTGGTCGAGATCCGATGACTGTTAGCAGAATATAGAATCGGTGGGTTCAGGAGGGTAATACGGAACGCCGTGCTGGATCCCAATGGCCTCGTATCACTAGCAGTCGAGATGACAGGCATCTTATCAGCATGGCTGTAACGGATCGTGCAGCCACCTCTCGATCCCTGAGTCAACAGATGGGGACGTTTGCAAGACAACCACCATCTGCACGAACAGTTCGACGACGTTTGCAGCAGCATGGACTATCAGCTCGGAGACCATGGCTGCGGTTACCCTTGACGCTGCATCACAGACAGGAGCGCCTGCGATGTTGTACTCAACGACGAACCTGGGTGCACGATGGCAAAACGTAATTTTTTCGGATGAATCCAGGTACTGTTTACAGTATCATGATGGTCGCATATGTGTTTGGCGACATCGCGGTGAACGCTCATTGGAAGCGTGTATTCATCATCGCCATACTGGTGTATCAACAGCGTGTTGGTATGGGGTGCCATTGGTTACACGTCTCGGTCACCGCTTGTTCATATTGATGGCACTTTGAACAGTTTCAGGAGGATAATGCACGACCGCATGTTGCAGGTCCTGTACGGGCCCTTCTGGATACAGAAAATGTTCGACTGCTGCCCTGGCCAGCACATTCTCCAGATCCCTCACCAATTGAAAACGTCTGGTCAATGGTGGCCGAGAAACTGGCTCATCACAATACACCAATCACTACTCTTGATGAACTGTGGTATCGTGTTGAAGCTGCATGGGCAGCTGTACCTGTACACGCAATCCAAGCTCTGTTTGACTCAATGCTCAGGCGTATCAAGGCTGTTATTATGGCCAGAGGTGGTTGTTCTGGGTACTGATTTCTCAGGATCTATGCACCCATTTGCGTGAAAATGTAATCACATGTCAGTTCTAGTATGATATATTTGTCCAATGAATATCCGTTTATCATCTGCATTTCTTCTTGGTGTAGCAATTTTAATGGCCAGTAGTGTAGTTCAAACTGTTCCCGTGAGTGGCGTCCTCACAGCATGTCTTCAAGATGGTTGCTACACTTGACGTTCGTCTGAAGCAATGTGCTGTCATAGAATTCCTGTGCTGTGAAAACGAGAAAGTGGGAAACAACCACAAGAGGTTAAAAAAGGTGTATGGAGATGCTTCTGTCGATCACAGTACAGTCGGGGGCAAGCTGGTTACGTGATGAAAGCGGGCACGGCAATATTGAGGATTGTCCTCACAGCAGCAGACCTCGTACTGCACACACGTCAGACAATGTGCAGGGAGTTAACGAATTGGTGACTGCTGAAAGACGCATCACAGTGAACGAATTGTCACGCTACGTTGGGATAGGGGAAGGAAGTGTTTGCAGAATACTGAAAGTGTTGGCGTTAAAAAAGGTTTGTGCCAGGTGGGTCCCCAGGATGTTGACAGTGGCTCACAAAAAGATAAGAAAAACGGTATGCAGCGAACGTTTGGAACAGTATGAGAATGGTGGAGGTGAATTTCTTGGAAGAATTGTGACAGGTGATGAAACATGGCTCCATCATTTTTCACCAGAGACGAAGAGGCAATCAGTGGAATGGCATCATGCAAATTCACCCAAGGAAAAATAATTCAAAACCACACCTTCTGCAGGAAAATTATGGCTACGGTGTTTTTTTATTCTGAATGACTCTTGCTTGTGGACATCACGCCATGTGGAACCACCATAAATTCTGATGCATATGTGACGACACTGAAGAAACTTCGAGCTCGACTGAGTCGTGTTCGACCACATCAGCAAAAGCAGGATGTTTTGCTGTTGCACGACAATGCACGGCCACATATCAGTCAAAAAACCTTGGAAGCGGTCACAAAACTCGGATGGATAACACTGAAACACACGCCTTACAGTCCTGACCTGGCTCCATGTGACTATCATCTCTTTGGGAAACTGAAAGACTCTCTTCGTGGAACAAGGTTTGAAGACGATGACTACCTTGTGCATGCTGCCAAACAGTGGCTTCAACAGGTTGGTCCAGAATTTTACCGTGCGGGTATGCAGGCGCTGGTTCCACGATGGCGTAAGGCAGTTGAGAGGGATGGTAATTATCTGGAGAAATGAATATATTGTTCCTAAAGGATGTATCTACACACTGTAAAACTTTCAAACATGTAGAATAAGAGATGAGTTTTTAAAAAAAAATAGTGTGCATTTCTTTTGGAGTGGCCCTCGTAGTTCGTAATTTTTCTCTGTTGGATGGTACAGAATAACGATGAAAGCATGCTGGGGTGATAGACGTGAATGGGCCCTGAAGGATGTGGATCTGCTTTGGACTGCAGTACTGTGTGTAGTTTGGAGATGCACCACAAGGCAGTAGCAAAATCATCGTCCTTCTCCCAGTTCCTGTAATGTCTTTTATAGTACCTCATGTTGCAGGATCAGGCTTCGATCTGCACTGACCTTCCACATCATAAACATTTGGTGGAGCTTTGACATCATGTTCCCAGTTCCACCAAATGGTCAATACACAGTCCTGTGACACTAACTCAGGTCACTCTATTTCTACACAGGTTGCAGAAGTTGGTAGATGTAGTTCTCTCCGACTTTTGCTGAGTTCCAACTTCAATTGGAACGATCATATGTGCAAAGCTGCAGGAATGGCAGCAGTTGCAAGAGGTGTAGGGACTGCCTAAAAAGCCACGTTGGAATTTCACTGTAACAGACAGATTTGAAAAAGGTTACTTTTATCGAGATATAAGATGCTCAAATACAGTTCATTAGTGGCTATAATCGTTAAAGGACTTCTCCATAGAATACATTGCAGGTATGTGGTTGAATGGAAAGACTTGATTCCAAATCGCAGACAGCATTTCTACTGGGGAGCGTAACACTAGAGATTGGAAAAGCCTGTGTGCCCTTCTTACGACCTCACTCAGCACACCATCTACTTTTTGTGATCCTTCTCAATCAACCATCGCCTATAACCCGGTGGATATATTACAGAACCTCTGACATGCCATCGAAACAGAATGCGTTACAAGTACTGGAGACATATCTATTGGTGGCATGAGGGAGTTGCAAAAACCGGCTTCATACTGCATTCCTTCACCGAATCACTTTATAAATTTGGTGATTTTATTACGAGTTTGAACCCGTCGGCGACGCGTTACCTCACTGTTGGTCTGATAATATACACTCTGGCGATCACAGTCCACATTCAGTATCGTGGTATTTGTCTGGAAAAACGTCTTCATGCGGAGGTAATGCCATACCTGCGTTTATAAGGCTTGTATAGTTTTTAACATGGATATCGTTAGCGATACTTGTGAGCACCTCTAGAACCAAGACCGATTGTGATAGTAACTTGGTCGTTGCGATCTTGTTTTTAACATCTGGTGGTTTGTAAGACTATTACGCCTCTCTTTCTAAGACACAGTGGTACCCCTCGCAGGAAAAACCTATGAGACATGTCCACCCATCGCTGATTTTCGCCCAGTATTGTTACATATCGTCAGTAATCAGTTATTGGTAAAGTATTATACTTAGTAGTAGGGGATGTGTGATAGGTTCGCCTTTAGCAACAGGCTTATAAAGTATGTGCGTGTGTTCTGACATGTTCAAAGAAAATGAGTATGTCTAGTTACAAGGAAGGTATGGATTTGACGTGGAATACTGTGGTAGCAAAGGGACTGGAAGGCTTTTATTTTACTTTTAAAAGTATGTCAAGTCATAAGAATGGTACAGACATTTCTATTTACAGTGACGCAGTTGTAAGCAGAGGCTATTTCCGATACTTCGCTCATTGTCAAATATCGTCTAATTGAGATCGCAATCGTAATATTTAATTGTAAGTATAGTAATCAAACATATGTGTACCTGATAATATTCTTCTCGGGTATGCAGCCGGAACATAACGTCTTCATGACACAATATTTCCGCGGTCCAACTGACCGCCATCTTCAGGTGAGAGCGCTGGTGCACAATCTCGCCGGAAACTGACTTCCCAGCGCAAGCGGCAGCCCCTATATAGGCCGCAGAAGACCCACAACGCGTGCGCGAGAAGGTGCCGTAGCTGCCCTCTAGCGCAGTAAACATGCCGCGCCGCCAGTGGTGGAAAGAGGCGAAATCGAGATATCGCTGTCAAAAATAAAAGAAAAACAGATTTTATTCCGACGATTGAAAAACAGACCGTTGTTTTTTAATGTCAGATAACACCGGGTCCCAAGTCTTACTTAAAAGATAACCCTTGTCTCTATTAATAAGATTGTCAGATAAACGAATCTCTATGGATTCTTTTAAAAGACAGTCCCAATAGCGAGATGCAGGGGCAACCATTTGTGTCGCATCATATAGCATTCTGTGTCCCTCGGTGAGACAGTGCTCCACCACTGCGGATATCTCAGGTTGAAGCAGCCGTGTGTGCCGCTGATGCTCAACACATCGGCCCTGAATGGTCCGGATTGTCTGACCAATATAAGCCTTCCCACAGTGGCAAGGGATCTTGTACACACCGGGCTTCCTCAAACCCACGTCATCCTTAACAGAGTCAAGAAGCGCTCTAATCTTGGCTGGCGGACGAAAAATACTTTTGATATGATATCTTTTTAGAATTCTTCCTATCTTCGAGGAAATGCTCCCAGCAAAAGGCAGAAAAGCCACCGATTTGCAGGTATCTTCTGGTGGTTCAGGCGATGGTCCAAACTGGAAAGCACGACGGATCTGTTTATCTGTATAGCCATTCTGCTTGAACACAACCTTAAGGTGGTCCAATTCTTGTGTCAAGCTTTCTCCATCTGAAATGGCATAAGCTATTCTCGCCAACGTCTGCAGGACCCCCGTATGCTGGAACGATGGATGACAGCTAGAAGCATGCAGGTAACGGTCCGTGTGCGTAGGCTTTCGATAAACACTGTGTCCCAGTGTCCCGTCATCCTTTCTGTACACCAGAACATCCAGAAAAGGAAGCTTTCCATCACTTTCCACCTCCATGGTAAACTTGATGCTAGGATGCAGGGAATTAAAATGATCTAGGAGGCGGTCAAGAGCTTCTCTCCCATGAGGCCACACCATAAACGTGTCGTCAACGTATCTCCAGAAACAGGTTGGTTTTAAGGACGCCGTCTTCAGCGCCATGTCCTCCAAATCTTCCATAAAAAGGTTGGCGACTATTTCTGCCTTTTGCTGGGAGCATAAGAATTCTAAAAAGATATCATATCAAAAGTATTTTTCGTCCGCCAGCCAAGATTAGAGCGCTTCTTGGCTCTGTTAAGGATGACTTGGGTTTGAGGAAGCCCGGTGTGTACAAGATCCCTTGCCACTGTGGGAAGGCTTATATTGGTCAGACAATCCGGACCTTTCAGGGCCGATGTGTTGAGCATCAGCGGCACACACGGCTGCTTCAACCTGAGAAATCCGCAGTGGCAGAGCACTGTCTCACCGAGGGACACAGAATGCTATATGATGCGACACAAATGGTTGCCCCTGCATCTCGCTATTGGGACTGTCTTTTAAAAGAATCCATAGAGATTCGTTTATCTGACAATCTTATTAATAGAGACAAGGGTTATCTTTTAAGTAAGACTTGGGACCCGGTGTTATCTGACATCAAAAAACAAAGGTCTGTGTTTCAATCGTCGGAATAAAAATTTTTTTCTTTTATTTTTGACAGCGATATCTCGATTTCGCCTCTTTCCACCACTGGCGGCGCGGCATGTTTACTGCGCTAGAGGGCAGCTACGGTACCTTCTCGTGCACGCGTTGTGGGTCTTCTGCGGCCTATATAGGGGCTGCCGCTTGCGCTGGGAAGTCAGTTTCCGGCGAGATTGTGCACCAGCGCTCTCACCTGAAGATGGCGGCCAGTTAGACCGCGGAAATATTGTGTCATGAAGACGTTATGATCCGGCTGCATACCCGAGAAGAATATTATCAATTATTACGCCGGGAAAGCCTTCGTAGTCATGTGTGTACCTGGTTTCCTAGGGCGATTCTGTCTGGGGTTTGCGTGGCACGCGGCGGTGATGGCCTGTGGCGTGAAAGATTCATGTTTCTGGCTAACAGCAGGAGCTGTCCGAATGGAAAGGCCTCTTGGGGTGCAGGAAAGGAGCTGACCTAACTGTGTCGTCCTATAGACGGCTCAATAGCGAACTAATACTCAGTATGTGTTGTACAGCCTTCGTTATCATATGTGCTCCCCACAGAAATTTGAGAAGATTCAATATGGACGTATGTTTGTGCTGCACCGTTATTCCCTCCCATGTTAATTATCCGGTTGACTGGTTCTACAAATTTCCTGTCTTTTTTTGGTGTAGAGAACATTGATTGTGCTGTGTGCAGATATGGTGTATGTTTATAGATTCTGCGATGGTAGTGCTACCGCTGCAAGAGAAGAATACCAAAGGCGCTTCCCGACTCGGCGATTGCCTGATCGCAGGGTGTTTACCAAAGTGTTTATCACTTTGCGTGCAACAGGCTCTCTTCCAAGTAGACAGTTTTCACCCGAGCGTGCAAAGAAATTATCGCAAGTGTTGACGAAAGTCCAAGTATGAGCATGCGAAAAATGTCCCTGCATTGAATGTCCCACAGACACGTGTGAGGGAACCATTACATGCGGAAAACCTGTATCCATTTCATATACAGTACGTCCAAAATTTCCATGTTGGCAACAATGCCCAACGACTAAATTCTGTCACTGGGTAATTGAGAATAGTCATTTGCTTCCATACATACTATTCACTGACGAAGCCCAGTTTTCACAACATGGAATAAACAGCACACGCAACAATCATCTATGCAATGTAAGCTTTCACGGCCGGTATTGTCTTCACTTAAAACTTCCGGGCTGATAGGCCGTGGTCGAAGTATAAAACTGTCTCCTGACGTTTCGTCTCCGACTGCGGGAGACATCCTCGGAGGCAAAGCGGCGAACTTCGAACACGGCCTATCAGCCCGGAAGTTTTAAGTAAAGAATCATCTATGGTCACGGGAAATTACACATGCTTCAGTGGATAACATTTTCCAAATTCCGTTTGCAATAAATCTTTGGTGCGGCATGATCAGTAATCTAGTGATAGGTCCATTTATTATCAATCAGAGATTGAGATGAGAGAAGTACCTGCATTTTTTGGAAAATTCATTTGAGGAACTATGGGAAGACTTTCCTTTAGCCAAGCGAATGGAATGTACTTTCAACATCATGGTGCCACTCCACATGTTACCTTACATGTGTGGGGCCATCTCAACTGCACCTACCATAATCGCTGGATTGGCCATGGTGGTGCTATTGACTGGCCTCCAGGATCACCTGACCTTACACCTTTTGATTTCTGTTTATGGGGTTGGATGAAATCAGAGGTGCACCAAGTGAAAGTAAATCTACGAGCTGAACTGCTTTGTCGCATCATGGACGCTGCTGAATTGATTAGGAACCAACCATAGGCGACTGAACAAGCAACACAACTTGCATCGCTAGGACACAAAAGTGCATTGACGTTCACGGTGGAATATTCGAACCTGTTCTGTGAACTGTACAACATTCTGCATCTACATCTACGTCTACATGATTACTCTGCAATTCACATTTAAGTGCTTGGCAGAGGGTTCATCGAACCACAATCATACTATCTCCCTACCATTCCACTCTCGAACAGCGCGGGAAAAACGAACACCTAAACCTTTCTGTTCGAGCTCTGATTTCTCTTATTTTATTTTGATGATCACTCCTACCTATGTATGTTGGGCTCAACAAAATATTTTCGCATTCGGAAGAGAAAGTTGGTGACTGAAATTTCGTAAATAGATCTCGCCGCGACGAAAAGGTCTTTGCTTTAATGACTTCCATCCCAACTTGCGTATCATATCTGCCACACTCTCTCCCCTATTACGTGATAATACAAAACGAGCTGCCCTTTTTTGCACTCTTTTGATGTCCTCCGTCAATCCCACCTGGTAAGGATCCCACACCGCGCAGCAATATTCTAACAGAGGACGAACGAGTGTAGTGTAAGCTGCCTCTTTAGTGGACTTGTTGCATCTTCTAAGTGTCCTGCCAATGAAACGCAACCTTTGGCTCGCCTTCCCCACAGTATTATCTATGTGGTCTTTCCAACTGAAGTTGTTCGTAATTTTAACACCCAGGTACTTATTTGAATTGACAGCCTTGAGAATTGTACTATTTATCGAGTAATCGAATTCCATCGGATTTCTTTTGGAACTCATGTGGATCACCTCACACTTTTCGTTATTTAGCGTCAACTGCCACCTGCCACACCATACAGCAATCTTTTCTAAATCGCTTTGCAACTGATACTGGTCTTCAGATGACCTTACTAGACGGTAAATTACAGCGTCATCTGCGAACAACCTAAGAGAACAGCTCAGATTGTCACCCAGGTCATTTATATAGATCAGGAACATCAGAGGTCCCAGGACGCTTCCCTGGGGAACACCTGATATCACTTCAGTTTTTCTCGATGATTTACCGTTTATTACTACGAACTGCGACCTTCCTGACAGGAAATCACGAATCCAGTCACACAACTGAGACGATACCCCATAGGCCCGCAGCTTGATTAGAAGTCGCTTGTGAGGAACAGTGTCAAAAGCTTTCCGGAAATCTAGAAATACGGAATCAACTTGAGATCCCCTGTCGATAGCGGCCATTACTTCGTGCGAATAAAGAGCAAGCTGTGTTGCACAAGGACGATGTTTTCTGATGCTGATTACTTATCAATAGATCGTTCCCTTCGAGGTGATTCATAATGTTTGAATACAGTATATGCTCCAAAACCCTACTGCAAACCGACGTCAAGGATATAAGTCTGTAGTTCAATGGATTACTCCTACTACCCTTCTTAAACACTGGTGTGACCTGCGCAACTTTCCAATCTGGAGGTACAGATCTAGTGAGCGAGCAGTTGTATATGATTGCTAAGTAGGGAGCTATTGTATCAGCGTAATCTGAAAGGAACCTAATCGGTATACAATCTGGACTTGAAGACTTGCCCATATCAAACGATTTGAGTTGCTTCGCAACTCCTAAGGTATCTCCTTCTAAAAAACTCATGCTAGCGGCTGTTCGTGTTTCAAATTCTGGAATATTCCATTCGTCTTCCCTGGTGAAGGAATTTCGGAAAACTGCGTTCAGTAACTCCGCTTTAGCGGCACAGTCGTCGGTAACAGTACCATCGGCGCTTCGCAGCGAAGGTATTGACTGCGTCTTGCCGCTTGTGTACTTTACATACGACCAGAATTTCTTCGGATTTTCTACCAAATTTCGAGACAATGTTTCGTTGTGGAACCTATTAAAGGCATCTCGCATTGAAGTCCGTGCCAAATTTCGCGCGTCTGTAAATTTTAGCCAATCTTCGGGATTTCGGGTTCTTATGAACTTCGCATGCTTTTTCCGTTGCCTCTGCAACAGCGTCCGGACCTGTTTTGTGTACCATGGGGCATCAGTTCCATCTCTTACCAATTTACGAGGTATGAGTCTCTCAATTGCTGTTGCTACTATATCTTTGAATTTGAGCCACATCTCGTCTACATTTGCATAGTCGGTTCGGAAGGAATGGAGATTGTCTCTTAGGAAGGCTTCTAGTGACACTGTATCTGCTTTTTTAAATAAAATTATTTTGCGTTTGTTTCTGGTGGATTTGGAAGAAACGGTATTGAGCCTAGCTACAACGACCTTGTGACCACTAATCCCTGTATCAGTCTTGATGCTCTCAATTAGCTCTGGATTGTTTGTGGCTAAGAAGTCAAGCGTGTTTTCGCAACCATTTACAATTCGCGTGGGTTCGTGGACTAACTGCTCGAAATAATTTTCGGAGAAAGCATTTAGGACAATCTCGGAAGATGTTTTCTGCCTACCACCGGTTGTGCGATAAGTGTTAAAGACATTTGTAAACGACATGGTACGACTTTATCAAATGTATACATGTAACATGTGTGCTGTAATGCATTATGTACTAAATGAAAAGTAAATAAACATTATGTAAAAATGTGTAACATAACTGAGCTTGTCTGTAACGTTGTTTTCAAGAATATCACGCTATGTTCCAGTTGTATTGCGTATACGTTCACATTGTGCACATCAGTTTTGCAGAATTACAGTTCCTTTCAGTGCCCATAAGTATTGGGGCAAAGAGTTTATGGGAACGCTCTGCATTGTTGCCAGATGTATCCAAGATGGCGGCGATGACATTATCCAAGATGGCGGCAAGTAGACTTGGCGACAGCGCATGGGCCGATTTTGGCAGGAAGTTTGAATTTTGGTGGGAAAGTGTCACACCACCCTCCCCCAGAAAAATGGCAGGAATTTCAAATTCCAACAGGATAATGCATCACACCCTGGTTACCTCTACTAAGCAAAGAAAATTGTGGGAAGATAGCTCACTTGGCTTACCTCCGCTAACCTAAGTCACCTGACCGCCGCTTCTTCCTACGAACTGGTGCCAAGTTTGAATTTTGGCACTAAGAAAGGTCACTTGGGGTTTCGCTACCAACCTAAGAATATTGCAGGAAGATAGGTCCCTTGTACTAACCTAAGTCATCCCACCGCCACCTTCCTAAGAACTGGCACCAAGTTTGAATTTTGGTCGTAAACAAAAGTCAATTCGCATATCCCTAACAAAATGGCATGAAAGCAAAGACACTGGTACTAACCTCAGCCACCCGACCGCCACCTCCTCCTAAAGATTTGTGGGAAAAAGGACTTGGACATAAGTCTTTATTTAAACAATTCCATGCAGGTGTGTTCACCATGAGGTCTGAACTCCAACTGACATAGTACACATCGCCACCACCAGAGGGCGCTCTCACCTGTGACGTAATCCAAGATGGCGACACCCAGTGTATTCACCAAGACCTCCAGATTCTAACTGACTTAGTACAGAGGGCGCTACTGGGACGTCAGGTTATGACACAAGTACCGTTATACAAGAGTGTGGCATACAATGCGTTCACCACAAAGCCTAGTACATATTGAGACCACCAGAGTGCGCTACTGTGGACTTGGAATGAATTTTTGCAAACGCCACGCCCACCTGTCACCACGATCCTCAACCTACCGCCACGTCCCCTTACCAACCGATGTTGTGCATGACATGCACAGTACATGACGTCATCCAAGATGGTGGGGCAAAATGGCAGGAAAACGACTCTGCCTATGCTAAGCATAAGTTTTTATTATTTTGCAGGCAATGTCTCCACCATGAAATCTAGACTCCAACTGACCTAGTACACATTACTGGCACCAGAGGGTACTGTCATCACTCCTGTGACCTCATCCCAGATGGTGGTCTGTAGGGGGTAAACGGCTCGACAATGACTCAGTCTGCGCTGGGCTGCTGGGAAGAGTAAGGAAGGAGTGCGCTCTATTTATTTTGGAACATTTTATTTAGGAATGCATTATGTTTATCACACTGATACAAAACGCATGCTTGGTGTCACACCATACAGCCCACTGATCTGTAAACTACTCCTAAATAACGCTCTCCAGACATGCAAACAACTCCTCATTTACCCAAATAATTTAAGTACAGAAATCCAGACTCCTCTTAAACAATGCAGCACAGTGATGTGTAACACACACAGTACTCGTAAACTGTCCAAATAACACATAGCAGAGCCTACAGACCTGCTCACAAAATAATGCAACAGATATGCAAACAACATACGCAGACATCGCCCCCTGTCCACTAGAGCCCATAGGAGGTTAGCAGTAACCCCTGCCAAGTGACGCGGCCATCAGTTGTCAAACCACACACAGGTGCCCTCAGGCATGAGGCAGCCACATCCCTTTCATACTTGATTTCTGAGAAATTCATATCTAAATACATGTTCACCTAGACATTCATGTTGACATGATCGGGCGGGAGCTCAGCTGTGAGCCGCCGAACGCAGGTGAAAGTTGCATCTAAGTGCCATTGATGACGCAATCAGACAGGAGCGAAGACTTATTTACAGAGCTGAGAGGCTTCAAACTTGGCTGTGCACATGGGTTAGTAGCTACACTCGCTCTAACAGCGGTCCAGCAAATATGCTGCAGAAATCCATTCCAGAATAGCACAAGCTGCTTTCTCCTTAGCCATTCTACCAGACCATGCATGACATGTGGTTGTCGCTTCGCCATGCATATCTACTTACCATCGCAAGCACATCTAGCAACATTCACAATGTTATATTGAAGCCACACTGCTATCTAAAATAATAGCCAAGTCGAACTCTGGTAAATTGCACAGCCCCCCCCCCCCCCCCACCCCCAGAAAAAAATACGTAACGTCCAATTTTGTAGGAGTTTTCGTGTTGTCTCAGCTTGTATGCACGGAAATTATTGCCCTAACAGAACCTCTTTGCGAAAATAATGCACATAAACATCGAACGCAGTCTTCCTCACGGACCTAACATGGGTACCTAAAGTCATCGCCGCCATCTTTGATACATCTGGCAACAACGCAATTGTTTCTATAATCTCTTTGCCCCAATACAGTATTGGGACAACATTCGTTGTTCGTCACTCTGCATGTATCCTAGATGGCGGCGATGATGTCATCCAAGATGGCAGTGTATAGAACTGGCAACAGCATATGGCGTCATCCAAGATGGCGACAATGACGTCAGTTGATGACGCAAGTACCGTTATCCAAGATGGCGGCTTTTCGGTGGGAAAGAGCCACACCCCCCTCCTCCCCCCAGAAAAATGGCGGGAAGTTCAAATTTCAACACAATAATTCGTCACACCCCGGTTATCTCCACTAAGCAAAGAAAATCGCGGGAAGATGGCTCACTTGGCCTACCTCTACTAACCTAAGTCACTCGACCACCACCTCTTCCCACGAACTGGCACCAAGTTTGAATTTTGGCCATAAGAAAAGGTCAATTCGCGTATCTCTACTAAGCTAAGAAAATGGGGTGAAAGAAAGTACACTTGTACTAACCTCAGTCGCCTGACTGCCACCTTCTCCTAGGATTCGTCGGGAAAAGGATTTGAACGTAAGTCTTTATTATTTAACCAATTTCATGCAAGTGTGTTTGCCACTGGGTCCAGAGTCCAACTGACTTAGTTCACATCGCCACCACCAGAGGGCGCTCCCATGACGTCAGGTGATGACACAAGCACTGTAATCCAAGATGGCGACACCCAATATGTTCACCACGAGATCCAGACTCCAGCTGACTTAGTACATATCGCCACCGCCAGAGGGCGCTGTCGTGACGTCAGTGATGACACAAGTACCGTTATGGAAGATGGTGGCATACAATGTGTTCACCACGAGGCCTAGTACTCAGTACCACCAGCAAAGGGTGCTGTCATCCTTAATCCAAGATGGTTGGGGGGGAGGGCTGCGGGGGGGGGGGGGGGGGGGAATGCTGGGACAAACAACTCTGGACATAAGTCTTTATTTTGCAGGCTGCTTCTCCACCACGAGATCTAGACTCCAACTGACCTAGTGCACAGCACTGCCAACAAGATGGTGGTCTGGAGGGGGAAAATGGTGCGAAAATGACACAGCCTACTCTGGGTTGCTGTATAGAGTTAGGAAGGGCCGCACTCTATTTATTTTGAAACAATTTATTTAGGGATGGAGTATATTTATTACACTGACACAAAACACATGCTCTGACATGCTTGGGGTCATTTCACACTGCCCACAGACCTGTAAACTACTTCTAAATAACGCTCTCCAGACACGCAAACAACTCCTAATTTTCCGAAATAATTTAAGTACAGACCTGCAAATTACTCCTAAATAATGCAGCACGGTGATGTGTAGACACACTCAGTACTCCTTCAAATGGTTCAAATGGCTCTAAGCACTATGGGACTTAACATCTGAGGTCATCAGTCCCCTAGAACTTAGAACAACTTAAACCTAACTAACGTAAGGACATCACACACATCCATGCCCGAAGCAGGATTCGAACCTGCGACCGTAGCAGTCCCTCAGTTCCAGACTGAAGTGCATAGAATCGCTCGGCCACTGCGGCCGGCGCTCAGTACTCGTAAACTGTCCAAATAGTGCACGGCACAGCCTACAGGCCAGCTCGCAAAATAATGCAATCAACGTGTGCAAGCACCTCCCCCTCACACACACCCTGTCAACTAGAGAGTCAAGTGACGTGGCCGTCAGCTGTCAAACTGCGCACCGTCCCCCGCTCGGGTCCAGCAAGAATGAGACGGCGACATCTGATTCATACTTGACACCTCAGAAATTCGTATCTAAATACGTATTCAATTAGAAACCACGTGGAACCGCAGATGCACCAAGGGGCGCACACAGCTGCGAGCCGCTGCTGAACACAGGTGAAAGTCATCTGCCTGTATTTTCGTTTATACAGTCACGCTTATACTGACATCGCAGAATTCCAAGACTTGCTCATACGAGACACCTCCGAGCAGCAGATGTCTTCACCACAGATGACAGAATAGCACTGGTCGCATTGCTCCTAGTGTGACATGACACTACCCGTTTAACCAAAAAAAAATGTTCCTTACCGTTTTAGTCAAGTTTAGTTGTCTCGTTCAAAGTAGTTACCTTCTGAATGCACACACTTTTTCCAGGGCTTCTGCCATTGATGGTAACATTTCTGGAACTCATCTTCTGTAATATCCTCCAAGACCTTCGTCACAGCTTTTTGGACAGCTTGTATTGTTTGAAAATGGTGTCCCATGACCGCCGTTTTGACTCTTGGAAATATAAAAAAGTCGCACGGAGCGATATCTGGTGAAAAGGTGGCTGTGGTAGTACTGAAATTTGTTTTGAGGTTAAGAATTGCTGTACTGACGGAGCAGAATCG
This sequence comes from Schistocerca americana, assembly GCF_021461395.2. NCBI lineage: Eukaryota > Metazoa > Arthropoda > Insecta > Orthoptera > Acrididae > Schistocerca > Schistocerca americana. Next base: position 735,807,072 of record NC_060121.1, on the reverse strand, counting down.
GATGGCGCATTATCGTGATGCAGAACCCAATTATCAACAATGTTGACACAGACACGAAGAACTCTTTTACGAAATCTTTCTAAAATTTCTTTGTAGTAATATTGGTTAACTGTTTGTCCAGGAGGCACCCACTCTTTATGAACAATTCCCTTGGAATCAAAGAAGCACACAAGCATGCATTTCACTTCTGACTCTGACATGCATGCTATTTTTGGTCTGGATGATCCCTTTGAGCACCACTGCGAACTTTAGCGTTTTGTCTCTGGACAAGCAACTTTCATCGCCAGTGGTAACATGGCTCAACAATTCTGGATTGAATTCCGTTTGCTCTAACAGATCAGCTACCACATTTTCCCATTTTTCTCGCTGTTGTGGTGTGAGATTTTTGGGGACAATTTTTGCACAAATCTTTCTCATACCAAGATGTTCAGTTATTATTAGACAAACCGTTTCTCGACTGATGTTCAGTTCTTCTGCAATTATTTTCAGGGATAATCTTCGATCAGATCATACGAGTTCACACACCCTGGCCAAGTTGACATCCGTCCGTGAGGTTGATGGTTGTCCAATGCGGTCTTCCTCTTCAACATTCGTTCTGCCTTCACTAAACATTTTATGCCAATGAAAAACTTGAGCTCTTGACATAAACTCCTCTCCAAAAGCCTTCTGAAGTTTACCGTAAGTTGCCGTCGCGTTTTCACCCAATTTAACGCAAAAAGAAATGGAATACCATTGCGCAATATTATGCGGTTCCATTTCCGTGACGAGAGACACAAACATGTGTTAACTTATTACAGTACAACTCACGACTGAGCAATTGCATCGATGTGCCGCTTGGACTAGAAGCAGCTTATAGACCAAGGTCAAAGACATTGTGCCTACACAAGCCTGCAGGGTCGCCACATCTTGCAAAGAAAATCAGTCTCATTACTTTGTTGTCACACCTCATATATCCCAACACAAAGGATGTGAATGAATCGAGCATTATCATTGGCTCTTATCGAATTTACACGCTGAATTACTGATACTGCCAATATCAAAGCACTGTCTGCCTTTTCTTTTTCCTTCTGCAGATGAAGCTTTCAGTGGTTATTTTACACAGATCGCCATATTGCACTGACAATTGAATCATACAAACTGCCATACTATATCATCAAATACGGAAAGATTCTTACCGTAGGACACACAGTCATCCTCTCTACTCATGCCATAACACAAACCATAGTAACTTTACAATGCAATATATACACATTTTACACAAAGTGAGCTACAGTAACTTAACAATACAACATATACACATTTTACACAAACAGTGTAATTATCTTGTATATCTGTACAGCACCTGAAAAAATTATGGTATGCCTACTCTCACACAGGCTATATTTCACGATGCTTCCCAGTCCTAGGGAAGTACCATCAGCCTTTTCTTTCTTTCTACAGACGTTACATTCAGCACAATACAAAATCATCCCTTTTACATCAGAGCACCCTAAGTGGAACAAAGTCGATGTCAGAACTCTTCTGCAAATTCGTGATCGTTTACCTTCGGCACAAATGCATTACTGTTTCCGCTCCGAACCTGCTCGGTTTTCTACAGACATCCCCAGACTCGAGGATTACAAGAACACACGTATTTTCGCATGGTTCATCACAATATTATACGATTTTCGCGGTATTTCTCGATATCCAGCACCAGGCGGCCTCCTACCGATCGCTAACGCAATATAATTCCCAAGATATAAACAGGAAATTATTTCTCTACAAACCCCAAACTTTAGCGAGGTGCAGCGTGATGTAAACCACTGAGTAACAAGAAACAAATAGAGAAAACTCATATTTCCACTCTCGAATACCGAAGTCGGTGATGTAACACAGCCCAAATCATCCCTATAATTTACAAGCCAACTAAGGTCTTTCCCATGTCTAGAGAACAGGCAAATGCGTCTTTCACACACCACAATCGATCTTCTCTCAACTAAATAAAGGCACGAAATGTGCAGAAGCAGTCAACCAAACAATTTACATGGGAGGGAATAACGGTCCAGGGCAATTGCACCATCTTGTCAAATTTCCACTTGATCACGAAAGCCGCCCAACACATACTAAGTATTAGTCTAGAGGAGTGCAAAGTTAACTCAGATACATTCCTCCAACAGGCCTATGTATTCGGACAGGTGCTGCCGTTAATGGCAAACGTTAATTGTTACCACCACAGGCAATGCATACATGGAATCATTCTGGAAAACCCATCACATATATGTTTTATCATTATACTTACAGTGAACTGTTACGATCGCAGTCTCAACTGAACAGCATTCGACAATGAGTGAAGTATTGGAAATACACCCTGCTATCACAGTACTCCAAGTCAAATCCATACCCTCCTTACGACTGGACATAATCATTTCCTTCCCATAAACACATACTTTATAAAACCTGATGCTCAAATGTGAACATATGACGCATCCCTTACTAGTAAGTATAATACTTCATCAATAACTCATTGCCTACAACACGAAATAATACTGACCGAAAATCAATGACAGGTGCGCATATCTCTTATGTTTTTCTTGCAAGTGCGACCACTGTGTCTTAGAAAGAGAGATGTAATCGGGGATATATTAAAGAAAAACCCGATCGCAACAACTACTGCATGTTACTGTCACAAGCGATCTTGGTTCTACAAGTGCATACAGGTATCCATGTTAAAAGCTATAGCTGCTTTACGAATCGAGGTACGACATTACCTCTGAATGAGGTGGTTTTCTCCGGACAAATACCGCGACTGTGATCATAGGAATGTGTATTATAAGCCTACGATGCAACTTCGTGATAAAATTACCGCATTTTCAAGGTGATTCCGCTAAGTAACGTGGTATGTAAGCGGTATTTGCGACTCCCTCACACCGCCCAAGCTAGATAATTCTGTAGTACTTCTAGCGCATTCTGTCTCGATACCATATCAGAGGTCCTGCGATATATCCACTGAGTTATAGGCGATGACTGACTGAGAAAGAACACAAACAGTAGTAGTAGATGATGTGCCGATTGAGGTCATAAGAAGAAAAATGTACATTAGCTTCCCAGATCTCTAGTGTTACGCTATCCGCTATCCCAGGAGCCGTCTGTGAGGCATGCATGTACACAGACATACAGAAAAAAGAGCAAACGCTCTCTGAATGTGGAGTTGACTGGATACAGCCGAGTACAGTGCTATATTATGCCTCCCGATCAGGCATTTGGGCTATGTGTTGGCAGCTGAGCTACATTTACATGCAATTTTAGAACACAGAACGAGATGTTATGTCGTGATTGCATGGGTAGGCCTGCCCTAAAATGGATACAATTGCGAAAAATGACGAGGTAATAGGTATAAATTGGCGGAATATACACCGAAGTGCTGGAAAATTGAGGAAGTACTTGCATATCTTCTGGTTCGCACAGAACAATTTGTACATGGGAACAAGTATGAGGCATCAGGAGGAATCTGGGAAAACGGTGACATAGAAACGAAGGGAATCAGGGAGGTAGTCCATTTTTTTCCGTCTAGGCAGTATTATACTGTATGTCTGTTGAGGCACCAGTGATACATGCGAGTTGACTACTGTATTTGATGCGTTTCAGGAGGATAGAGAACCATTCACCTCTAAACTTATTTGTATGTGCGTTAAAGGATAGCAGAGAGTGGACGGGGTGATCGATTGAGACAGAGCTGTAACGAGGTATGAGTTAATTGTTGACTGATTCATTCTAGAGAAGGAGAAGTTATTGCATATCAATTTTTTTCCAGTGTTCTATCCGGATGCATCAGTCACGTGACATAGCCTGCACTCTACTCGTATACAGCTGTGTGTTCTGATGCAGTTTAAAGCACTGTCTTCTTCCGATCGTTGAAATGGTACAGTACTGCCCGACATTGAAAATAACTCAATTTCAATTAATACAGCGAAGCCGGATACCAGTGTGGGAGAGAATGACAATTTATTTATTTAATTGATCACATGTGCACTCCCACAAAATAAATCCCTACATCCAGTTTGGTGAGATCTGTGAAATGAATGAATGTATGGTCGTCTGCTAACCGCAGATAGTGAATGTGAATATATGATCATCTTTGAGTCGATCCTTTGGCCACCTTTGGTGGGACCAAAGAGATGAAATTTAACAGAGCTTTGAGCGCCTGAAATGTGGCTGACCAATACGATAGCAAGGTGCTTCCCCCACCTCGACAGAGATGGGAGAGGACCCAGAGAATGGCCATGTTTCGGCACTCTGCCGCTGGATCTTGTGCTGTTAAGACCTGTTTTAGTTGTGCTCCGTAATGACGAAAGAGTGGAGACATGGTATGCATGTGGAATATTTAAGAGTAGTTTGAAATATTAATTTCTCTATTTCAGGAACTTTTGTGGGGAGAATTAAATGTCAGGCAGGTAATATTAATGGGATTGTAGGAATCTTCGGATGTGACCAACGGTCACAATGAAACCACGTGTAGCATTAAGTTGAAATACTTCCGTGTGCTTAAGTTAAGCTGAATTACTAGCGTGTGTACAATAAGTTGAAATATTTAAGAAATAGCGTGTGTACAATAAGTTGAAATATTTAAGAAATAGCGTGTGTACCATAAGTTGAAATATTTAGGAAATGGCGTGTGCAGGACTTGAAATTAGAGACGAATACTTCCATGTGGTGAGTACTGTGTGAGTCTCAAACTGTGTATGAGACAAAAGATAAAGAGAAGTACTCGTCCATGGTATCACTTGAGGACTCGCGTGTGTGATGTTCTTAATATTACTTTGCGTGATATGATTCCGTGTGACGCTTGATTCAAACTCTGAGAGAGAAGCAAGGTGAGTCGGCCATCTAACCAGCAACGCCACTTGGCTTGCATTGCACAGGAAGACGTGCAAATATCTCCGGAGTTCATAGTAGGAAAGTAGAATTAGAAAGTGGAGTAGTGTCGTGTGAAACTGGGATAAATACTAATTGAAGTGGGAAAGCTGAAAGTGATAATGTTGTGACTATTCTCTGTGTAGTATTTCATGTTGTAGTGTGGTGTATGTCATGTAATTTGGGTATGTGTGGTTTGCATGGGAGAGTAGTGAGGTAGTTTCAAAAGATTAGTGGGTTATGCTTGTTCCTTTGGTACCGCTCGGTCTGGAGGAAAGTTTAGTGATGATGATTGTGAGAGTCGAAGCGTGAGGTATAATAAAAGATCCACCATCCTATCCAGAAAGTGCACTGTAGCGTTAAAAATAACTACGAGACCATAATATAGAGATTCACCATTGTAAAGCCATGCCCACTGGGCGGAATTTCTCACGTGTTATTGTTGTAGGTTATAGAATTTGTGTGTTTAGGTTAGAGAATTTATCGGAATAAATAAGATAGCGGAAAGAAAAATATTGGTGACTTATCCTTCGAATTGTATGTTGTAATAATGTCCCGAATTTATAATGTGTGCGCCATTCATATTCAGTGCGGTGGTCACGTGTCGATAAAATCTGTTAAATAAAAGACAAAAAGAAAATGTGGTATTGCCAGTAGTGTCCAGTCAGAGTTCTGTAAATTACTGATAGTCAGATGCGTGTTTCCGTTGCGTATTAATCATATAGGAGGATAACTTGTAACTTAAGTGTGAGTACTAGAGTTCATGTTACTCGATAAATAAGAATGAATCCACTCGCTTGGCAGACCACTCATCTTGCAGGCCTGACTGCTTGATGCCACAGTATGAGCAAGGCATGTGGGTGCCTCTCATAATTTCGACCCTGCCTGGATGTTTTGCCAGGATATTTTGTTGCCAGGATATTTTGTTGCCAGGATAATTTGGCCAGGATATATTTTGCCAGGATATTTTTTTTGCCAGGATATTTTTTTGCCAGGATAATTTGGCCAGGATGTTTTTTTTGCCAGGATATTTTGCTGTTAGGGTTTGCTGTTAAGATTTCTTTTTAAGGAATGTATTGTGATAGCACTAAGAAGTTAAATATTCTCTGTTTGCAATTTCTTTCTGGATTGGTGAGGATCTTTTATTTTTTTATGTAATTAATTGCTATATCGTCCGAGGCTGGAAGATCGTTGCATAATTTTTTTTGCGTAATGTCCGTAGTAACTAGGTCGCAGTCGAAAAGTGTAGTCACCATGGAGAATAGTGATTCTGGGGTGAACGTAGCAGTGCAGCAGGAAGTAGCTGTTGACCATGGGTTAATGAGCGAGAAAGACAAACACTCCGAAGGGGCTGAATTGTTCAGTGGACCGCTGCTGGGTGATCCTTTATGCGGCGGGCTTTGTCCACAAACGCGGGCTTTTCCCGACGACGCGGGCGAGCCGGGACTAGGTCAGGTATGCAGTGAAAGTGCAGCTACCCTTAGCAAAGCTACGGTTTCACAGGCGAACGAGGTGAGCGCGTCGAAAGTAGCAAATGACAATGTGATACTGCAGTTTTTACAGAAGATGGATAGGGAGTTTAAGGAAATGGTGGACGCGATGCGTAGAGGTAATAAGGAAAGATGGGAAGCGATGGATAAAGATAGTGAGGAAAGCATGGAGGCATTGGATAAGGGAAATAAAGAGGCAATGAGGAAGCTACACACAGTTATCGATGAGCGTCTGCCCGCAGTTAATAATCGGTTAGATGAGGGGGAGAAGAATCTGGGTGCGTTGAAAGAAGTATGTGACGCCGTGAAAGGAAAAGCTAATAATTTGGAGGTACAAGTATTTGCAATAGAGAGTGATACTACTGAGCGTAGGGACGTGTTGCCGGATGAGCGGATCAAAGAGGTAGTGGTCAGAATGAATACGATTAGTGCAGATGTAGAAAAGATCAGTATAAGAGGGGAGACAGGCTCTGACAGTATGCAGCGAGAGGTTTATGCCGACCAGGAGGAGGTACAATCACTATTACAGTTTAAAGAGGCACAATTAGAAACAAATAGGAAACATAGGGAAGAACTAGCACAGTTGCAATTAGCGTGCAGAAGCGAAGGTGAAACACCACCAGGTAGACTGCAGAGGGAGAGTGAGATAAATTCAAAAAACGAAAATAGGCAGAAAGAGGAAGACGAATTCAGAGAGTCAGAAGAACGGTTGTGTCGGATAAAACAGGTGGCAGACCCAACTGGGTATAGTCCAAAGCTGTCTCAATTTCAAGATTCATTACCTTCATCGTGGAGACCGCTCCTCAAAATGAAGTTTGTGTGTAACCATTTGAGGGACGAGGCTAAAGCGAAAATGCAGGAAGTTATTAAAGACTGTAGTAGCTATTTAAATGAATTCTGCTCGAAAAGTAAGCAGGACCAGGTTACGCAAAGCATATTGATGATGCCAAATTGTAACGAAGGTGGTATAAGAGATCCAGTGTCGTGCTATCAGGAAATGCTGAGACTAAATAGGTATTTGGATGTGCCATACGAACCTGGGGAGTTCATAAGGATCTGTATAGCGAAGTTGCCAGTGAAATTGCGCAGAGATATAGTGATAGCAGGCAGAGGCTTAGATGATTCCGCGTCATTTCAGCACATGTTACAGGAACTGGGTAATGAGAGCAACATTGTGAACGGAGACACGACTCATAGGTCACATAGTGTCGAGGATAGGAACGGCAGAAACTATCAGAATTACAGGAGAGCATGGAATCCTGGCGTTTCATTCTTGTCATAATGGATTGAAGGATAGGAGAAACTAATCCAACATATCAGCCCTTAGCATCTTGCCTTAAAACACATGCAGCTGGCACTGAAAATTGTCTATGTAGCAGACATACTCTACTGATATGTAGGAATGCAAATACCATACTTCTGATCAGGGAATAAAACACCAGTAATGGCATCTGTTAGGCTGGTCTCTCAGAGCAAAATTTGAAAATTTTTATTTGGAACAGTAAAGTAAAAAGACTGTTTCCTCAAAGAAACCAGCTGCTAAAATGTTATGTAATAATGCCAATGAGTCCAGTTTAATTAGTGCGGTTTGACTATTGCAGGTACCTAGCACGTAATGTAAAAAGTAAACATTGTGATCTGTATGGAATAGGGTACGTTTATACTGCTGTTACAGGTAACATCAGTAATGTGATCGAAGTTTTTTAAATTAGATGCCATCAGATGTCATTGTCGTGGTGACATTTATAATGAGGTGCTGCGTATGGTTGCTCGGAATCTGGTGTTAGTGAAAGAGGCCACTAGCACCAAAGTTACTAACACTTGGGCTGCCCATCTCTCCCTGCTTGTATATTCTCTGCACACATTTAATTTTCATGTTAGCACAGATTCCTAACTAACAAATCCTTTACTGTGTAAAGTGGACCATTCAGAGTGAGGCGGATTGTCCATGGAAATGCTGTACTGATTGAGACGATCAAGGGAAAACAATCTCGTGGGCTTCATCACATTTCTAACATCAAATTATGGAAAAGTGAAGGATAGATCGAAAGTAGGCAAGTTATGGTAGATAGTCAGTGTATTTATTTGTGGTGTGTAACGTTGTGCAGGGTCAAATCGAACATAAAAATTTTCAGGCGGGATGTCAGGAAGTATGAAGGAATAGACTGGTCGAATGAGTCATGAACAGGAGTCAACAGAGTGGTGTATGTACGTATTTTTTGTCATATGAATAAGGATAAAGCAGAAACGACATGATGATTAATAAGTGGATAAAGATGGTAGATAGAGAAGCGACGTGGTAAATAGTAGTGGATAAAGGTGATATTTAAGGAGAGAAGCGACGTGAAGCAGTGTGATTAATAAATAGAGATTCGACGTGATGAAACAGTGGTAAATAAAGGTGAGTAGAATTAATAATGTGGAGATGTCTTAGCTGTATGTTACAGAGAGGCCTGTGTATGCTGCAATAGAGATTGATGTCAATGGCGAAGGAAGACCAGGAAATGATGGAGTAATGGACGGACGGAGAGCCGAAATACGAATGAAGAGATGAGGACAACTGCACAATGTGAAAGGACATAAAGGGAGTATGAGATCCAGATGGTGAACGTTGTGGAATACTGACGTAAGATGTAATATAAGTGTAGATCTAATTCTTAGCATAACATTTGCGATTTGGCAAAAATAATATTTGTTGTTGTTGTTGTTGAAGCCTGGTACCAGTGTAACTAATCAAAACGGTACCAAGAATGTGTACAGTTATTTTGCAGGTTGAATAATTTGTGTATTTTTGTTCTTAGATGAAATGTCGCAATTCTAAAGTGATATTTAGCAGGAGGAATAGTCGGTAAAGCGAATGCAGAGGTAAGCCAATGGAGAGAGGTGCCAGAGTGAAAGGACGAATTCGGAGACTGGAATGCTATCTCCGAAACAGCTTCATGTGTTATGTGGTTGAGTATAAGGGAGCAAAGGTATGGTATGTTGTGAGTGTGGTGGTGTTATGAGTATAAGGGCGCAAAGGTATGGTGTGTTGTCGTGAGTGTGGTGGTGTTAAGGTTAGCTGACTTCTAGACCTATTCTGTTAGTGTATTAATGGATTGAATGAGAAGGAAAATGTGATGTCTGGTGAGTGAGAGTCGTAGAGTAGTGTGATCAATGCGCACACTCCTGTAAAGGGGATGCTACCAATATGTAACTAAAACATTATTGTGTATTGTTTGATTTGGATGAACCTCGATGGCAGGTCAGGATCTGACATCATGTGGATGGTACATACGTGTCCTAGAAATGTTGTTACATATAATAAAAAAAGGTAAAATATATAAAGAGATACTAATTTCAGTCTGTCACAAGCACAAAGGTGCATTGTATGTTGTAGATTTAGAGTCACCAGTTTCTAAAATGTTTATTGTGATAGGATGTTAGAGTAGTCTACTATTTTATATTGTAATTATGAGTTGTATAGATTGTTTATTATTCCTTTTTTTTTTTTACACATTCATGTTTTGTATGAGGGACGACAGGTACAATCAGCAGCGCAAGTGTGGGCTGTATATAGAAAAGGGATAAATGTTGATGTACGTGTAGAAAACTAGGGTGTATAGTTTTATGTTTTTTAGAACAAAGATTCTTTTATTACCAATGTATCTAATAGATCATACATCTAATCAATGAGTATTTAAATATATCCTTTTGTCTGTAATGTTGCGAGATGCATGGAAGGGTCTGATTGATTGGGTGTCGTAACGCCCATACCGCTAGCGGGCCGAGCTGACGTAGCCATGGCGACGGGCGGCAGAGCCGCGGCACTCCCCACTCCACTGCCGGATGGGGTACACTCCACACGCCCGCTACAGCAGGTCAACGGCCTGGGGCGACACGCACGTACCACTGGCCATTCATAAGTTCCGCCACCCTTACGACTGGGGAAAGTATCCCGCGGAGGCAACAGCGGGTGGTTTCTTATGTTCAACAGCGCGCGCAGCGGCGCCACGGCAGAAAGGACGATGCGCGGCAGAGCCCGGCGGGCATTTGTTACCAGCAACTATTAACTAGTACTGGACTGTGGAGCCGTGAAGCAAGATGACTGCTCGTATGTCTCCATAAGGTGGAAAGTGAAAGACTGGTGTTCCCACGTTGTGAGTGGTGGAAAAGATTTTGTTGTTTTGTTTTGTCTTGACCACTGAACGGTGGGATCCATAAACTTTTGGCAGTGACTTGTTAAGTGTGCTTTGTGAATTGCATGTGGGACGCTTGGTATTCTTGAAGAGGACAGTTGTCGTCTGGTGACTAATTATTGTATGAACGCAAGAAACTAGAGTGGGACATTGACATTTGCGTCTGTAGTAGGAGACATTTCTTTAATTGGTGCGGGAATAAGTGCTGTTTGTTGGAACTTACGACTTTTAATTACACCATGAACTGAAAGGACAGAACCGTGGGTAATAGTAGTTGTAGGACCATTTCTGGACGAACAGATTCGTGAGGATGGTATGCTGAGAGTGACTATGACATTTGTGTTTAATGTGAGATACAGTTTACTGTTCAGTGCGTGTTCAAAATGCCGATTTGAGTGACTTAAAGACTTTCGTCTGGGAAACCATGGGAGAGCTTTGACACCGAGACAGTGTTTCTAGGAAAACTATCAGCGACTTTTTGACCCCAAGAAAATCACAGAATGAAATGTTTCCATGTGACTCGCAAGATAGGGAATAATGTATTTGTAATTGTGTAAATGTTTTTTTTTATATATGTTTCATTCCTGAAGGGACAACAAGTGTAATTGTATTTCATTAACATTAGTGTTTAGAATAGTTAATGTTTGTTTTTTGTTTGTTCTGGGTTATCAAGTTCACATAGTATGTTTATTAGAATATTTGGTACAATGATGCTTTAATTATTAGCCAGTGGCATAATACTAACGTAGTGGCTCTTGTAGCATTGATCAGTAAAGTTGTCACAGGGGAGAAGAGTTTGCATTGCACAACAAATATCGGAATTAATTGATTCATTTTGATGTCGTGGACAGTAATGATCTTGTTGGTGTGTTGACTGAAGCCACTTATTTTATTGTCACAGTGGTGATATTTCACATTAAAGTGTAACGAAGGCTAGTCGAAATGCAAGTTCTTGTCGTCTAAATGTGTGACAACAGAGAAATGAGCACTAGAGAAAGATACGAGACCTACTGGTGGATTCAAGCACTTATTGCTAACTATTTATTGCGTGTATTGATATGGAGCCTGACTTCTACGTGTAACTAGTGTACGCAATTTTTTTTCCTTTTGTTGATTTTGTTTTGTATTTAGACATTGCCGTGTAAAGATTATTACAACGCAATTTATGAATGTCAGATTACTTGTTCTGTGTTTGGACGGTGAGCTACTTAAAATTTCATGAGTACAATTAGTATTTTTTTTATTTTTTGTCATAGAATTAGTGAAGTTTGGATTACTCATAAAAATAACGAAGATCCCAGTAACTAAGCAAATTTTTATTTCAACATTATTTTTTATTTGTGTGATGCAATGTTTTATGTGTCATGTGGATTGTTGCAAACTTGTATGTGTACGTTACTCCGGATTGTGGAGAGTACAATAATGGAACAACTGTGTCAATACTTTGGTAAAGTAACAACATTTGGTCGTCAATTTGAGGTCACCAGGGGCTAAGGTCTCCTCCTGGTTATTTTGATGACTTGCTAAGTTTGTTCTAATACAGCTTTCTTAAAAAAATGTTCGGAACTACCCTCGCATTGCAAAGATAGTACCGTGCCATTTTTTTCTGCATGGGTAGCCGGTGGTGAAAGGGTACAGTACCGCCCGACATTGAAAATAGGTACAACATACTTCATTATTTTTGTCAGAACAACACATTTTTTTGTAAAATAACTCAATTTCAATTAATACAGCGAAGCCGGATACCAGTGTGGGAGAGAATGACAATTTATTTATTTAATTGATCACATGTGCACTCCCACAAAATAAATCCCTACATCCAGTTTGGTGAGATCTGTGAAATGAATGAATGTATGGTCGTCTGCTAACCGCAGATAGTGAATGTGAATATATGATCATCTTTGAGTCGATCCTTTGGCCACCTTTGGTGGGACCAAAGAGATGAAATTTAACAGAGCTTTGAGCGCCTGAAATGTGGCTGACCAATACGATAGCAAGGTGCTTCCCCCACCTCGACAGAGATGGGAGAGGACCCAGAGAATGGCCATGTTTCGGCACTCTGCCGCTGGATCTTGTGCTGTTAAGACCTGTTTTAGTTGTGCTCCGTAATGACGAAAGAGTGGAGACATGGTATGCATGTGGAATATTTAAGAGTAGTTTGAAATATTAATTTCTCTATTTCAGGAACTTTTGTGGGGAGAATTAAATGTCAGGCAGGTAATATTAATGGGATTGTAGGAATCTTCGGAAGTGACCAACGGTCACAATGAAACCACGTGTAGCATTAAGTTGAAATACTTCCGTGTGCTTAAGTTAAGCTGAATTACTAGCGTGTGTACAATAAGTTGAAATATTTAAGAAATAGCGTGTGTACAATAAGTTGAAATATTTAAGAAATAGCGTGTGTACCATAAGTTGAAATATTTAGGAAATGGCGTGTGCAGGACTTGAAATTAGAGACGAATACTTCCATGTGGTGAGTACTGTGTGAGTCTCAAACTGTGTATGAGACAAAAGATAAAGAGAAGTACTCGTCCATGGTATCACTTGAGGACTCGCGTGTGTGATGTTCTTAATATTTCTTTGCGTGATATGATTCCGTGTGACGCTTGATTCAAACTCTGAGAGAGAAGCAAGGTGAGTCGGCCGTCTAACCAGCAACGCCACTTGGCTTGCATTGCACAGGAAGGTGTGCAAATATCTCCGGAGTTCATAGTAGGAAAGTAGAATTAGAAAGTGGAGCAGTGTCGTGTGAAACTGGGATAAATACTAATTGAAGTGGGAAAGCTGAAAGTGATAATGTTGTGACTATTCTCTGTGTAGTATTTCATGTTGTAGTGTGGTGTATGTCATGTAATTTGGGTATGTGTGGTTTGCATGGGAGAGTAGTGAGGTAGTTTCAAAAGATTAGTGGGTTATGCTTGTTCCTTTGGTACCGCTCGGTCTGGAGGAAAGTTTAGTGATGATGATTGTGAGAGTCGAAGCGTGAGGTATAATAAAAGATCCACCATCCTATCCAGAAAGTGCACTGTAGCGTTAAAAATAACTACGAGACCATAATATAGAGATTCACCATTGTAAAGCCATGCCCACTGGGCGGAATTTCTCACGTGTTATTGTTGTAGGTTATAGAATTTGTGTGTTTAGGTTAGAGAATTTATCGGAATAAATAAGATAGCGGAAAGAAAAATATTGGTGACTTATCCTTCGAATTGTATGTTGTAATAATGTCCCGAATTTATAATGTGTGCGCCATTCATATTCAGTGCGGTGGTCACGTGTCGATAAAAGCTGTTAAATAAAAGACAAAAAGAAAATGTGGTATTGCCAGTAGTGTCCAGTCAGAGTTCTGTAAATTACTGATAGTCAGATGTGTGTTTCCGTTGCGTATTAATCATATAGGAGGATAACTTGTAACTTAAGTGTGAGTACTAGAGTTCATGTTACTCGATAAATAAGAATGAATCCACTCGCTTGGCAGACCACTCATCTTGCAGGCCTGACTGCTTGATGCCACAGTATGAGCAAGGCATGTGGGTGCCTCTCATCGTTAACTGTAAACCTGTTGGTCATCAGAGGACTTCCATCTCATGTTTGATGAACCTTGACACAGTCCTCTAAACGAACTTAGATTTATGTGATGTATTCCATCCCCCCTATCGCTTGTAGGTTGTAAAATCGAGACTTCAGCATCATAACTAAGCTAGTGATAGGAGTTTGTGTTGCGTTGCAATCCCCATGTACACATTTGTCCGACAGATGTGCTGTTTACAGAGTTAGTGATGGAATGACTTGTAATTTTCATATAGGTAAGAAAAGGGGGTTACTATACTTTCAACAACCTAGTTTCAACTACTTTTCAAGGTCATCCTACTTTCTCCATTCAGAATACAGATGACCTTGAAAAGTGGTTGAAACTAGATAGTTGAAAGTATAGTAACCCCCATTTCTTCCCTATATGAACTTCCTGCATTTTTTCGGGGGGAGGGGGATCGTGGCACTTTCCTACCAAAATACAAACTTCCCGCCAAAATCATCCATCTTGAGTGACGTCGCGGCCACCATCTTGGATGACATCATGCGCTATTGCCAAGTCTACATGACGCCAACTTTGATGACGTCATTGCCGGCATCTTGGATACATCTCGCAACAATGCAGAGTGCCCCAGTACCCCTGTTATCCCAATACTCCCATACCTCTCCCTAATGAAGCATTTGCGGACCTATGTTCATGTAACATAACTGTGTAAAATATTGATCTTTCCACGCCGATCATCCTGCATATGGTGCATGTGCTTATGCTGTCTGTCTTAGCGGTATATGTACGACTGTCTGATGGTTGATGGCTAAACGCAAGATGCAGAAGTGGTGATTTTGTATGGTGCAGGACACGAATTGTGTGATTACTACATTGAAACGGTATGTGGTGATATATAGCCGGGTTGGAGATTAGTTTCACATTGAAATATTCAAGCTTCTGTCATCAGTGACCGAGCAGTGTAATTTAGGAAGTGTCTTTCCGTATCTGAGGATACGTAGACCACTTTTGTGAGGTTTAACTGTCAGTGCAATATGTCGATCTGTGCAAAACACTCTTGCCACTGAAAGTCTTGTCTGCAGGAAAAAAGGTAGACAGTGCTACCACACCAGTAGCATCTGTAATTTTGCAGGTAAATTCAGTAAGAGCCAATCAAAATGCTCCATTCATTCACAAGACATCCTTTGTTCTGGGTCACAGGAGCCTCTACATACCGGTGAGAACGTTTACCATTTCAGAGACGTTTATTGAAAGCATGATGTCACGATTTCCAGGAAGGGTAACCTGTGATGGATGGCATGCCTCGCTAGGACCATCAGGAAGAATGCATTTGGTGTTATTCTGGGCTATTTTCGTAGACAGGTTCTGTTAGGACAAGAATTTCCTTGCAGACAAGCAGTGACATCGGGAAAGCTCCTACAACAACAACAAAAACAACCGTCAACTATTTCTGTGACACTTACGATTTCTGGGAAGGGGCTGATATGCAATGGATTGGCTGCCCCTTTAGGACAGCTAGGAAGAATGCGACCTGTGTTATTCTGGGCTACTTTTGTATACAGTTTCTGAAAGCATTGATAAAGATTTTTTATGGCACGTCCAGAGGGAGACTTGGTTCTTACTTACATAGACATGTGACGTCAGTATAACACTGATAACCTTTTAGCTGCGCTTCAGATGGTGAGTCACTAGTCAGACATCTCTGCGTCATCGTGCTAGCAATGGTGGTTAGGTAAACACGTGTGCGGCTGGAGGCATCTCACAGGCTGGACTGACTTGTTCACATTGCCCAGGCATGTGCCCCTTGGGCCCTCTGTAGGGAACAGTTTGCTGCTATGTCACGGTTGATTTTCTTAACGATGGTTCGACAGCGTTCTTACATGCAGTGAGTGTTTGTGCACTGTATTATTTTGGCTCTTTAAGCGTTGTGAGCATGTTTGCAGAGCATTATACATGCATTATTTCGCCAATTTTATGATTAGTTAATATGTCTGTGGGCTGCGCAATGCATTATTTCAACAGTTTATAATTAGTGAGCGTGTTTGCATAGAGTTGTACAAGCATTATTTTAACAATTTACGAGTTGTTTTCGTGTCTGTACATTAGTGTACTTATTTCAACGATTTGCGAGTAGTTTGCAAGTCTGTAGACTATGTGCTGTGACTCCCAACACGTCAGGGTGAGTGTTTTGTATTAGCATAATAAAAAATAAATAAACTATATGAAATTCACTCCTAAATAAGTTGTTCCAAAATAATCGAAGTACTCTCCTTCCTCTCCCTAGCTGCTGGACATAGACTGAGTCCTTTTCCCGCCATTTTTCACCAGACCGCCGTGGGATGACAATGCTCTCTGGTGGCGGTACTGCGTACTAGATTAGTAGGACTCTGGACCTGATGCTGAACACATTGGATGGAGCTACTGCCTACGACAACTCGAATTGTTTAAATAAACACTGCATGAAAAATAAAGGCTTACATCCATCCTATCCAGCAGCCCAGTACAGGCTGAGTCCTTTGCCTGCCAATTCCAAGGAAGAGGTGGTGGTCGGATGACTTAGGTTAGCGGATGTAGCGCAAGTGACTTACTTTCGTGCCAGTTTCTTAGGTTAGTGAAGGTTGCCCAATTGAACATTTTTCCCACCACAATTTGAACTTCCAGCCCTTTTCTTGGGGAGGGGGAGAAGGGGAGGGTTGAGGGGAGGGGGTTAGGTTAGTGTAGGTAGCCTAACTGACCCATTTTACCGCCAAAATTTGAACTTTCTCCCATGACGTCATAGCGACATTGCCACATCTATCACCATCATCTTGGATCCGCCATCTTGAATAAATTTGGCAACAATATAACGTGGGGTGGCGGCGGCTTTGTCCCCCTACTCCAGGTGACTGCACAAACAATGACAGTACAACAGAGATTATTGGCAGTTATGGCCATAGTTCAAGGCACACAGTCAAAGGCTGATAAAGTATATGATAGTCACAGCAGTCCTGCCACATATCATGTGACTTATAGGAATGGATTTAATTCCAATGATTTGCCAACAAGCTATATACCATATAAGTCAGAGTAGTGCCTATATTATTTTCAGTAATGAGAGTAGTGCCTATATTATTTTCAGTAATGGTAGAAGAAAGTTTAAGGACAGACAGTTCCAAGTCTCTCTCCCAGATAAACTTGTACCAAATCCCACTGTCTTCATAAAAGCTTCAAAACATGTGCTACACCTAGGGCCAGCACAAGGCACATGCAAAACGTGTGGCCTCACGGGGTGGCACTTACCGAGGGGGGGGGGGGGGCGGCAAATCTGACTCCCCCCTTTTTTATAGGACAAACTCAACATTTATCCCCAAGAGGAGATTTCAAACCAAACCTCGGAGGGAGGGGCTTCGGGAACTGTGCCGTGGTACCTCGACTACCTGCTGGCTGCCCCTGTTCAACAAGGGGAGGGAGGAGGACTAATTTCTTCCTCGCCACTGTGGCAGCACTGTCGTGTTTATGCCGGAGGGACAGAGAGGGGGAAGCAGTCTGGCTTACACGCCAGTATTCTTCTGAGTGGAGCGCTGCCAGCCTGTTATCTGCCATGCGTTTACTCACAACTAGTTTTGCAGAAGACGAAATCTCATTTGGAAATTCGAATGCAATGTTCGATACTGCGGTTACATGTTAAGCCTGAAGCAATTTTGCTAAGCCCTTCAATGGCAGCTTATGAGTGTTTTATCCTTCCCACATTATGGAAAAAAATTGCTGAACATTACAACAGTCAATCATGTCCTACACCTACAATGGCTAGAAGTATTCCGAATAGGTAAATACGCTGCAAGTAATTATAAGGGATAAAGGCACTGCTAATAAGCCTGGAATAAGTTGTGTATCGACGAATTTTTGAAAATTTTTGCTATCCGTTTCTGAGTGATAGTCGGATGTTTTGGTTTATGAGCCATGAAACACCTGTCTCCGCCTGCATTAACAACAATTAAACTCTGACCAGCACTTTTGTTTGACAATACTACTCGCACAGTATCACTTTGACAACATTTATTTACTGTATAATGCGTGTGAATCCATGTTTCATCTTAGTAAACTACTGGTCGTTCTGATTCTGGTCGTATGTAAAGTACACAAGCGGCAAGACGCAGTCAATACCTTCGCTGCGAAGTGCCGATGGTACTGTTACCGACGACTGTGCCGCTAAAGCGGAGTTATTGAACGCAGTTTTCCGAAATTCCTTCACCAGGGAAGACGAATGGAATATTCCAGAATTTGAAACACGAACAGCTGCTAACATGAGTTTCTTAGAAGGAGATACCTTAGGAGTTGCGAAGCAACTCAAATCGTTTGATATGGGCAAGTCTTCAAGTCCAGATTGTATACCGATTAGGTTCCTTTCAGATTACGCTGATACAATAGCTCCCTACTTAGCAATCATATACAACCGCTCGCTCACTAGATCTGTACCTCCATATTGGAAAATTGCGCAGGTCACACTAGTGTTTAAGAAGGGTAGTAGGAGTAATCCATTGAACTACAGACCTATATCATTGACGTCGGTTTGCAGTAGGGTTTTGGAGCATATACTGTATTCAAACATTATGAATCACCTCGAAGGGAACGATCTATTGATAAGTAATCAGCATGGTTTCAGAAAACATCGTCCTTGTGCAACACAGCTTGCTCTTTATTCGCACGAAGTAATGGCCGCTATCGACAGGGGATCTCAAGTTGATTCCGTATTTCTAGATTTCCGGAAAGCTTTTGACACTGTTCCTCACAAGCGACTTCTAATCAAGCTGCAGGCCTATGGGGTATCGTCTCAGTTGTGTGACTGGATTCGTGATTTCCTGTCAGGAAGGTCGCAGTTCGTAGTGATAAACGGTAAATCATTGAGAAAAACTGAAGTGATATCAGGTGTTCCCCAGGGAAGCGTCCTGGGACCTCTGATGTTCCTGATCTATACAAATGACCTGGGTGACAATCTGAGCAGTTCTCTTAGGTTGTTCGCAGATGACGCTGTAATTTACCGTCTAGTAAGGTCATCTGAAGACCAGTATCAGTTGCAAAGCGATTTAGAAAAGATTGCTGTATGGTGTGGCAGGTGGCAGTTGACGCTAAATAACGAAAAGTGTGAGGTGATCCACATGAGTTCCAAAAGAAATCCGATGGAATTCGATTACTCGATAAATAGTACAATTCTCAAGGCTGTCAATTCAAATAAGTACCTGGGTGTTAAAATTACGAACAACTTCAGTTGGAAAGACCACATAGATAATACTGTGGGGAAGGCGAGCCAAAGGTTGCGTTTCATTGGCAGGACACTTAGAAGATGCTACAAGTCCACTAAAGATGCAGCTTACACTACACTCGTTCGTCCTCTGTTAGAATATTGCTGCGCGGTGTGGGATCCTTACCAGGTGGGATTGACGGAGGACATCGAAAGAGTGCAAAAAAGGGCAGCTCGTTTTGTATTATCACGTAATAGGGGAGAGAGTGTGGCAGATATGATACGCGAGTTGGGATGGAAGTCATTAAAGCAAAGACGTTTTTCGTCGCGGCGAGATCTATTTACGAAATTTCAGTCACCAACTTTCTCTTCCGAATGCGAAAATATTTTGTTGAGCCCAACATACATAGGTAGGAGTGATCATCAAAATAAAATAAGAGAAATCAGAGCTCGAACAGAAAGGTTTAGGTGTTCGTTTTTCCCGCGCTGTTCGAGAGTGGAATGGTAGGGAGATAGTATGATTGTGGTTCGATGAACCCTCTGCCAAGCACTTAAATGTGAATTGCAGAGTAGTCATGTAGATGTAGAAAACCTGACAAAGTATGGCCTTTTAGCAACAATGCCCTCTCGTCCGCACAAAACAAAACGCTATTTTTGACGCATTCTAAATCGAAAATCCATAGACAGAACATTGCTTCTAATGGTTTCCTTGCTAGCTTTGAAACTCATTTCTGTTTGACAAAAGTTGTGCAATTTTCGCAAGTTCGTATTTGTTTCTATTGTTCGCAATGCCACAGAAATTACTGCCTGACAATACATTTATCCATATCATCGATCACATACTTATTGCGAGCTTCTTGCTTCTTCTCCTTGGGCGCTAGTTTAACCGTAGCCTCGGTGTACCTCGTCACGTGACTTAGTTCGTGGCACTGCCGGGTCACCACTTTGCCTTTCCGGGCAATAGGTATTGTCGCGTTCTCTAGAACGAAAATTACAGAATTCATTTCGGTAGTTGGCCGAGGGAATCAAGATTGGTCAGAAGCACTTTCAATGCGTTTCGTAAGAACGGAAGAATTGGTGCATCCGAATTTCTTGCAACTTGGGATGTAGTAGGTAGGTGCTTTCCATATAACGTACAATTAGTATTGCGCGTGCACGTTACCCATTAGTTAGAATTTTTCTCCTTCAAGATTGCAGAATAGGAAATTTTATTTTCCTTATGACCGTTATTTCAAAAATTGGCAAGTCGGCACCCGTCGTCCCAATAGCTAGAATGAAAATAAAGAGAAGAAAAGTGAAGTGATACGGCGATGACTAATTTGTTACCCCTTATTCCATAATCAGACACGAGAAGTGACACATGGAAATTACGACAGATGTCGAGTGTCAGTTGTTTGAAATGGACAACCGCAGTGCAGTGAGTAAACATACACTCCTGGAAATTGAAATAAGAACACCGTGAATTCATTGTCCCAGGAAGTAGAAACTTTATTGACACATTCCTGGGGTCAGATACATCACATGATCACACTGACAGAACCACAGGCACATAGACACAGGCAACAGAGCATGCACAATGTCGGCACTAGTACAGTGTATATCCACCTTTCGCAGCAATGCAGGCTGCTATTCTCCCATGGAGACGATCGTAGAGATGCTGGATGTAGTCTTGTGGAACGGCTTGCCATGCCATTTCCACCTGGCGCCTCAGTTGGACCAGCGTTCGTGCTGGACGTGCAGACCGCGTGAGACGACGCTTCATCCAGTCCCAAACATGCTCAATGGGGGACAGATCCGGAGATCTTGCTGGCCAGGGTAGTTGACTTACACCTTCTAGAGCACGTTGGGTGGCACGGGATACATGCGGACGTGCATTGTCCTGTTGGAACAGCAAGTTCCCTTGCCGGTCTAGGAATGGTAGAACGATGGGTTCGATGACGGTTTGGATGTACCGTGCACTATTCAGTGTCCCCTCGACGATCACCAGTGGTGTACGGCCAGTGTAGGAGATCGCTCCCCACACCATGATGCCGGGTGTTGGCCCTGTGTGCCTCGGTCGTATGCAGTCCTGATTGTGGCGCTCACCTGCACGGCGCCAAACACGCATACGACCATCATTGGCACCAAGGCAGAAGCGACTCTCATCGCTGAAGACGACACGTCTCCATTCGTCCCTCCATTCACGCCTGTCGCGACACCACTGGAGGCGGGCTGCACGATGTTGGGGCGTGAGCGGAAGACGGCCTAACGGTGTGCGGGACCGTAGCCCAGCTTCATGGAGACGGTTGCGAATGGTCCTCGCCGATACCCCAGGAGCAACAGTGTCCCTAATTTGCTGGGAAGTGGCGGTGCGGTCCCCTACGGCACCGCGTAGGATCCTACGGTCTTGGCGTGCATCCGTGCGTCGCTGCGGTCCGGTCCCAGGTCGACGGGCACGTGCACCTTCCGCCGACCACTGGCGACAACATCGATGTACTGTGGAAACCTCACGCCCCACGTGTTGAGCAATTCGGCGGTACGTCCACCCGGCCTCCCACATGCCCACTATACGCCCTCGCTCAAAGTCCGTCAACTGCACATACGGTTCACGTCCACGCTGTCGCGGCATGCTACCAGTGTTAAAGACTGCGATGGAGCTCCGTATGCCACGGCAAACTGGCTGACACTGACGGCGGCGGTGCACAAATGCTGCGCAGCTAGCGCCATTCGACGGCCAACACCGCGGTTCCTGGTGTGTCCGCTGTGCCGTGCGTGTGATCATTGCTTGTACAGCCCTCTCGCAGTGTCCGGAGCAAGTATGGTGGGTCTGACACACCGGTGTCAATGTGTTCTTTTTTCCATTTCCAGGAGTGTATTTCGACTAGCGTTACTACCCGTCGATGCCTGGGTGTGTATTTATTGCATTATTATGTTACTCCATCACCTTATTATTCTTCCTCTCTCGATTGTCTTCCGCCTCACTCTTTGACCGTTTCACATGCGTCTGTAGTGAAATTCGGCCTGAAATTCAATTTCACGCGGCTCAATTCTTATGACGTCATATCCTGAATAGTGTATCCTACAGTAATATAATTTTCCGTTTACGTGCAGTGGAATATCAGGAAATTGTGTGCGAAGTTTGTTGCAAATAAAGTTAGTTCACTGACATCAACAGTTAGTTTCAGGTAAGCGTTCTTTACCGGCTGGATCGAAACATGTCCGACGGTAGAGAAAGACTGTCTGGCAGTGAATATAAAGACGGGCGCTTGGAAAAATAGATTCTGAAAGTACAGAATTTAGTGGAGCTACTGCAGCTACATCTTTATCTTCTGGACATGAGCAGAAAGATGACGAACACAGTACTGCGACCACCGCATACAGTAGCAATGCTGAAGGTGGGCCGTACACAACATGTTCAACAGACCTCGTCTGGACTCAAGATCTGCTTTGTGACGAAAGCTCCGAGATTGAAACATCAGGCAGAACTGAAATTAGGCGACCCGATTCGGAAAATACCGGAGGAACATCAGCCGAGGTACTCACCATCGGAGAAGGGATTGAAGGCGAGCCTAAACTGGAAGATACAATTGACTCAGATCCTGGAAGATGGCCAGAAGTTATTACCGACTGCATTTGAACGACTTTGCTCATGCGAGGTCCTCCTGAGAGCATCAAGGAACCTGAAAATTTTCCTAAAAACGCGGAGAACCAGCGTTTCAGCCCTTTGCGCTACAGCTGTTCTTTGAAGAATTTAGAAAGAGCAGATAGACATTGGCTGGTGTACTCAAAGAGCAAGGACGCTGTGTTCTGCTTTTGTTGCAAACTTTTTTCGACATCTACAGTACACACTGCAAAGAACGGTATGTACAGGATGGCGGGTATGGGCAGGCGGTGGGCGTTATGGAATAGTAGAGTAATTTTTAGAGAAAGGCCATTTATTGGCTAAAGCATGATGAAAAGGGGCTACATAGGCCTAGGGAGGTGAGGGTGAGCCAGAGCTTACAATTTGGCGAACATTGTTCGCGAAGCTACCGAAAGTTGTTGTCTGCCAAAACTAAGTCCACAGTGCCGCAGCACCGGGAGAAGCGGGAGATGTTCAATGCTACAGGGCGCGCATCCGCCTCGCGGGTGAGCAAGAATACAAGAGAGCGGGCCCGGCGACGGGCGGCCGGGTATGTTCGACGCACCACGCGGCTTCCTCCACCGTGATTGGTCAGGACCGAGCAAACCGTGCGGGCGGCATGGAACTTCCCAGAGCGTTGCCTGCTAAGCGACGCCTGGGGTGGCGTTACCTCGTCAGCACACGAGAGAGGCGCGTGAACAAGGTGCCCTTTCTCGGTGCTGACTTCCTGTTACTAGACCGTGGGACGAAAGAATTTACAGGCAGCTAACACTGCCGGCCGTGGCTTGGCCGTAATGGAGTAATGAAGTTACTAGTTGGAGGCTCATATAATAAAGTAAAATCCCTTATTGTCTGGCTCATCCTTTACATTCCTCCCCCTTCCGTGGGAGCGGAGAACGTATGTGAATTCGCTCAATGTAATTATTATTTGAATGTAAACAAATTTAGCTTGCAAAACAAAGTAAACATTACTTGATTAAGAATAGCCCTCACGGAAGACGGCAGGGGTCTTAACCTACGGGAGGATGTAGAGACTCTAAAGACCTCCTAAGGGTCACAAAGGGACTTACATCAATAATATTGTGTGCATGCAAGAATCATCATAAGACATCAAATCATCATAGAATATCAAAACATCATAAAATATCAAAACAAAATTAGAACAAAACCTAGCAGTGTGAATTAGATAAACATGTCAAGTATTCTTGTTGTTAAGTTGAGGTAAAAATGTCTTTTTTTTTTTTTGCTTTTGTTAGAATAAGTTGAAAATTTAAACACATCACCACTGATGAGTCACGGCGGGGGCGCCTGGCGCGAGGCGGTGTGGTGTGTTGTCCTCAGCGGGCAGCGCGCAGGCTGTCGGCGGGAAGGGGCCGTGGCCGTGGCCAGGTCCGTGCACTGGAACTCAGCGCAGGGGGAGTGTGAGGGGAGATTCACACGTTTCAAAACACAGTTGAAAAGGGAGTTATTACTAAGGAAACACTTCACTACACTACACTAGTTTCTCCAATATTAGTATTGAACTCTTAAAACTAAGGGAGGGCACATGCCTGATAGGTTCTTGTTTTCTCTTTATTGTTGAGTTTAGTTTGTGGCTGTTTACCATTCATTTAAGTGCCAACAGGCGAACGTAAGAAATTTGTCCTTTTCATGTTTTAGCAAGTTATCAATTGACGATAGGTGATCATTTGATTTATTAGATAAAGCTGGCAAGTTAGCTGACAGAGGAACCATGAATAGGCTTTCAGGTATAAAAAACATAATTAAAGGGGTGTGAATACTAAGTAAGCCGTAGTGGCATGAAAGGTTATTAATGGTGTTCCAACAGGAACCGTTTGCTGAAGATCTGCGCGGAGGCTACGTCAGAGTGGCAGCTGACTGCAAGGCCAATCTCGCGCTACGTCAGGCAGGCGCGCGGCAGATAATTTCCAAGGCCAGCGCGGCGTCGGGGCTGCACGCGGCAGCTGAGAAGCGAAGCCGAGGCGGCTACGTGCAGGAAGCAAGCGTCAGGTGTAAGAGCGAGAGAGAACGATGAAGCTTACCGACGCTGTTCACTGCGCTGTCTGTATTTTACGCTCTCTCCACATGTTCTTGGGCTCCTGCGCCAGATGAGCGTATTTATCTGCTTCGAAGTGAGAGGTGATGAATACAAATGTCACAAAAAGGGGTATAACATTACTGAATAAAGGGGAATAGATATGCGTAATCGATATGTTTTTTTTTTCAACAATGACCAACAAAATAGAAGTGGGATTACTCGTGACATCATGTTAGATGCGTTGTTACAGCGGCTACTTTTTAAAATTACTTTATGCCATAGTAAATTGGTTTATAAGTGACAGATAACTCACAACCCCGTAACATAGGTCCTATGAAATCCATTTTAGCCCAAACATAATTATTACATAAACATGGAAATATAAAAATGAGGTACACAAATATCATATTAAATTTACTGCATATTCCATATCGGTAAACAAAGAAAGTTAAGTGCGTCTTTGGGCTGACCCTCTACGTGTAATAACATTTACATTGTGAGAGGAAGTTTCTCATACATCAATACATTTGCAAAACACCATAAAGTGAGAGTGACAAAGAAAAGTGACACCAGTTTGGTGCAGGTGGGACATAGATTGTGTCGTAGGATGTCAACGCTGTTGCTAGCGAAAGGAGAGAAACAAAACTCGAAGGGAATCTAGAGATTTCCATAGTGGAGACAGAAAGCGTAAGAAATTGGATTACAATATAATTTGAGCGTAATTTCTGAAGGACTTTTCCTTTATGAAGGTTTAGCGCACGGCGCATCGTTGACACGACGTTATCGCCTACTTAACTGTGTATATGACAATGCTGCGACTGCAAGATAGCTGCTACTTACTTCTTCCTAAAACACGGCTTCTCTCACTTAAAAAAAAAATCTTTACTGTGCGACCAAATTCGCCGTCTTTATCCTCTCAACATCTTGCGACTAACTTTACTTTGCGACCAAATTCGCCGTCTTCATCATTTTGCGACTAAACTCGCCGTCTCTGTAACTCCGTAGTGCTGGCCTCCTCGGGCCCAGCTGGTTGCTTAAAACTCCGTCTATCCTTGCTTGTATCGCAGTGTCCTGGGACACGTCATACAGTTAAATGCTACTACTTCAATAGTCGGTATTCCTTCGGAAAATACAACGGGAAAACAAAGAAGGCTCAAGGTTTTGAACAGAGATTTCCGCTTACTGGCGTTTAGCTGCGGGCTAGACGCGGTTCGCGTCTGACGTTGCCTGATCAGCTGTCGTCAGAGAGCACGGAACACTGTTCTCGTGAACTCTTCTTCGAGATGGAAGATCAAAGTCTGGGCTGAATAGTTTTGTGTCTGTTGAAAGTTGACAGATCAAAGTGGGTAGGATGGACTACGTCGCGAAACGGAAAAGTGAAGAAACGACACAGACAGCTAAGGGACCGCGCGGATGCCAGCCGCGTCACGTAAGGTACATGCCCTTGCGGGTGGAGCATGACTCTTCAAGGCCACTGATATGGTACCGGGGTGGCTGTAACACCCTTCGATCATTTTTCTCCACAAACAATACACTAACTTGAGCACCAGTATCAACTAAAATTCTAACTGATTTGTTCCCGAGTACGCCAAATAGACTAACGTGTTCCACCTCTTTACATTTTTCGGTCCTAACCGGGTGTATTATTTTTGTCGGGGGCGCGGGTGGGTGGCGGAACCTGCCCCCCAAGCGTTTCCCTGATTCGACCCCGCGTTGCGGCGGTGGCCGCGCATCTGATTTGAAAATAGTGACTTTGTGGAGCAAACATTATTAGCATGACCTACTGTCTGGCAAATAGTGCAATACGGCGCGCGACAGCGCATTGCCGTATGGTTGGGCTTCCCACAACGCTGACAAAATACTTCTTTTGCTAGGACCGGTACTGGGTCCGATGGGCGCGGGGCGGCAGCGCAAAAACGCAACACCTCTTCGCGAAGCATTGCCAAACGAACAGCTTCAAACAGAGAAGTGGGGGAGGCAGCTTTGACTTCTCCTCCGATGCGGGGGTCAATACCGCGAACAAATGCATCAATTGCACGCGCTTCGGCTTCTGAGCGCAAAATTCTGTTTTCACTGGCATTTTCACCTAGCTTGTAGGTACGACAAGACACTGCTCGTATGCGATCTGCAAAGGCATCAAAATCCTCATTAGGCTTCTGCCTAAGGGTTGATAATTGATCTCTGTAATATGTGGTACCTCTGGTATCGGAATAACGCGTAGTCAATCCGCGGGCCAATACTTCAAATTCGTGCGTGTCACGCAAATCGTCCACTGTTTCTATGAACATTCGGGCTTCCCCTGTCAACTTGAGTCTGGCTACATTGACCAATAGATCATCCGGCCAGGCACACGTGCGACCCACATCACGAATATTTTGTAAGAACATAGCTACATTTTCGTGGGACTTCCCAGAAAAGGTGGGAATGAAATCAGCCGCAGGAAAATTGCTTACAGTCGCCATGTTAGCAGAAATTGTGGCGTTTGTATTAGAGACAGAATTAGTGTTAGTTGCCTCTGTTTGAGCATTAGTTACAGGGGTGGAGCTAGCCACAGGTATGGAAGTTCGCGCACTAGCTTCCAGCGTCTGTTTCAAGACGCGGTTTTGCTCAAGTAGCTCCTGATTTTGTGCGAATAACTGGCGCATTTGTGCATTTATGGCCTCGAGCGGGTCTTGCGAGACAGATGCCTCTACGGGGGTATCCCGTTCCGTCGCTCGTGTCCCTATCGGCATGTTTACAATTTTATGGGACGCTAGTGACCAGAAAAAAGTAATGATTGTTACAAAAAAAGGACGGCCACAAAGATTCTCAATCCAGCGGCGGAAGATCGTCGAAGATATAGTTGTAAGCATCGCGGCGACTTACATGGTGATGGCGATGGTGCGACGCATTGGTGGCGGCGACGGCATGGTGCAGTGGCGGCGAGCGGTGGTCGGCGGGCGGCGGCGACGGCGTCCGGACCCGTGGGCGGCGGCAAATGTGTTGGCGGCGGACGGCGCTGGCTCGGCCGGTCGGCGATGGCGGCAGCCCCTGGCGCGTCGGTGACAGCGGCGGATGACGGCGGCCCGGCAGGTCGCGCAGCGCAGCGCAGGCCCCTCGAACTCAGGCAGCGGGCAGCGCGGCGGCGTGCGGCTCACGTGGCTGACTAGCGTGGGCTGCCTCGCTGCAGCGCGCGCCCTGTGCGTGTTTAGTGGAGCAGCCACGGCCCACGTGGCGGCCGGTTGGCGCATTCCATGCGCGAAGTGTACGGCGTCTTGCCGGGAGAAATTTAGTGTAGCGACAAAGTCACTACGGGAACGGATCCACACTTCTGACACCAATTGTACAGGATGGCGGGTATGGGCAGGCGGTGGGCGTTATGGAATAGTAGAGTAATTTTTAGAGAAAGGCCATTTATTGGCTAAAGCATGATGAAAAGGGGCTACATAGGCCTAGGGAGGTGAGGGTGAGCCAGAGCTTACAATTTGGCGAACATTGTTCGCGAAGCTACCGAAAGTTGTTGTCTGCCAAAACTAAGTCCACAGTGCCGCAGCACCGGGAGAAGCGGGAGATGTTCAATGCTACAGGGCGCGCATCCGCCTCGCGGGTGAGCAAGAATACAAGAGAGCGGGCCCGGCGACGGGCGGCCGGGTATGTTCGACACACCACGCGGCTTCCTCCACCGTGATTGGTCAGGACCGAGCAAACCGTGCGGGCGGCATGGAACTTCCCAGAGCGTTGCCTGCTAAGCGACGCCTGGGGTGGCGTTACCTCGTCAGCACACGAGAGAGGCGCGTGAACAAGGTGCCCTTTCTCGGTGCTGACTTCCTGTTACTAGACCGTGGGACGAAAGAATTTACAGGCAGCTAACACTGCCGGCCGTGGCTTGGCCGTAATGGAGTAATGAAGTTACTAGTTGGAGGCTCATATAATAAAGTAAAATCCCTTATTGTCTGGCTCATCCTTTACAGGTATAAGCGACTGGGGGCACCTTGCCTCGTATCTCGAAAGTCACGGGAAGTCTACCAAGCATCTCTAACGTCGATCAGTTGTAGGATTTTGGAACACGTATTGTGTTCGAGTATAATGACTTTTCTGGAGACAAGAAATCTACTCTGTAGGAATCAGCATGGGTTTCGAAAAAGACGGTCATGTGAAACCCAGCTCGCGCTATTCGTCCACGAGACTCAGAGGGCCATAGACACGGGTTCACAGGTAGATGCCGTGTTTCTTGACTTCCGCAAGGCGTTCGATACAGTTCCCCACAGTCGTTTAATGAACAAAGTAGGAGCATATGGACTATCAGACCAATTGTGTGATTGGATTGAGGAGTTCCTAGATAACAGGACGCAGCATGTCATTCTCAACGGAGAGAAGTCTTCCGAAGTAAGAGTGATTTCAGGTGTGCCGCAGGCGAGTGTCATAGGACCGTTGCTATTCACAATATACATAAATGACCTTGTGGATGACATCGGAAGTTCACTGAGGCTTTTTGCGGATGATGCTGTGGTGTATCGAGAGGTTGTAACAATGGAAAATTGTACTGAAATGCAGGAGGATCTGCAGCGAATTGACGCATGGTGCAGGGAATGGCAATTGAATCTCAATTTAGACAAGTGTAATGTGCTGCGAATACACAGAAAGATAGATCCTTTATCATTTAGCTACAAAATAGCAGGTCAGCAACTGGAAGCAGTTAATACCATAAATTATCTGGGAGTACGCATTAGGAGTGATTTAAAATGGAATGATCATATAATGTTGATCGTCGGTAAAGCAGATGCCAGACTGAGATTCATTGGAAGAATCCTAAGGAAATGCAATCCGAAAACAAAGGAAGTAGGTTACAGTACGTTTGTTCGCCCACTGCTTGAATACTGCTCAGCAGTGTGGGATCTGTACCAGATAGGGTTGATAGAAGATATAGAGAAGATCCAACGGAGAGCAGCGCGCTTCGTTACAGGATCATTTAGTAATCGCGAAAGCGTTACGGAGATGATAGATAAACTCCAGTGGAAGACTCTGCAGGAGAGATGCTCAGTAGCTCGGTACGGGCTTTTGTCAAAGTTTCGAGAACATATCTTCACCGAAGAGTCAAGCAGTATATTGCTCCCTCCTACGTATATCTCGCGAAGAGACCATGAGGATAAAATCAGAGAGATTAGAGCCCACACAGAGGCATACCAACAATCCTTCTTTCCACGAACAATACGAGACTGGAATAGAAGGGAGAACCGATAGAGGTACTCAAGGTACCCTCCGCCACACACCGTCAGGTGGCTTGCGGAGTATGGATGTAGATGTAGATGTAGAAGCATTTGAATTCACATAAAAAGCGGATCGTGTTTTCCGATGGACTGAAAAAGTCACGAACTGTCGACGCCCATCATCAAAGGCTTCTGAATACTGAAAGCGAACATTGGAAAAATGTTCTTGAGCGCTTAATAGCAACAGTTCATTTCCTGGGTCGGCAGTGTCTGCCTTTGAGAGGAAGTACAGATACACTCATTCAGCCTGACAACGGAAACTGCTTGAAACTCGTAGAATTATTCGGAATGTGCGACACTGTGATGATGGAGCACCTGCACAAAACAAAGCAAGGTGAGAACAAGGGTCATCATTATCTTGGAAAAGAAACATAGAATGAAATAATTCGTCTTATTGGATCATCTATAACCAACAACATTCTATTCATGATGAAATCTGCAAAGTATTACAGTATAATTCTAGACTGCACACCAGATATTTCAAAAGTTGAGTAGATGACAGTTGTGGTACATTTCGTGAAGGAGAAAAGACTCGACGGGGTATACGATGTCCGAATTCGGGAGCATTTCCTGGGATTTCTTCCAGTGTCCGATTCTTCAGGCTCCACTTTGACGCAGGTCGTACTCAGTTCTGTGGAAGATAAAAAATCCTATTGTGTAATATGAGAGGGCAAGGATACGACAATGAATCAAACGTGAAAGGAAAGAAGTCTGGTCCCAAGAAAAGAATTTCAGAAATGAACAAGAGAGCATTTTATGTACCATGTAGCAGTCACTCATTGAATCTTGATGTAAACGATGCTGCTGTGTCTTCTAAGTATGCTGTTTCCATGTTTTCGACAGTGAATAGCTTGTATGACTTCTTCTCGTCCTCCGTTTGACGTTGGGATGTCTAATCTGTCGCTGAAGCCACTGAGCGATTCTAGGTGGGAAAGTCGCATCGATGCACTTACTCCCCTGAGCCTTCAAATTGGAGGCGTTTATGATGCACTGGTTCAGGTATCAGAAGAATCCGATGGCATGACCGCTCACGAAGCAACGTCACTTGCGAATCAAATAAAAAATTACACCTTTCTCACTTCTCTGGTAATCTGGTGCGACGTTCTGCTTCACATCAGTGTAGTCACTAGGACCCTCCAGACCATTGACATAAATGTTTCTGAGGCCGTGGAAATGCTTGAAAAAACGAAAGCATATTTTGAGACCTGCAGAACAGAAGAAACGTTTGTGTCTTTCTTGACGGATTCCAAAGAATTGGCTACAGATAAGTGTTTCCCGGCAACGAAGTAAAAAACCAATACACTTTACCTATGAAGGAAGGTATGAGACAATAGATGACCCAACAAAACGCTGCAAGATTGAATTATACTATTATCTTTTAGATATAGTAACCACATCTTTGGACGAGAGATTCAATCAACTGAAATCTCATTGTGATTATTTTGATTTTCTCTACGACATCAGCAAGCTGAAGAATGCACCTACTGACAGCCTGGACGCAAAGTGTACAAGCTCTCAGCGATTTTGAAAGATCATGAGTCAAGCGACATTGATGCATTGGAGTTGAGGGAAAAACTAAAAGTGCTTTCAACATTGTTGAAACCTGAAATAGGTCCAAAAGAGACTCTGAAGTTTATAGGAAGACATAATTTTTGCCCTAATGTTAACATTACACTGAGAATTCTCCTAACACTCCCGGTGACAGTTGCGAGTGGAGGGAGGAGTTTCTCAAAACTGAAATTGATTAGAGATACCTCCGATCAATGATGAGCCAAACTCGTTTGAATGATCTTGCAACAATATCGATTGAGCACGAGCTTGGAGGACTTAAATTACACAGATCGTGTGAAAGAGTTTGCACAAGCAAAAGCCAGGAAGGTTCGACTTGTCAAGTATTTTTTTAAATTTTTATATCATGATCAGTGTCTTGGTTATTTACTATGTTGTTTCTTATTTGTTCAACATTAAATAGTTATTGTAAATATTACTGTTGAAACCAAATTATCGTTAAATTGTAAATATAATTTGTTTTCTGTTGAATACATTGAAAGGCTGCTTGGACATCAATCGTAATCATCATAATTATCAAATTTTCTTCTGCAGCAAGCGCAAATAGT
Source organism: Schistocerca americana (assembly GCF_021461395.2). Classification (NCBI taxonomy): domain Eukaryota; kingdom Metazoa; phylum Arthropoda; class Insecta; order Orthoptera; family Acrididae; genus Schistocerca; species Schistocerca americana. The sequence goes on along the minus strand of NC_060121.1, from coordinate 735,774,756 downwards.
TATTCCAAGGAATTAGTTTCTTACCAAAGTACTAAAAATAAATTTAAAATACAATTTTGTTTGACTCAGTTGACATTCTGTTGCTACAAGTATAGCTTTGTACCTCCCATTATCCTTTTTCTTGACAACCCATTTTTCTGTAATTACATCTTTTCCACAGGCTGTTTCTTTGTCCATCAGACTCCATCTTTCATTTTTCTTCAATGATTTTTTTCTATTTGTTTATAGCCTTTGATGAATTGTCCTTTTCCTCACGTTCAGTGCATTCCTTGTATGTGAGCATGAGCTAATCATCATATTTCTTTGGCAAATTTATTTGACAACATGGTTTCTGATACATTTTTTATCTTCTTCTGAAGTCTCTCTCCTTCCTACTTCTAATTCGTCTTTCTTCTTCATCTTCAAAATCTTCTCATCTGTCTTCTTGTTCTTTAAAGTCTACTTCCTTCTTCAAAGACTTGTCTTCTTTCATCCCCTTTCAAAAATATGGTTTTCTACAGCTAGATTTATTCATTCCTATTTGGTTTCTTATTTTTTCTTCATATTATGAGTAAACTCAACAGGTCTTGCTTCAGAAAATTTTCCAGTCTTAGGGTGGTATATAACACAGCCATCGTCTGTGTATCTTACAAGAACACCTCTTCCTCCTCTTACATTTTTTTTGTTTTAAATATCCACATTGATTTATGAAAACAACAGATCCAAAGATCATCAGTCATGACGAATTTAGTTTTCTTTCACAACAAATTTTCGCTGGAGTCACATCAACTGCAGCTGTAGGACCTCTGTTCATGAGATAAGCGATAGTCAAGACTGCATAGCCCCACATTTTACAACTTTTCACTCAATCAACAGGGCCCTTACTTTGTTCATGATAGTAAGAGTTATTCTTCCTGCCTTACCGTTCAGTTCAGGAGATTTTTTAAATTGTCAATTTGATCACTACACCTTTCTAAGTCAATACTTCTGTACTCTCCTCCTCTGCCATATCATACTTTATCCGTCTTTGACTGAAATGAGATTCACTTTCACTTACATATTCGTTGGTATGGTCTTCTGTTCCAACTTTTGCGTGCAGAAGATACTGTTTTAAGAAATGTATGCAATCATCAAGACATGTTAAAAAATATTCATCCGTGAGATAAGTTGGTGGACCTTGCCACATTAATAGACGTGAATAATCTCAACATCTACAACTACATCTGCTTGCATACTCAGCAAACAACTGTATGATGAATGGCGGGAGTAGCTTGTGCCACTACTGGTCATTTCCTTACCTGTTCCAGTCGCAAATAGAGCAAGGGAAAAAGGACTATCTAAAATTCTTCTTACCAGCTCTAATTTTTCGTGTCTTATCTTCGTGATCATTATGTGAAATGTATGTTGGCAGCAGTAGAATTATTCTGCAGTCGGCCTCAAACTCTATTTCTCTAAATCTGAGCAACAGTGACTTGTGGAAAGAGTATAATCTTCCCTCCAGGTACTCCCATTTGAGTTCACAAAGCATCACTGTTATACTTGCATATTGATTGAACCTACCGGTAACAAACCTAACAGCCCACCTCTGAAGTGCTTCAGTGTCTTCCTTCAGTCCGATCAGGTAGTATGCCAAACGCTTGAACAGTAATCAAGAATGGGTCGCACTAGTGTTCTATACCCCATATCCTTCATGGATGACACTTTGCCAAAATTCTCACAATAAAATGACGTTGAGCATTCACCTTGCCTACTACCAAACTGATATGCTCATTTTATTTGACATCACTTTGCAACATAACATCTAGACGTTTAATCGAAGAGGCTGTGTCATGCTGCACCCTACTAATGCTCTATTTTATTTAATAAAATTGCAGCCAAATAGCCACATACAGCTACTTTGCTTAACATTTTACAGTTTCATTTTTGCATATTCATTTATACAATTCACTCTATTACTCCACAGTTCTAAGTGATATCATTCACAGGTTTCGTTACACAGTTCACAGTTGTGGTTGAATCATGATAATTTTTGTTTTTGGAAATTAGATGATGAAAGCCATGAATAGATAATCTAGTTATGGCATGTCGCAGTTCGAAGTTTGGTGCATTCCATGGAGTGGTTCGTCATTGCTTCAGTGTCATAGAATTCTGGTCATACTTTTTCTCGTTTATACTCCATGATCTTCAGTTGATTTCTGGAAGCCTTGGTGTGTGGCATCATATATCGAAGTTTGGTGTCTTCAATTACGAATGTCTCCCTCGCTAGCAGGTACACTAGTCTAGATCTTGTTGTGTTTGAGAGACCTAGTGATCTTTTTAGGTAAGTCGATTTTACCATTCCTAGCGTTTCTAGACTTTTTTCTGTCAGGTGGTCCCATATAACCTCCATCCGCATTCCGGGATTGGCAAGATTTTTGCGTTCAATAATTTTATGGCCATTTCTAGACTGTACTGCTATTACCGCTCGGGCTGCACGTTCTGTTGTATGTTTTGTGAAGCAATTGGCTGTTTGTTGCAGTGTCACCCCTGGGTATTTAAAGATTTTTAATTTTTGCCCTTGATGTTGATTTCCGCATTCTTAGGTGTTTTGCCTCCATTTCTGAAAATCATCATTTCGTTCTTTGTTATGTGTATGTGTAGTTTTTGTTCATTGCATCATTTATCTATTTTCTCAATGATTTTCTGCAGCTTCTGTTTATCTGTTGATCCTACAGCTATGTTGTCAGCATGTTCATATATGTATACACCTTAATTTTCTCCAATTTGCAGAACTTATTCAGTGGCAAGAATGTACAGCAAAGAGCTCATTGGGCACCCTGTAAGACTTCATCTGATTGCAAAATGAGGTTTGCAAAGGAGCGGTTGTATGATATTGTGACTAAGTTGTATTTATGGTTGGACTTGATTATTCTTGCCCATACACTATCTTCTCCTATTGTGTTTTCCGGTTTTCGGACTATGAGATCTCTTTCCAGTATGTAAAAGGCTTTGGTAAAGCCTATGAACACTGTGTAAAACGTTCATTTCTTTCGTAGCACTTAGTCAATGTTGTTTAGAAGAAGTCTGACTGCTGTAAGTATTGATCTTCCAGATATGAAGCCCACTTGTGGTTCTCAAAGTGACTGTCCATGCAGGCTTTGATTTTTTTATGTAATTATCTTTGAAAACATCTTGAACTGAGTATTTTCTAGGGTATGCCTCTGTACTTGTTTGTGTCCATTGGGTCTCCTCCAATGATGTAGACAACTTTTGTTATCGAGTGTCTTCATTGGGTCGGAATTCTTCCAAGTTCCAGGCATTTGTTGAATAGTTTGATCCATATGTGTCGGAGAGACTCTTTCGCATCTTGTATATGTTCATTATATATATTATTGGGTCCAGTGTTTTTATTACTTCTTTTACATACATTGTCTTTTTCCTTTGTTTGATGCTGTTCCTCTTTCTTTGGGGGTGTTTGGATTCCTCGTTTGTTCTGTATCTTACTGAAGTGGTTTTCCCATTCCTTCATCTCTATATTTGGCGTATGAGTCTGTCTTCTTGGTCTTACTGCTATGAATGGGTCTTTCGCTGCTTCATCCCCTTTTCTTTTTGCATCTCTTTCTATGTATTCTTTTTTTCTCTTCAATTAGTTTTTTGTGGATTTTCCTCTCTTCTGAGTATAGTTTGCATGTTTCCTCGTCATGCTGGTTTCTTAATCTGTGGAGCATTCTTAGAACAGTGTTCCTTTTGCTATAGCATTCAGCAGCGAACTATCTTTCTGCTGCCCTTATTTTTGGGATTGTTTGTATCACTTAATTTTTTAGAAGGTCTTCTATTTTGTCTGTTGCTTTTTAAAGGTCTCCTTTCTCTATTAAAGTTTCTATTTGTGTTATTTGATCTTGTTGCTTTTATTAATTTTTCTTTACCTGTTTTTCTTTGTGAATCTTTCTCGCTGGTTGTGAGTTGACATTATTTATTTTTATCTTCATTGGAATGCGCTTTCGTAAGGGAGTGATGGAGTCGTGCCATATTGGTTATATACTCGTATGTTTCGTGCACTGCTCTTCTTACGTATGCACGAATTTCTTCTAAGTTTTGCCTGTCAACATTTGCACTCACTCTTTTGAACCGAGAATACAACAGTCTCTATTTCCTCAGCATTTTCCGAATTAGCTCCACTTACTTGGCTCCTACTTCTCCATAACGTGATTTACTATCAGTTTAAACTTCGCCTATAATCCATCTACATCTGTCATACTAGAGCTAAATCGTGTCCATTTACCATCTAAATAGGATGCTAACAATTGCTTGTCTGCTTTTCCTATCGTAAACACTCTCCTGCCATTCTTGACTGATTTATTAACTTTAGTAACCATCGTTGCTGTGATGACATCATGATGACTCTGATGACTAATGCCTATTTCTACAATGACAAGGGCCTGTTTGTACCTACAAGGTTTAAAATGTTTCCATAGTATGTTGGTTGTCTAACTAGTTCAAGATAGTTTTAGAAAACATATTAAAGTTATTGTCAGAGGTCTTGCTACTCTATGCAGCATGGTGTTGAATGGTTTTCTTTTTTATTTTGGCATGATACATGTTTGTAAAACATGTTCTCTACTGACACAGTTTTGTCCACAGCATCACATAGTTCTGCTATTTTCCTCAGGTAACTGAAATCTAGATGTGCTATTTTTTGCCACTGAGTTGTTTCCTTCTTTTGTGTCATTAGTGCTTCTTTGAACAGTAACTTTTGATGTCAATAATGTACAATCCATTTCCCGATTTGTTGTCTCCCAAAACAACATCGCCATCTTTTACAATATTCACCTTTACCATCTCAAACATTGCTACTTCCTCCTGTTAATAACGGCATTTGCTGACAATAGCTGTCTTGATTTTCCAGGAACACATGTTAAACATTTCTCAATAATACCTTTTGTAAGACAGTTTTCCAGCAACGTTAGAACACATGAAATTTCGTTTGCAATCTTAATTTTTATACCTTCACAGCTCTTCATATTTGACATAATTCCCTTTCATGTGACATGAGCTCATTACTTCTACTGTTCAGAGCACACCTAATGTCTTTTTTTATTAATCTTCTGTTCTTGATTTCCTGCATAAGTACTTCTGAAAGAAAAACTGTTGTTGGTGCTTTCTTCAGATTCTGATGCTCCTCTTTGTAGTAACATTTTTCAAATGCATGATTTGTGTTTTTGCAGTATGTACATGGAGGCAGTTCCTTCATTGCCAATCACTCTCCCAGAAGGTATCTACCACATGTAGAGCATTTTCTTTTCTTGTTACTGGTAACAAGGGATCATTCCCATGTGTAAATAAACCATCTTGATGAAACTTTTCGGTTATATATAGTGGTCAAAACAATGCAGCAAGTGTTTTTTCATTTTTGACCTGTTCCATTTTTAAGGGATGAAATTCAACCAAAACGGTAATTTGGCATGTTAGGTTTAGAGGGAATATCTTCGAACTCGCGATATATAAAAATGTGTTTCACACAAAAGTTTAAATGTAATTAACGTTCTGGAAAACTATATAACCAACATTTGTGATAATTTGAAATTGTGCAAAATATCCCACCACCATTCATTTTGAAAATGGAAAACATTTGTTACAGAATAAATCAAAAAAGGTTCCATGCCATAGGCATTCACGTGAAATGAAGCTAGTTTCTTATACACGAATTTTGGGAAATAAGCTGTACAATGTACTGCTTTGGTATTTTCAACATACCTCTACTTTGTTAACTGAAAATAATAAGTAACTCATTATTATAATGCAAAATCATTACAATAATGATCATATGTAAAGAAATACTTAAAAAATAACACTATTTTTACACCTGAAAATGAAATAAACGAAATTTCTTCACATAATATACACAGTGGACAACACAATAGAAAACAAAATTTAGTAGGATGCACAAATTCTGCCAGTTGATACTGTAAATATCCTGATCAGTATCAGGCATTTTTCAGTACATTGCAAAACCTCAGCAAAGAGGCTTGATTATGTTGTTTCTCAAGTGCAGGTTAATATTGTAATCATTCAATTGAACTAGATCTGAAAATCTTCTCACAAAGTTCTCCCAACATATATATATATATATAACATTTCTATCTATCCTGTTGAGTTCCTCATATACAAGGCTCAAAACAGTACTTTCACATTGACCACCGGTCTTTTCAGAGTTTTAAAAGGAGCCAATGTTGAGCTTGGACTGAGAATTCGGAAATCTACTTTTGAAGTCCCAAATGGTCTTGTGACTGCGTTGGTATCTGTTAAACTAACGTTTGACCCTGTCAAAAGATATTTGACAAGTTTTCTTTTCTGGAGAAAGAAAAAAAAAATATTATTTTTAGATTCATGCGGTGGTCTAGTGAAAAAAGCGTTTTGGTCATCATACCTAGGGACAAGGAACTTGCTCATCTGCTGATCCCAAAACGCTCCACAGGAGAGGTACAGCTTTTGGATGTACACTGAGATGCAAAAGTCATGGAATACTTTGTAATATCGTGCCGGACCTCCTTTTGCTTGGTGTAGTGCAGCAATTCAAAGTGGCATGGACTCAATAAGACGTTGGAAATCCGCTGCAGAAATAATGACCCATACTGCACTACAGCCATCCGTAATCGCGAAATTGTTGTCACTGCAGGATTTTGTACACGAACTAACCTCTCAATTATGTCCCATAAATGCTCAATGGGATTCATCTTCGGCGATCTGGGTGAACGAATCATTCGTTCGAATTGTCCAAAATGTTCTTCAAACCAACTGCAAACAGTTGTGGCCCAGTGAGATGGGACATTATCATCCGTAAAAAGTACATCCTTGTTTGGGAACAGACGTCCATGAATGGCTGCAAAGTCTCCAAGTAGCTGAACATAATCATTTCCAGTCAATGATTGGTTCAGATGGATCAGACGACCCAGTTCATTCCAGGCAAACACAGCCATACCATTATGCAACAACCACTAGCTTGCATAGTGCCTTGTTGACAACTTGGGTCCATAGCTTTGTGGGCTCTGTACCATATTCGAACCTTATCATCAGCTCTTTCCAACTGAAATCGGGACTCATCTGACGAGGTCATGGTTTTTCGGTACTCTAGGTTCTAACCAATACGGTCACGAGCCCCAGAAAGTGGCTGCAGGTGATGTCGTGCTATTAGCAAAGGCAGTAACGTCGGTCGTCTGCTGCCATAGCCCATTAACGTCAAAATTCAACGTACTGTCCTAATGGATACGTTCGTCTTAAGTCTCACATTGACTTCTGCGGTTATTTCACGCAGTGTTAATCATCTGTTAGCATTTGCAACTATACGCAAACGCCACTACTCTCGGTAGTAAGGCCTTCGGTCACTGTGTTGTCCATGGTGAGAGGTAGTGACTCGAATTTGGTCTTCTCGGCATACTCTTGATACTTTATATATATCGGAATATTGAATTCCCTAACGATCTGCAAAACGGGGTGGCCCATGCGTCTAGTTCCAACTATCATTCCTTGTTCAAAGTCTGTTAATTCGTGTCGTGCAACTATAATGATGTTGGACACCTTTTCACGTGAATCACTGGAGTAGGAATGATAGCTCCACCAATGCGCTGCCCTTTTATACTCCATGTACGTGATACTACCACCATCTGTATATGTGCCTATCGCTATCACACGTCTTTTGTTAGCGCAGTGTGTATAGCAATCGATGTTGGAAGAACTTATGACAATATTTACATATCTAATTCTGCTGAACGATTACGATGTCAAACTGCATGAGAAACAATATATTCAAGCTACAGTCACTAGTACATAATCAGTTGTCTTCGCCAAGGTTTTATAATATACTGAAATGTGTCTGATACAAATCAGGATACCTTGAATCCTGTTGAATTCTGTTTTATGTTGTGTTGTCCAGTGTGTGTATTGTGTGAGGAAATTTCATATAGCTAGGTTTTGAGTATTTCTTTACAGATGGTCATTATTATAATGACTCTGCATCATACTAATGAATTACTTATTAATTCAGTTAACAAAATACAGGTATGTTAAAAATACCCAAGTACATATTGCGCAGCTTATTTTCCAAAAATTTATTTCAAAAAGCAGCTTTTATTTCAATGGATGGATTTGTTGGGAAGCTTCTTTAATTAATGCTGCAACAAATGTTTCATTTTTCATAATTAATTAATTGTGGTCAGGTATTTCGCAAAATTTCACATTATTACAAAAGTTGATTACAGTTTTCAAAAATGTTAATTAAATTTCGACTTTTATGTGAAACACATTTTTTATATGCTGATGGAAAAAACTTCGAAACACCGGAAGGAGTCGTGCTACATAAACAAAAGTTGTTTGGTGTGTTTCTGCATGTGAAAGATGATGTCTATTCAAATTTCGCGCCAGTTGCATAAGAGTCGAGCTAGTGGCGGGTCTATGAGAATGCAAATCAGGTTTTCTTTAAATCACGTTGCAGCGGTCGTGAGCATTTGTTACCATTGAGACTGAATGTGGTGAGTTGATTTTAATCAAGGATGCCTTTAAGTCAACAAAGACTCATTGAGTTTGAAAGAGGTCATCTAACGGTTTTACAAGAATCTGGATGTTCCATTTGCGACACTGCAAAAAGACTATGCATGAATGTACCCATTTACATGATTACTGGCAGCGGTGTTCACGATAATGTATGGCCACAAGAAGACAGGGTTCCGGACAGCCACGTGGCACTACCAAAATGGGAGACCATCATGTTTGGCACTCGGTTCTGGTTCATTGTACTACATCTGCTGCAGCAATTTGAACAATAGTTGACACCACAGTTACTCAACGAACTGTTACAAATCAGTTAATTCATAGGCAGTCCTGAGCCAGACACCCTGTAGTGTGCATTCCAATGACCCCAAACCACCGCCATTTGCGACTACAGTGGTGTCAAGCGAGAGCATATTGGAGAGCAGGGTGAAGATCTCTTCGCTTTTCTGATGAAAGCTAGTTCTGCCTCCTGCCAACGATGGTCGTGTGTTGCCTAGAAAAGGCCAATTGAGGCCTGCAACTAATCTGTCTGTGTGCTAGACACATTGGTGCCACACCTCGCGTTACGGTTTGGTGCGCAATTTCCTGTGACAGCAGGAGCTTTCTCGTGGTTATCCCACACACCCTGACTGCAAATTTGTACATCAGTCTAGTGATCGACCTACTGTGCTCCACTTCACGAACAGTATTCTTAAGAGTGTTTGCCAACAGGATAACGCTCGCCCACATACTGCTCTTGTAACCCAACATGCTTTAAAGAGTGTCGACATGTTGCCTCGGCCTGCTCGATCACCAGATCGGTCTACATTTGAGCACATATGGGATATCATCGCACGACAAGTCCAGCGTCATCCACAAACAGCAATAACTGTTCCTGTATTGACCAATCAAGTGCAACAGACATGGAACTGCCATGCTCTGCAAATCACCGCAAAGTGCATGGCAGAAGATATGCTCTATTGTATCAGTTATTAGCGTCCTCGTTACATTCATGTATGACTTTTTCGGAATAGTTTATGTCTATTTGCAACAGCATACTAGTTCACCGTTTCCAGCATCAGTGTAACACTCTCCCACAGGTCAAACAAACCTGTGACCATTCGTGCTGCCCATCACTGTTCGCATTCGGTATCTCCAGCTAGTCCTATGTGATATGGGTCATGTACACTTGAGCGATGTTCTAGACTGTGTTGCACAAGTGATTTATAAGCAGTCTCCTTTGTAGACTGATTTCATTTCCTCAGCATTCTACCAATAATCCGAAATCTGTACCTGCTTCACTCATAACAGACCCTATGTGGTCATTTCAGTTCATATCCCTTCAGTGTTACACGCAGGTATTTGTGTAAGTTGGCTAATTGCATCTATGACACATTGATGTTACAGTCACAGCTACTATGTTTTTCTTGTTTTGCGAAATACAAAATTTTATGTTTCTGAACATTTAAAGCTATTGCAGTCTTTGAACCACATTGAAGTCTTATCAATATCTGACTAAATATTTATGCAGCTTCTTTCAAACAGTACTTCATTATAGATAACGGCATCATTTACGTTAAGTCTAAGGTTATTAGTAATAATGTCCACAAGGTAATTACTATGCAACATGAACAGCAAAGGTCCCAACACACTTCCCTTGGGTGCACCCAAAGTTACTTCTATACCTGAGGATGACTCTCCATCCAAGATAACATACCGTGTCCTCTCTACCAAAAAGTACTTAATCCAGTCACAAATTTCACTTGATACCCCATACGATCGAACTTTTGGCAATAAGCCTAGTTGTGGTACTGACTCAAAAGTTTTTTAGGAATCAGGGAGTACAGCATCTACCTGACTACCTTGATCCTAAGCTTTCGGTATGTCATGTGAGAAAAGTGCGAGTTGGGTTTCACATGATCGATGCTTTTGGAATCGTTGCTGGTTGACATGAAGGAGACCATTCTGTTCAAGATATCTGTTTGTACTTGAGCTCAGAATACATTGTAAGATTCTTCAACAGATCGATATTAAAGTTATTGGACAGTTGTTTCAGTTGTTTTGTGGATCACTTCTACTTCCCTTCTTGTAGATGGGTGTTACCTGTGCTTTCTTCTAACTACTAGGCGTAGTTTTTTGTTCAAGCGATCTACGATAGATTATAGTTAGAAGAGCAACAAACTCAGCTGCAAATTCAATATAGAATCTGATAGGGATTCCGGGATTCCATTGGGCCCTGGAACTTTGTTCAATATTAACCATTTCAGTGTTATTAAAGTACCAGCATTTCACATGTGCAGTAGCTTATCTCATGCTTACATTAACCTGTGATCTTCAATGTTGTTTACTTAAACACGCAACATAGACAAATACATTCACAAAATTTCTTTACTCCACATTAATTACTTTTTGGTGTAGCGATTTTTTTCGATCAGTCTATATCATGGTTTCAAAGAAATTCCCTATACACCTAGTATGCCAAATTACCTTTTGGGGTGCGTTTTACTCCTTACAATTGTAACAGGACAAAAACAAAATTATATGTATTACATTACTTTGACTCCTCCAGATCCAATTAAATCTCATCAAGTTCGATTATTTACATCCCTTAAAGTTTTGTAAGTTTTTGTTTACGCTCACATCCACAACCAAAGCACTTTACTGATATCGCTATTTTTAAATTATGTTTTTATCTTCTTCTTGTAGGCTGCAGTTTTGAACGAAACACGTATTTCTTCTTTTTTCTTCATTCTGTCTTCTGCAGCTTGAAGTCTTGATTTCATGTTTTCCAACACTTTCTCCTCCTTGCTAGTAGAGTTCAAAGTACTTCCAAAATGTTTATATTAATCATACAGCTTTGTTGTCATCCTTTTGATCAATGCAGTTTCGTCAATATTCTCCCACAGGCAGTACAATCTGAATGATAAGGTTTGCACTTTATCAATATTGGACATCATATCTAGATTTCTGTCACGTTCAGTGTTATAGAACTCTTCAAATACTTGTGTCATTTGTTGGCTTGTATTATTCTGATGTATGTTCATAAAGCTTGATTCTCACAGGCATGAATTTCTTTCATGTTCATTCCCTACCACGATCCTTACATGTATGTTAGCGTTCCCACACGCCTGTTTCGGAAATGACAAGCGACTGTCAAGAAGGTGGCATGTGAAATGTTGCATATGGAAATGGGTGTCTCGTAGGTACTGTTTGGGTACATAAAATACGTTAAAATAAGGGCTTTACGTGACGAGGACGAAGTTTCGTTTGAAAATCAGTTTTGAATCACTAACATAATTTTTGAAATCTTTTTGAACATCATTTCTGGCTCTGTAATAAGGCGTAATAGAAGTATGCGAAATATCACGGTAGCTCACATTAAAACTACAAGTAACACTGAAGTATCTGACAACTGGAGTCACTGCAGTATTCGTATTGCATACTGAAGAGCACTAATTCTAAATATTAGTGTTATGTGAAATACATTGAAGATACATTAGAAAGTAAAGTTTTTGTCTCAACAGTTAAGCTTTGTTTTTATTTCCAGAGTTAGTCAAGGTTCTGACAGGTCACAGGTGCTGTTATATATATATTTGTTTGCTTTACCGGTATGGTACTTAATTTCGTAACCAAGCATTGTACTTCAGTGCAGAACTGTCATTACTCAATGACAGTGCCAATATGAAAACTGTTACACTTACAGAGGATTTTAATGAGGGTCAAGAGTATTTTTAAATCTCTAAAGCCACTAATAAATTTCCATTTCATAGCAATGCATACTCTCAAACACTAGAGCAAAAAATTAGTTTCATTATGAACAATCCTGTTGGAGGAATATCTGCAGCTGAGCATTATACCAGAGGTTGAAAATACCGCTTCAATCTTAAGGTTCTTTTAGTTGGAACATGACCGGTTTCAGGCTCTTATACACCCATCTTCAGGTGTCTTAACTTAGTGCTGTAACTCGTCTTGTACTCGCCCACTACTGCGCTCGGAGTCACAGCACCAAGTTATGACACCTGAAGATGGGTGTAAAAGTGCCCGAAAATGGTCTTGTTGTATATAAAAGAACCTTACAACTGTAGTGGTATTTTCAACCTGTGGTCTTTTAATTATACTGAAGTAAAAAATACTAGTACAGCATTGACTGTTCTGCATTCACATGAACCTCAGTAAGCTAACATTCTCAGTGTCAATACAGAGTGATTCACGAAGATATGGAAATATTTTAATGTGTTATCCTACAAATAGAACTAAAGAAAAAAGTTCATACAAACATAAGTCCACGAATGTTTAGTTATGGAGTTACAGCTAATAAAAGCTTTGCCTGAAATTTAGCAACTTCACTAATATGAAAGCATCGAAAAACTGTACAATGTTAAACTAAAACACAATTTCCATTTATTTTGTTGTTATTGATCTGCCAATTAGTATTTGATCAGCCGCACAACTCCAAGTGAAGGGCAGGATCTCATGGATGTAAATCATGCATCTTTTGTTTATGGGAAGGATACAGATTATTGTACTTCAGTGTACGCCATACGTTAGATTGAGAAATGCCTAATCGTTGAGAGATACATCGTGAACTGCTACTCAGGCTACCTTGAACAGCATCCATAATATCCTCATGATCGTCTTCACTTATCGAGCCCTTGTACTGATTACGAACGCTAGGTAGAGAACCTGTCTCCCGTAACATTCGAAATACACCACTAATGGCTTGTGCATTCGGAATCCTTCGAGTTGAATGATGTATGCGATATTCGTTAACTTAGGCGTAGCATTATCATCACATTTGCCATAAATAAAGACCACATCGTCATATTTCTCCGTCGTAAATTTCAAAGGCATCCCTATGTCATAAATGATCCACAAATTTCAATAGTTACTATGTGGTTTCACTTAAATACACTGTTCTTATTATGTTCTTTCACTGAAAAATACAGAAAACTAGCTCGTTTCAAGGTTAGGAAACGACTGAAACAACTCACTAACAGTTGCCAACAATGACATAAATGTTTCTACTTCTTAATTGAAAGTAAACAAATTTACTTGTATAATAATCTTTGATTCTCTGGATGTTCTGGAAAACTACTGCAGATACACGTCTGGGACATGTTTTATTAGGGTCACCAGATCAATAACAACAAAATAGACTGAAATCGTGCTTAACTTTAACCTCATACATTTTTGTGATAGCTTCATATTAGCGAAGGTGTTAAGTTTCAGGCAAAATCTTTTGTTAGCCCTAGCTCTGTAACTAAACATTTGTGGACCTATTATTATATGAACCTTTTTTTTAGTTTTACTTGTAGAATAACATATTAAAATATCTGCATATCTTCGTGACTCAACCTGTAAAGTACTTTTTAATCCATTTTGTCACTTCAGATGATGGTTTGTTACTTCGTTATAAATAAGAGATAATATGGAGTTTCTGAATGCTAGAATGATACTCCTATCGAACTGTTTAAGCACATTTTTGCCACTGTAGAGAGTATTTATTTACTTAGTTTAAGACTGAGCCCATGATTTTGGCACAGCGCTAACTGTCCATTTACATAAACAAATGTGTTTTACCCCCCCATGGACCATGGACCTTGCCGTTGGTGGGGAGGCTTGCGTGCCTCAGCGATACAGATAGCTGTACCGTAGGTGCAACCACAATGGAGGGGTATCTGTTGAGAGGCCAGACAAACGTGTGGTTCCTGGAGAGGGGCAGCAGCCTTTTCAGTAGTTGCAGGGGCAACAGTCTGGATGATTGACTGATCTGGGCTTGTAACACTAACCACAATGGCCTTGCTGTTCTGGTACTGTGAACGGCTGAAAGCAAGGGGAAGCTACAGCCGTAATGTTTCCCGAGGGCATGCAGCTTTACTGTATGATTAAATGATGTTGGCGTCTTCTTGGGTAAAATATTTCGGAGGTAAAATAGTCCCCCATTCAGATCTCCGGGCGGAGACTACTCAAGAGGACGTCGTTATCAGGAGAAAGAATACTGGCATTCTACGGATCGGAGCATGGAATGTCAGATCCCTTAATCAGGCAGGTAGGTTAGAAAATTTGAAAAGGGAAATGGATAGGTTAAAGATAGATATAGTGGGGATTAGTGAAGTTTGGTGGAAGGAGGAACAAGACTTCTGGTCAGGTGAATACACGGTTATAAACACAAAATCAAATAGGGGTAATGCAGGAGTAGGTTTAATAATGAATAAAAAAATAGTAGTACGGGTAAGCTACTAAAAACAGCATAGTGAACGCATTATTGTGGCCAAGATAGACACGAAGCCCACACCTACTACAGTAGTACAAGTTTATATGCCAACTAGCTCTGCAGATGACCAAGAAATTGAAGAAATGTATGATGAAATAAAAGAAATTATTCAGATTGTGAAGGGAGACGAAAATTTAATAGTCATGGGTGACTGGAATTCGAGTGTAGGAAAAGGGAGAGAAGGAAACATAGTAGGTGAATATGAATTGGGGGACAGAAATGAAAGAGCAAGCCGCCTGGTAGAATTTTGCACAGAGCACAACATAATCATAACTAACACTTGGTTTAAGAATCATGAACGAAGGTTGTATACATGGAAGAACCCTGGAGATACTAAAAGGTATCAGATAGATTATATAATGGTAAGACAGAGATTTAGGAACCAGGTTTTAAATTGTAAGACATTTCCAGGGGCAGATGTGGATTCGGACCACAATCTATTGGTTATGAACTGCAGATTGAAACTGAAGAAACTGCAAAAAGGTGGGAATTTAAGGAGATGGGACCTGGATAAACTAAAAGAACCAGAGGTCGTACAGAGATTCAGGGAGAGCATAAGGGAGCAATTGACAGGAATGGGGGAAATAAATACAGTAGAAGAAGAATGGGTAGCTTTGAGGGATGAAGTAGTGAACGCAGCAGACGATCAAGTAGGTAAAAAGACGAGGGCTAGTAGAAATCCTTGGGTAACGGAAGAAATATTGAATTTAATTGATGAAAGGAGAAAATATAAAAATGCAGTAAGTGAAACAGGCAAAAAGGAATACAAACATCTCAAAAATGAGATCGACAGGAAGTGCAAAATGGCTAAGCAGGGATGGCTAGAGGACAAATGTAAGGATGTAGAGGCCTATCTCACTAGGGGTAAGATAGATACCGCCTACAGGAAAATTAAAGAGACCTTCGGAGATAAGAGAACGACTTGTATGAATATCAAGAGCTCAGATGGAAACCCAGTTCTAAGCAAAGGAGGAAAAGCAGAAAGGTGGAAGGAGTATATAGAGGGTCTATACAAGGGCGATGTACTTGAGGACAATATTATGGAAATGGAAGAGGATGTAGATGAAGATGAAATGGGAGATACGATACTGCGTGAAGAGTTTGACAGAGCACTGAAAGACCTGAGTCGAAACAAGGCCCCCGGAGTAGACAATATTCCATTGGAACTACTGACGGCCGTGGGAGAGCCAGTCCTGACAAAACTCTACCATCTGGTGAGCAAGATGTATGAAACAGGCGAAATACCCTCAGACTTCAAGAAGAATATAATAATTCCAATCCCAAAGAAAGCAGGTGTTGACAGATGTGAAAATTACCGAACTATCAGCTTAATAAGTCACAGCTGCAAAATACTAACACGAATTCTTTACAGACGAATGGAAAAACTAGTAGAAGCCAACCTCGGGGAAGATCAGTTTGGATTCCGTAGAAACACTGGAACACGTGAGGCAATACTGACCTTACGACTTATCTTAGAAGAAAGATTAAGGAAAGGCAAACCTACGTTTCTAGCATTTGTAGACTTAGAGAAAGCTTTTGACAATGTTGACTGGAATACTCTCTTTCAAATTCTAAAGGTGGCAGGGGTAAAATACAGGGAGCGAAAGGCTATTTACAATTTGTACAGAAACCAGATGGCAGTTATAAGAGTCGAGGGACATGAAAGGGAAGCAGTGGTTGGGAAGGGAGTAAGACAGGGTTGTAGCCTCTCCCCGATGTTGTTCAATCTGTATATTGAGCAAGCAGTAAAGGAAACAAAAGAAAAATTCGGAGTGGGTATTAAAATTCATGGAGAAGAAATAAAAACTTTGAGGTTTGCCGATGACATTGTAATTCTGTCAGAGACAGCAAAGGACTTGGAAGAGCAGTTGAATGGAATGGACAGTGTCTTGAAAGGAGGATATAAGATGAACATCAACAAAAGCAAAACGAGGATAATGGAATGTAGTCTAATTAAGTCGGGTGATGCTGAGGGAATTAGATTAGGAAATGAGGCACTTAAAGTAGAAAGGAGTTTTGCTATTTGGGGAGCAAAATAACTGATGATGGTCGAAGTAGAGAGGATATAAAATGTAGGCTGGCAATGGCAAGGAAAGCGTTTCTGAAGAAGAGAAATTTGTTAACATCCAGTATTGATTTAAGTGTCAGGAAGTCATTTCTGAAAGTATTCGTATGGAGTGTAGCCATGTATGGAAGTGAAACATGGACGATAAATAGTTTGGACAAGAAGAGAATAGAAGCTTTCGAAATGTGGTGCTACAGAAGAATGCTGAAAATTAGATGGGTAGATCACATAACTAATGAGGAAGTATTGAACAGGATTGGGGAGAAGAGAAGTTTGTGGCACAACTTGACCAGAAGAAGGGATCGGTTGGTAGGACATGTTCTGAGGCATCAAGGGATCACCAATTTAGTATTGGAGGGCAGCGTGGAGGGTAAAAATCGTAGGGGGAGACCAAGAGATGAATACACTAAGCAGATTCAGAAGGATGTAGGTTGCAGTAGGTACTGGGAGATGAAAAAGCTTGCACAGGATAGAGTAGCATGGAGAGCTGCATCAAACCAGTCTCAGGACTGAAGACCACAACAACAACAATGTGTTTTGGAACAAACCAGAGTAGAATGAGAGCAGATCTACCTGTCAGCAATTGTTGAACCTCATAGGTGATGGTGCGGGAAGCGACATCGTGCAGGAAACTAGAACGCCTTTCAACTTTAGCAACTTCTGTCAGGTTTCCTCAGGTACGAATTTCTTCCACCTGCATCCCCATTCACCACTTGTTTAAGTCAACTTACATGTGGAAACACCATATTTGCACACTGTCATGCCAACTTACATGTAAGTCGTCCCCACCAAATGCTTATTAGCGTTTTTGAAGTTCCTAAACGATTCCTATGAGATGGCCATTTCCATATCCAATAAATGTGGATCAATTTTTTTCTTTGTCAACACCTCTATAAGCTCTTTGTCTGAGAGCTGCACACCTTTGTCCGAATGTTGTCGCTTGTTGCCATCCTGAAAGTAGCGTAAGTAGTGTTTCCAGCAGACGCACGTGGAAATGCCGATGTGCATGTAAGGGTAGTGAAGGGGTGACACACTCATAAGAAATTCATGCCTGTGGAAACCCACCTTCATGTATAGATTGATATGCCAGTGCGGAAGTAGGGTGTTTCCACAGGTAAGCTGACTTTTTCAGGTGATGGTGGGAAGATGTGCATGTAAGAAATTCATGCATGTGGAAACCTGCTTTAGGTGTATCATAAATTTCTTTAGACGTTTCATAGGTAAGGACGAATGTCTTAACATACATATCTACGATTCTCAAAATATAGTAGTTTGAAAATGTGTGTTTTTGTTCTCACTATGGAGTGTTCTCCGTTTTCGTCTTTCTTGATGCTCCTGGTAATGTAAACGCCAAGGCTCTTTGACGTGAAGATAACATTTATTTGCTAGTCCCATAATGGAAGACCTGTAGCATCATTTAATTCCAGCACACTGTTTAATACTATATGTTCTGCTGCTGAAGCCATATTTCAACAAACGATAACAAAAACCTTCTTCCGGAAAAAAAGTACACCCTTTTTAAACTCGAAAATTAACATTTTTCAGTTTCTCCATATATACAGCACAACTGGGCCCATAACCCAAGGTAACTCGTAAAATCTGGAGATTGCCTCTATTTAAAAGAGTATATTAAAGCACAAGGTTACAAGGAATGACTGACTTCATTTTTTTTAATAGCAACCAAATCATACTGCTGACAACGTTTGCCCACTGTGGCCTTCGTTACATTAACAACCAAAAATTATTTTTGTTTACTATGGCCTTCTTCTTTAAACTGCAAGAGCCACAACATATTCAGTTCATCACATCTAGATGAACTAAACCAACGACGATTGTAACATGAGATGAAAGAATAATAAATAGTGTGGAAACAAACTCCCAAAACAACTTATTTGGCCACATTTGAATTTAGAATCATTGAAAGTTTTGGGGAGAGACAAATCAATAAGCGGATATATTTTGCATATTTTATTCAATAATCTCATATGGAATAATGTTCTGTAGTGACTCGCCTTTAAGAAAGTTTTCGTTGTTCAAAAACGTGCAGTAAGAATAATATATGTTGCTCACACACAATCGTCATGTAGACATCTATTTAAAGTACTGGGCATTGTGGCTGCGCTGCTGCAGAATATACACAGGGGTGAAATAACACATTGTTATGATACAAATTCATTACAGTAATGACTATCTGTAAAGAAATACTTAAAACCTAATGCTGTTTTATGCCATGCAGAAAAAATTTCTTCACATAATACGCGCAGTGGACAGCACAATATAAAACAATATTGAGCAGGGTGCCCAAATTGCGCCAGGCGATGCTCTAAGTATCCTGATTAGTATTAGGCACATTTAAGTACAATGGAAATCTTGGCGAAGAAAACTGATTATGTACTAATGACTGTAACTTGATTACATTGTTTCTCAAGCACAGTTTGACATCATGATTGTTCAGTAGAACTAGATCTGTAAATCTTCTCACAATGGTCTTCCAACTTCGAATGCTATATGCACTGAGGTAACAAAAGTCGTGGGATAGCGATATGCACACATACAGATGGCAGCAGTACCGTGTATACAGGGTACAAAAGGGCAGTGCATTAGTGAGCTGCCATTCGTTCTCAGACGATTCATGTGAAAAGGTTTCCGACGTGATTATGGTTGCTCGATGGGAATTAAAAGACTTTTAACACTGAATGATAGTTGGAACTAGACCCATTTGACATTACATATCGGAAATCGCTAGAGAATTCAATATTCGGAGATATACAGTGTCAAGATTGTGCAGATAATACCAATTTGCAGGCATTACCTATCAACACAGGCAACGGAATGGCAGAGCAATGGCGTTTATGTAGAGCTGTCATGGCTTACAGACAATCAACACTGCATGAAATAACCGCAGAAATCAATTGAGATGTACGACGAACGTATCCGTTAGGACAGTGCATTGAATTTTGGCGTTAATGGGCTACGACAGCAGACAACAAACGTGACTGCCTTTGCTAACAGCACGACATCGCCTGCAGCACCTCTTCTGGGCTTGTGACCACACTGGTTGAATCCTAGACTACTGGAAAACTATAACCTTATTGATGACTCCAGATTTCAGTTGGTAAGAGCTAATGGTAATGTTGGAGGGTGGCACAGAGACTATGAAGCAATGGACCCAAATTGTCAACAAGGTACTGTGCAAGCTGATGGCAGTTCCATAATGGTATATGGCATGTTTACATGAAATGAACTGGGTCGTCTGGTCCAACTCAACCAGTCATTAACTGGAAATGGTTATGTTCGGCTACTTGTTCTCAAACCATGATAAAAATTTTGGGGATGAGAATGCGCCATGTCACCAGGTTCAAACAAATGATTTATCCACTCAGATCGCCCTAATGGATCCCTTCAAACATTTATGTGATGCACTCAAGAGGTTTGTTCATGCACAAAATTATGGATGGCTATAGCGGCATCATGGCTCAGTATTTCTGCAGGAGTCTTCCAACGACTTGTTGACCCATGCCACATCAAGCTGTTGCACTATTCTGTGCAAAAGCAGATATGACGCTATATTAGCAAGCATCCCATGACTTTCACCCCTCAGTGTATTTATTCTCTCATAAAGTGTGTTGTAAATAACTCACTGCAGTTCCAAAAGAATAATGATGTACATAATTACAATACCAGCAGAAACAGTGACATTCATTACTCCACAACAAGGTTATCTTTAGCGCAAAAAGCGGTGCACAACGCTGTGACTAAACTTTTTGGTCACTTAATCAGTGATTTAAAATGTCTGATAGGCAACAAAACAAAATTTGAAGACGAACTGAGAAAGTTTCTCATTGATTGTTCCTTCCATTCCACAGAAGAATTTCTGTTAGTGTAATGTTAAAAAGGTGGTGGATAGGAATCAGTAACTCACATTCATATATTTAATAATAATAATAATAATAATAATAATAATAATAATAATAATAATAATAATAATAACAAAAAACAGAAAACAAAAAACACATGTAAATGATCAGCTTGTAGGCACATTTGCAAACTAATTTGCAAAATGACTTATTCCACATCATCACAATTTTTGAGAAGTAGTATGAAAATGGTTCAACTAACCCTCCGCTAGGCACTTAAGTGCGTATTACAGAGTAACCATGTAGATGTAGATGTAGTTGTACCGTGAAAATGATCCATGGAACATGAAACTATCCATCTGCACTCAAAGTCAAAAGCAAAAATCTATTATCGTTATAATGAAAACATTAGTTTTAAAATATATTCAATATCTTTGTAGTAGTATTAAACCCTGCAAATTCATATTCACTGTCACATCTGTCACAATATTTCTGGGATAGGTTGAATTGTGCATACGATGCTGAACTAAGTTTATAGAAATATGTGATTGCAAGAATTGTTTATGGCTACAATGAGTTGAAGAACATTTATGTAGTTGAAGACAAAATCAATTTTACCACAGTGCAAACATTTTGCATATATTAACAAAGAAATGAAGCTGTGTGTTGTTGTAAGACCGAAAGCAGCGCCTGGTGAAGTTTTTGGGTAGTGGCAGCCATTAATTAAACAATGTATAATGTTTTGGGTGATCATGGAAAGGGCTTAACTGACCTTATGTGTAACATAAAAACTGTGTCGAAGGTTAATGGAATAACGAACAGGTGGCCCCTTACATGAAGTTCTAAGAAACTATGAAAATTTTCTGAATCCTGGAAGCAACTGTATTATAATAGGAAGTGCTAATGATGTTTGAAGGACTTAGGGCACGCTCACCACAAAAGCACTAAGAAGTAAATTACAGAAAATTACAAATGTTAATTTCTCTATTGCTGGCGTTCCACAAAGACATGATCTTATAGAAAACTCGTGTGTCAACAAAGAAATAACAGTTACCAATAGAAAATTTGCCGAATCTCCTGAACGCCACATATGTGAAAGTACCAACTGCAGGAAGAAGTCATTTTACCAGGCATGGGCTATACAGAAATAAACTAGGAAAATCATTTACGAGTTGAGAAATCCTCAATATAGTGAAAGCAGTTAAAGACAACAATAACCTGACCATGGTAGTTCCACCGCCAAACCCAGCAACTGAAAATTTCCAACAAGAAAATGAAACTTAATCACCGACGACAGGCCCAGCACAAGAATCTTCACTCCCCACAAAAGCAGCTGAAGGAAATGATTCGTCTAGGACAGGGGCCTCCGCAAGTGCTTCATCACTATCAGAAGCAGCTACGTAACACACAACTACATCACTAACAAGAAGAATGTCGAATGATGTGCCAACAGTCACCATGTCATCAGATTCAACAGGAATTCCAGTATCAGCACATCTAGCAGGAAGAAATACGAGATGCAGGAAACCTCTGTTCCAAACGGATTTTTGGTATGAAGCCTCAGCACGAAGAAGCTAGTAACGCTAGACAATGCAAGTATGAACTTTCCTCAACCCAGCTGTAAGAACTTAAAAGTACTTACCTTTATTTTACAGTGTCTCGAAAATAAAGTTCTAGAAGTTGAGAAGAAGCCATTTATGTTTGTGTTGTATTCAAAGAAATTGATGCAAAAGTTATGAACTAGAAAACATTAGTATTCCACCATGTAGCTTTTTTAGTGGCTCTTCTAGGAAGGAAGCCAAAAATGGAGGTGTCTGCATTTATGTACAATCAAGGACTAAGGTGAAAAAATAAGCAAATGTCGAATCACTGAGTGTAAAAAAAAAACATTTTGAGGTTACAGCACTTCAACTGAATGTCATGTGACTGTATAGATAACCATATGGTGACCCAGAAATTATTTTAAATAAGGTTGAGGCACTGCTCAACATCTGATAATGATCAGAAAACATGAACAAGACGATCCATGTAGGGACTTTAATGTTAGTATGTAGGTAGATAGTTCAATTAATATTCACTTCCTCAATATTCTACACAGTTACAACTTATATTCCAATACAAATTGCCCTAAAACAGTCCCAAACAGCTTAAAAAGTCTCACAGACAATATATTTTCCAATATACAAAACTCAGATTCAAAAGATATGAATACTGACCTAGCAATATATGATCACATTGCAATTATCATTAAAGTTCTCACAAGTCCAATCATATGAACAGAAGAATTTTACCCCTATGAAAATTGCAATCAGTCTGCTGTCACATTGACTAACCAATCCTGGACAGAAGAATTGTCACAAGCGAAAACAAATGCTGCATAGAATGTTTCCTTTTCTCTTTTCATGATAAATTTTGAAGTATGCTTTCCAAAAAGATAAGTCAAAATCAGCTCATCGAGGCATAGACATATAAATTCATGGATTACATCTAGCATAAAAAATTATTCCAAGACTATGAAAGACTCAACTCTGAAATGAAAACTTGGATGACCCTAATTTAAAAAAATATGTAAGAGATTACAAAAAATATATGTAGAAAGACAATGAATCCAGCAAAAGCACTAAGTAAAGATATATTACTAAGGACGTCAGACAATAAATCGAGAACTACATGGGAAATTGTTAAAAGAGAAAAGGAAAAAGCTGTAAAGAGCAGGTCATTGTACTTAAATCTACTGATAACATTAGAAAAAGAAGGAAGCCTTGCCCAATTACAGTGATAACTTCTTTCTAAGTGTACCTGAGAAGTTAAACATGAAATTTATCAAACAAAAGAAAATAACAGCACCAAAAGAAGTCAGCAGTATGAGAACAAGTCCCACTTACGAACATGAAATGCTGAAAGCACTTAAAGGTCTGCAGGAATGGATAAAGTACCAATGCTACTAATACAAAAACTTGCCACATAAAGTTTAAAACAACTAGTAAACATTGCCAATTTATGAATTAGTAAATTCGTGTTCCCACAGAGGCTGAAAATTTCTAATATTAGACCACTATTCAGAAGTGGAGATGCGTGTAAGATAGAAAACTACAGACCTATATCCCTTCTTCAATCTTTTTTCAAAAATCTTTGAAAAACTGATGAAAATCAGACTCATAAGCTGCCTGGACACCTTCAATCTTTTGAGTTATTACCAACATGGTTTTCATAGTGGGCAAAGCACGAAAAAAGCTATACAGACCTAAACGGAAGACATTGTCAGTAATTTAGAAAATAACAAAAGTGTGGTAGTGTAGTGATTCGCGAATTACTGTGTAAATTCTAGAACTACTCAGCCTTCTACTGTCTCAAACACTCAATAATCTAGATACGAATGTGGGATGGTAAAATCCTACCTACTGCGCATCACATCTACATCTATATTTATACTCCGCAAGCCACCCAACGGTGTGTGGTGGAGGGCACTTTACGTGCCACTGTCATTACCTCCCTTTTCTGTTCCAGTCGCGTATGGTTCTAGAACTACTCAGCCTTCTACTGTCTCGAACACTCGATAATCTAGATACGAATGTGGGATGATAAAATCCTACCTACTGCGTATCACATCTGCATCTATATTTATACTCCGCAAGCCCCCCAACGGCGTGTGGCGGAGGGCACTTTACATGCCACTGTCATTACCTCCCTTTTCTGTTCCAGTCGCGAATGGTTCGCGGGAAGAACGACTGTCTGAAAGCCTCCGTGCGCGCTCGAATCTCTCTAATTTTACATTCGTGATCTCCTCGGGAGGTATAAGTAGGGGGAAGCAATATATTCGATACCTCACCCAGAAACGCACCCTCTCGAAACCTGGCGAGCAAGCTACACCACGATGCAGACCGCCTCTCTTGCAGAGTCTGCCACTTGAGTTTGCTAAACATCTCCGTAACCTATCACGGTTACCAAATAACCCTCTGACGAAACGCGCCGCTCTTCTTTGGATCTTCTCTATCTCCTCCGTCAACTCGATCTGGTACAGATCCCACAATGATGAGCAATACTCAAATATAGGTCAAACGAGTGTTTTGTAAGCCACCTCCTTTGTTGATGGACTACATTTTCTAAGCACTCTCCCAATGAATCTCAACCTGGCACCCGCCTTACAAACAATTAATCTTATATGATCATTCCACTTCAAATCGTTCCGCACACATACTCCCAGATATTTTACAGAAGTAACTGGTACCAGTGTTTGTTCCGCTATCATATAATCATACAATAAAGGATCCTTCTTTCTATGTATTCGCAATACATTACATTTAACTATGTTAAGGGTCAGTTGCCACTCCCTGCACCAAGTTCCTATGCGCTGCAGATCTTCCTGCATTTCGCTACAATTTCCTAATGCTGCAACTTCTCTGTATACTATAGCATAATCCGCGAAAAGTCGCATGGAACTTCCGACACTATCTACTAGGTCATTTATATATATATTGTGAAAAGCAACGGTCCCATAACACTCCCCTATGGCACGCCAGAGGTTACCTTAACGTCTGTAGACGTCTCTCCATTGATAACAACATGCTGTGTTCTGTTTGCTAAAAACTCTTCAATCCAGCCACACAGCTGGTCTGATATTCCGTAGGCCCTTACTTTGTTTGTCAGGCGACAGCGTGGAACTGTATCGAACGCCTTCCGGAAGTCAAGGAAAATAGCATCTACCTGGGAGTCTGTATCTAATATTTTCTGGGTCTCATGAACAAATAAAGCGAGTTGGGTCTCACACGATCGCTGTTTCCGGAATCCATGTTGATTCCTACAGAGCAGAGTCTGGGTTTCCAAAAAAGACGTGATATGCGAGCAAAAAACATGTTCTAAAATTCTACAACAGATCGACGTCAGAGATATAGGTCTATAGTTTTGCGCATCTGCTCGACGACCCTTCTTGAAGACTGGGACTACCTCTGCTCTTTTCCAATCATTTGGAACCTTCCGTTCCTCTAGAGACTTGCGGTATACGGCTGTTACAAGGGGGGCAAGATATTTCGCGTACTCTGTGTAGAATCGAATTGGTATCCCGTCAGGTCCAGTGGACTTTCCTCTGTTGAGTGATTCCAGTTGCTTTTCTATTCCTTGGACACTTATTTCGATTTCAGCCATTTTTTCGTTTGTGCGAGGATTTAGAGAAGGATCTGCAGTGCGGTCTTCCTCTGTGAAACAGCTTTGGAAAAAGGTGTTTAGTATTTCAGCTTTACGTGTGTCATCCTCTGTTTCAATACCATCATCATCCCGGAGTGTCTGGATATGCTGTATCGAGCCACTTACTGATTTAACGTAAGACCAGAACTTCTATGGATTTTCTGTCGAGTTGGTACATAGAATTTTACTTTCGAATTCACTGAACGCTTTACGCATAGCCCTCCTTACGCTAACTTTGCAATCGTTTAGCTTCTGTTTGTCTGTGAGGTTTTGGCTGCGTTTAAACTTGGAGTGAAGCTGTCTTTGCTTTCGCAGTAGTTTCCTAACTTTGTTGTTGAAACACGGTGGGTTTTTCCCGTCCCTCACACTTTTACTCGGCACGTGCCTGTCTAAAACGCATTTTACGATTACCTTGAACTTTATCCATAAACACTCAACACTGTCAGAGTCGGAACAGAAATTTTCGTTTTGATCTGTTAGGTAGTCTGAAATCTGCCTTCTATTACTCTTGCTAAACAGATAAACCTTCGTCCCTTTTTTTATATTCCTATTAACTTCCATATTCAGGGTCTTATGATCACTGATTCCCTGTTCTGCACTTACAGAGTCGAAAAGTTCGGGTCTGTTTGTTATCAGTAGGTCCAAGATGTTATCTTCACGAGTTGGTTCTCTGTTTAATTGCTCGAGGTTATTTTCGGAGAGCGCACTCAGTATAATGTCACTCGATGCTCCGTCCTAAACATCTGAGTGTCCCAGTCTATATCTGGTAAATTGAAATCCCCACCTAAGACTATAACATGCTGAGAAAATTTATGTGAAATGTATTCCAAATTTTCTCTCAGTTGTTCTGCCACTAATGCTGCTGAGTCGGGAGGTCAGTAAAAGGAGCCAATTATTAACCTAGCTCGGTTGTTGAGTGTAACCTCCACCCATAATAATTCACAGGAACTATCCACTTCTACTTCACTACGGGATAAACTACTACTAACAGCGACAAACACGCCACCACCGGTTGCATGCAATCTATCCTTTCTAAACACCGTCTATGCCTTTGTAAAAATTTCGACAGAATTTATCTCTGGCTTCAGCCAGCTTTCTGTACCTATAACGATATCAGCTTCGGTGCTTTCTATCAGCGCTTGAAGTTCCGGTACTTTACCAATTGTAACGTTCCCTTGCAACACACACAAACTATTAATAAACTAAAATTTAATTATACTATATACGCCGCTATGAAGCAATTTGTATATGCTGTAATTATTTAACAAAAAATATTACTTAATTTTGTATAAAGGACATTTGTTATTATTGTAATATTTTCTGTAATAATATTATCGATGTATTTACGATTGTAATATTTCTATACTCATAATGTAATTACGAAATGTGTCAATATCTGCGATAACAAAAATGTAAAATACAGCCACAGATTGCAATGAGACATTAACGGTTGATAGTGATATAAATACGAATACTTAGTGTGCATTCTTTGTCTTCTTGCTCGAGAGCCGAGAGAGAGAGGAACCTGTGACGTAGCATTTTATGAATGGGTAGACTTCATCTGTCTGTATCTAGATTTAGCCGCCATTAGAGGAGAAATTACAAACTAATGTAAGTTGAATTATTGTTGTGGTCTAAATACATTACACTTTATCAAAAGTGTGTATTACTAATGTAAATTAGCTTGCCCCTGTCATCTATAATATTCCTTTAAAGCATTTTTAGCAATTATCACTGGTGTTGCTGGGCTGTGCCATGACCAAATGATTTGCAGCGGCGGTACATTTAAAAAATTGTTCGGTTAAGAAAAATTAACCAAACCCGTTAATTGGGAGCAGATAAAAATTAGCAGTGAATTAAGAAAATGTTTTTCTTTTACAGCGATCCTGAGACTGATGGAATTTATTACTAGTTTCACATTTGTGGATTCATAGGCGAATAGTTAACGTTGAAATCTAACATTTTGTTGGTTCTTTCAAATAACTTAAATGTATAGTGAAGTGTGTTTTATCAATGATAATTAAACATTGAGGTCGGCTTGGCAATATTTAACCATTTTCTGCTAATAGAGACAGTCTTGTGTTCCATAGCTAACGCCGGGAAAGAATTCAGTAAATATTTAAAAAAAAAAAACCCACTGCATTTAGAAAATGTGTGCCAAGGCCGAATTATGTAAAAGATATAATTCTCAACTAAATATTCTTAATCAGTTAATACGAATTTATCAGCATGAGAGGGTTGACTAAGTTCACGTAATTTTAAATGTACTTAATTCTGTCTAAATGAATTTTTATTACCACACGTAATTAAGAGGTTCTACAACAAAGTTCGTACTGACTGAAAGAAAGAGCAAATAACTAAAAACAAATTTAAAAAAGGTAACTGTTTATTTTTCTAAATTTAATTTCATTAAACAATGCAGCTTCGACAGTTTATAATTACAATACTGATTGCTGCTTGGTCCCCGCATGTCCTGACTTTGCCCCGCACCCTTTGAGGCTGTTGCACTTTCTGTACTTGCCCGAGGCCATCTAACCTAAAAAACCGCCCAGTCCACGCCACACAACCCCTTCTACCTGTGTAGCCGCTTGCTGCGTGTAGTAGGCTCCTGACCTATCCAATGGAACCTGAAACCCCACCACCCTATGGTGCAAGTCGAGGAATCTGCAGCCCCAACGGTCGCAGAACCATCTCAGCCTCTGATTCAGACCCTCCACTAGGCTCTGTACCAAAGGTCCGCAGTCAGTCCTGTCGACAATGCTGCAGATGGTAAGCTCTGCTTTCATCCCGCTAACGAGACTGTCAGTCTTAACCAAATCAGATAGCCGCTGGAAGCCAGAGAGGATTTCCTCTGATCCATAGCAAAACACATCATTGGTGCTGACATGAGCGACCACCTGCAGATGGGTGCACCCTGTACCCTTCATGGCATCCGGAAGGACCCTTTCCACATCTGGAATGACTCCCCCTGGTATGCACATGGCGTGCACATTGGTTTTCTTCCCCTCTCTTGCTGCCATGTCCCTAAGGGGCCCAATTACGCGCCTGACGTTGGAGCTCCCAACTACCAGTAAGCCCACCCTCTGCGATCGCCCGGATCTTGCAGACTGAGGGGCAACCTCTGGAACAGGACAAGCAGCCATGTCCGGCCAAAGATCAGCATCAGCCTGAGACAGAGCCTGAAACCGGTTAATCAGACAAACTGGAGAGGCCTTCCGTTCAGCCCTCCGGAATGTCTTTCACCCCCTGCCACACCTCGAGGCGACCTCCCACTCTACCACAGGTGAGGTATCAGCCTCAATGTGGGCAGTATCCCAGGCAGCCACAGTCGTAGTCCGATCGGGGGATGCGTGGGACGAGCTGGCCGTCCCCAACAAACTCCCATCCGGATGCTCATTGGCAACAGCCTCAAGCTGTGTGACCGAAGTCAACACTGCCTGAAGCTGGGAGCGAAGGGATGCCAACTCAGCCTGCATCCGAACACAGCAGTTACAGTCCCTATCCAAGCTAAAAACTGTTGTGCAAAGAACGTCTGAACTAATCTACAGAGAGCACAAAAAATTCGACACAAAATTTAAACGGTTATTAAAATACAAGATTGCCTAATAGATGCAGTAATGCTGCTACATGTGCACTGCTGACACACTGCTCGGCGGCGGAAGGAGACTACACGATTTTACACTATTCAGGTACTAAAACGCGATGCTACACTCTCAAATACTATAATAAGCCCGAAATTTATGAATTAAACAATGCAAGTACCAAAAACACGCAAAGAAATTAAGAATTAAACTATGTAACAAATAAGTGAGATAAGAGTGTACGACTTGATGCTGGCAGCTGCTTATCCAACAGCGGCAGGGAGCACACTGTTTTTGTGTCCAGGTTTAAAATCAGTCGCGGGAAGAAAGTAGACACAGCGGTCGAACGGCACCGACAAGTACCTGCCGAGCAATCTGTAGACGTGTTAGCGAGTTTGTGTGGAAGAACCATGGAATTAATATGCAGCTTTGTGCTTTTGTGTCACTGACTATTGTTATATGAAACAAGAACAGTTGAAAAAGTACTCTTGTAGACTCTTGACTCAGCCTTGGTAGAGGCAAGACGTATTTTCTGATTCATTTTAAGAAAGTCATGGTAGTCAAGCCAACTTTCTTTTAACTGTAACTCCTTTTTTGTAATGTTCGACAGTACAAGGTACTTACAGATAGTTACATATATACGTTGAAAGTGTGAATTATATTGTGCAAGAAAGTCAAATACATCATTAACTGACGAAAAGGAAAGTTTGTATGTCTACTCATTTTATAAGTAGAAAGGGGTTTAATAGTTCCTGTACCTTGCGCTATTCAACGGAGAAGAAGTCAAGAGATTTTCCAGCTGTAAAGAAGACAGGCTGCAAAATTGCAGGTAAGACACCTTATAAAGAAGTGGAATGTGGTTTGGGGAAATAAATCAGTATAACCCATACCCACACTCACACTTTATGTTGTCAGAACGTTAGAGTAGGAATCAAGCTAGATCCTTCCAACACCTTAGATACAGTAAACCACACAATTCTCCTTAATGAACTAGAGCCAATAAGCATTAGAGGAATTCAAAGGAAATTGTTTGAACTGTATCTCCAAGCAAGAACTCAAGTTGGTCAACTCATCTCGTCTCAAAACAGGCAAAAAGAACGTTGGTAACAGATGCTGAGAAAGTGGAAGCACGTGTCCCATGCGGTGGTGTTCTTGACACCCTATTATTCTTCATATACAGAAATGACATTAAATGCCTCAACAGTTAATCCAAAATCATGTCACAATTGTAAATATAAGTGATAACAGAAAATCCTTATCCACTACAGCACAATGAGATCTGTAGTATGTACTTCAGTTGTTCATTACTATTAAATTAACACTTAACTAAAACTAATTACATATAGTTCAGTAAAGTACATAAGAAGAATGATAACCATTTATTATTGAGTGACCAGGAAATAGAGAAAGTATGGTCTACAAAATTTTTGAGCATGTGCATTGATCATGACTTGAGCTGGAAAGACCATGTCATATACATAGCTCAAAAACTCAATTCTGTCTGTTTTGCACTGAGAGGAATTTCTAGAATTTGTAACATGTATCTCCAAGCAAGAACTCAAGTTGGTCAACTCATCTCATCTCAAAACAGGCAAAAAGAACGTTGGTAACAGATGCTGAGAAAGTGGAAGCACGTGTCCCATGCGGTGGTGTTCTTGACACTCTATTATTCTTCATATACAGAAATGACATTAAATGCCTCAACAGTTAATCCAAAATCATGTCACAATTGTAAATATAAGTGATAACAGAAAATCCTTATCCACTACAGCACAATGAGATCTGTAGTATGTACTTCAGTTGTTCATTACTATTAAATTAACACTTAACTAAAACTAATTACATATAGTTCAGTAAAGTACATAAGAAGAATGATAACCATTTATTATTGAGTGACCAGGAAATAGAGAAAGTATGGTCTACAAAATTTTTGAGCATGTGCATTGATCATGACTTGAGCTGGAAAGACCATGTCATATACATAGCTCAAAAACTCAATTCTGTCTATTTTGCACTGAGAGGAATTTCTAGAATTTGTAACATAGAGTATGCATTATTAGTGTATTTTGTTTATTTCCTTTCTATTTTATGTTATGGAATAATGCTTTGTGGTGTAACAAACTCTCAGCTGAGAGACATTTTTAAATTATAGATTCAAGATTCTTTATTAGCCATTGATCATGCAAGATGAAATAGGCTTCGTCAGTACATAAAATAATATTAATATTCCAGACACTATATATAAGGCATAGATATAATTAGCATATGAGTAACTTACAAATAACATAAACCTTAAGCAGGTGACTACAATGCTTAATACATATTCTTGTTTCAGATACATACAAAGGTACCAAAAATGAGTTACATTGTAGTAGCAAACACAGTAGTTACGTAACACATCATAACACTGGCAAATAAAGTAGTTACCTAACACAGTTGAAATACAAAGGTATTAGATATGAAATATTTTGTGACAGTATATATAGTAGTTAATTAAGTTAATTATGCAATTACAGGTTTATCTCTGTGCTACTCAGATCATAATATTCTTGCATAGAATAAAATACTTAAACACCATTAGAATTATTACAAACAACTCTCCACAAACACAATGCAATACCTTTGTACATATTCAGAAGTGTACAGCATACAAGAACATACATGAGTAGCTTACACATAGAGTCCGATTTCCATAAATACAACACACTTACCAGTAAGAACCTACATTTAGAAAGCGCTCGAGAAACAAAAATTCAGAATATGTGATCCATTATAGAACGAAGCTGGAGAAGCCCTGACAGTTTCAAGGGAATAGAAGATGATGGAATTTTAAGTTATAATTTAAAAATTACCTGTTAAATAAATTATTTTATAATAAAGATTATTTTGAATCCCTAACAAATACTTGTATTTTTTTCATTGTCATTCGAATCGTGCTGTGCTCACCGTGATTTTTTTTATTTTGTTTGTATATTAGTCTAACTCTAAACGACGTGTTAATGTGTTTCTCAAAGTTACTGCATGTATGTCAAATTACTATTTACTTGTTGAGAGAGCATGTATAAGATCAATGCATTAGTTCATTGTATCAATTTTTGAGTACACTCTAAAATGTTAATTTTATATTAATTTATAGAGTTGCGCTGTGCTTATTGCTGTACGATATCGTGACTATACCTGCATCATGTAAGTGAGGCAAAGGACGATACGGAACTACATTAAAAGACTGGCTGGCTAGTGAGCCAGTAGGGTTTTTCCAGAGGTGCGATAACTGTTCTTCTTAAGGAGAGAGGATGCATGTGCAAGTTTTCGTTTCCTGTGGTAACGTAAATGTAGTGAGCAGATCCAGAAGTTTTTTAACACTACCGAACAAACGATCAATTAGTAAACATCGATGCTATATTTTATACTTTGCAGGCAGAACATCTTTGCTAACGCCCCAACATTGTTTCAAATATGGCGGCACACTAATTGACATTTGGGTTTGACAGACGAAAAGTATATTGATGATGTCTACATATAAAGTTAATGAGTTATCCATTGAGTTATTTCGCACAGATCAGTATTACATTTTTATGAAAGGGGAATATGGCTTATGGTGGAACCGTCACACTGGCATTTTTCAGGCAAAGTCAGGTATTGTAGTTTACCACTCCCATTTTAAAATGATGCTTTGATGCGTTTGACTTGGTACTGACATTGATTTCTGAATTCATATAAATAACCATGTATGGTAGAGGGATGCATTACATCTATGTAACACGATGTATAGCACTAATACTCCGCATCAAAATCTGTCCTATGAACTGAGACGTAGTCGTTGTTTACTCGGAGGCTTATTGGCAGAAAGGATCTGCAGAGGCAGGAATGACGCATATGTTTTAATGTTCAGTTAAGGCCATTTCTGATGTGCATCTGGTGATATCGAATAGTGTTATTGATTGACGCATGCCTAATGTGTGTCGGTTTTTCGGCAGTTTGGTAGTTGAAAACTTCCGTGAACGTAATGGTTGCGTAATTAAGTCACAGAATAACGTAAATAACCACTACAGTCGTTGGCAAATTTGCTAAGCTGAAGTGTTGCTTATAAACATTAGGAAGTTCTCTCAAGCAATTAAGATTGTGTACATTCATCCAGAGTGTAAGGCGCTCAGAAGATTGCTAGCTGGAGTTGTGTAATGAGACTGATTCATTTGAACTTAAAATCTGAAATGTTATCGACGGTTGTGGTACATTTAGAAGAGGCTTTAGGGAGTCTAAGAGTTATCACCTCATTTCTTGAGGAATTTGCTCAGCATCTGTTAATACTCATCACACTATTTCTTTTTTGAATAGGATGGCACCATAGGTAGCACATTGAACTTATATTTGGGACATGGGGTATTCACATCCCTGCCTGTCAATTTGGGTTGAGATATTCTCTAGTTTCACTAAATTTCTTTGATACAAATGCCAACATGGTTCATGTTATAAGGATATGACAAGTTTTCTTGCACTCTCTGAACTGCTTCAGTCCTAATGACTTCATTATTAAAAATTATGCTTCTTTCCTTTTTGTTATGTTTTTTTTTTATTTTTCATTTACATGTCAAGTTCTGTAGGAGCAAATCTCCAAAGTCATGGAACAAGTCAGTACATGAGATTACAACGTAAAAAGTAATAACAGATAAAAAATGTTTATGAGCCCGAAAAAAGTCAGTCCATAAGTTTAAGTAAACAAAATCAACAATTCATCAAGAATTAGCTTAATTTTTCAAGGAACTCATCAGATTAGGAGTGATCCATGAGGAAACTCTTCAGTTTTGATTTGAAATTGTATGGATTACTGCTAAGATTTTTGAATTCGAGTGGTAGCTTATTGAAAATGGATGCAGCAGTCAACTGCACACCTTTCTGCACAAGAGTTAAGGAAGTCTGATCCAAATGCAGGTTTGATTTCTGCTGAGTATTAAGTGAGTGAAAGCTGCTTATTCTTGGGAATAAGCTAATAGTTTTAACAAGAGGCCAATGTTAAAAACCTTGACTCGTGAACAGGGGTCAACAAGAGGTTGGAATAGTAAAAATGGCAGCATTAAGTCTTTGAACAAGATCCTGAAAGTGAGCTTTCCACATCTCATTCTCAGTCACTGCTTACATCACCAGATTGTCAACATTATCTGCAATCAGATTTTGATGACAGTGTAGATGGAAAGCTGTAAACTATATGCTGTGCTTAAGAGATGTTATGTAGGCTATGTACTGTCCCCTGCAGCATGTTTTGTTTTTTCCAGGTCCTAACTAAATCATCTATGTAGATGTTAAATTGCACAACAGACACGCATGTCTAGTTCTCTGGTTTATATCTATCTCTTGATGATAACTATTCTCTATTTCTATGATGAAAAAAGGCTGAATCCCTTGGTTAAAGAGTTTTGGATGGCCTCTTTTCAACATTAATACTCGTAACTTATGTCGATACAAGTAAATCCTTCCTTGAATCACATGAAGACTGTGTATACATGATGGCATAGTATATGATTACCCTTTTTACAAACCTTTTTGTACTGATAAACTGTTAAATGCCATTTCTTGACTTCTATGTGTATTACATTCTGTTACTTGTATGAAGACTCCCAGGACTCATGATCTACACTCATAGCATCATTTCTGTAAAGAGTGGACAAAATTTTAATGTGTGAAGAATTTCCAAAAACCAGCAGCATTTTCAGAGGGAAGAATTCATTTTTCGAGCGCCCCCCCCCCCCCCTCCCAATCCCCGTAAGATTTTTCTGCTACATCTAAGTTTATATCTGAAGGATAAGCTAGTGGAAAATGGACACATGATATAGGCCTACTCTTTGCAGAAACAAAGTCAAATCCACTGAGATAAGGATTGAAGCTTCATGCAAGAATATTTGGGCAAGGCTCAGTATCAAGGGTGACTGTAAATTTATAAATGGAATCCTTCAGTTGATTAACAGACTTGGCCCCAAATGTAATAGCAAATTTCTAGAAAAATCTCAGCTCCTAGTGCCTGTATTCCCTTATTGTAATGTTTACCAGTTGTTTTTGAAAAGGCAATGTACAAGAGGGTAGTGGTGCATCTTGGTACATATAATTTGTTGCCTAATTTGCAGTATGGGTTCAGGAGAGGAGTATCCACATAAAAAGCTGTCTACTTTTTTTGCCTGTGAGGCACTATCAGGGCTAAACAATAGGTAAGAATTTTTCTTTGATTTAATAATAGTATATGCTTGTGTGGACTGTGAAATACTTCATCATATGGGATTAAGAAAAGAGCTCAACAATGGTTCACATATCTGGGAAGTAGGAAACAAAAGGTTGTTATTCAGTGTCAATAAACATTTAAGAGATTCGACACTGCAATGATGGAAACTGTTGGGGAGAGGTTGGCATGCCACTGTTTTGCTCGGAGCCTGTTGCTTTTTTGATGTATACATCATCATCAGTGTTCTGTCAAAAGGCAGGTTTTCACATGGTAGTTCTCCAGGCTGTCCGGTCTTCTGCCATCCTCGTCAGGTCTGCATAATTTCCTCTTTCCTTTGTCGTGTATCATCTTGTATCCCCTTCTTCCTCTGGTCTTCTTCCACAAACCAGTCATTCCAAAGCATCTGCTAGTAAGCGCTCCCTTCTCAATGAATGTCCCAACCAGTTCTTTTTCCTTTCTCTTACAACCTTCAGCAGACATCTTCCCTCACCAACCCTTTCCAATACTTTCATTACTCACTCTTTCCATCCAGCTTATTCTCTCAATTCTTCTCCACATCCACATTTCAAATGCTTCTAACCTTTTTTCATCCTCTCATCTCAGTGTACATGCTTCTGCCCCATATAGTGCCACACTCCAGACAAAACATTTGCCAAGCCTTTTCCTTAGACCTTTATCTAATTTGCCACATAATAGTCTCCTCTTTCTGTTGAATGCCTCCTTCGCTATGGCAATTTGAGCTTTCACTCCTGGTGACATCTCAAGTCTTCAGTTATTGTGCTTCCGAGATATTTAATGGCTAATGGTAGATTGTCCTATTTTAATATTGGACTGTCTGTGTCTTGTACTGATGACCATACTCTTTGTTTTTGCTGTGTTTATTTGCATTCTATATTCCACACAAGCTTCATTCAGATCTTTCAGCATGTTATTCACTGCCCACTCACTTTCTGCCACTTATACCATGTCATCAGCAAATTGTATACATTCTATTCTCCTTCCACCAATACATATTCTCCATTTCCCACCTTAGCCTTTCACAATAATCTCCTCAAGGTACGCGTTAAAAAGCAGTGGGGAAAGGCAACAACCTTGTCCAACACCTCGTGCAATGCTGCTTCCTTCTGTCATTTCATTTCCAATCCTTATCCTTACTTTCTGGCATAAATACAGATTCTGTGTCAGTCGTCTTTCTTTCCAATCCACTCCTTTCCTCTTCAAAACATCCATAAGCTTGTGCCACTGACCTCTGTCAAAAGCCTTTTCTAAATCTATAAAAACAGCAAAGGTTTCTCTACCTTTTTCCATATGCCTTTCCCCTATAGTTCTTGACAGCCAAGGACATCTCTGCAATCCTTCTGTCCAGCTTGCCATATAGCCTTCTATTCAACACTCTCAGCAACACTTCAGCTGCATGAGAAATTAGACTGGTGGTCCTATGATCTTCACATTTTTTAGTGTTTCTCTTTTTCTCTATTGGTATCATAACTGTTGCAAGGAAGTCCTCAGGCCATTCCCCTTGTCATATATCTCGTTATAGAGGTAGACCATTTCTTTTCTTGCCTTGTTTCCCAGACTCAGCAGTTCTGTTTGCAAATCATCAATTCCACATGCCTTCCTATTCGTCATCTCCTTCAGTGCCTTTTCTACTTCTGCTTCCAAGATGGTGAATACCTTTCCATCTTCCAGCACAAATTGCTCATCTTCAACCTTAATTTTTCTTTTATTCCCTCCTCCTTATACAGACATCTGTTCAAAACCTCCTGTGGTTCTTCTGCTAGAGTACCATCCACTCTTTCTATTTCCTTGTTATTCCTCTTTCTTTTACATTCAAAAACTCTCTCACTAGCCAGTCTAATACATCATTTCATACTTTCCCTCTTTCTCCATTTTGTCGCATTTCTGTTTTATCCATTTTTCCCTTGCTTCTTCAGTTTCTCTTCTTAATTCATTGTTCAGTTTCCTGTACCTCTTTTTGTCTTCTTCAGTTTCTACCTTTTTTCACTTTCTATGCTCCTCCATCTTTTTCAACATGTTTTCTGTTATCCATTTGTTCCTGGTACTTTAGAGTACTCTGATTCCTGTTACTACTTTGGCAGAGTCTGTGAGTCCTTCCCTCATTTTTATCGATTTATCATTAACACTTTCATCAACACTACCTCTTTCTCATTTTTCCATGAATCTGTTTTCCAAATCTGATGCCTTTCCTACCTCTTTGAGTCTTTCTATGTTTAGTCTTTCTTTTGTTTTACCTCTCCAGACTTTTTTCAACTTCACTTGTATGTATCCCACTACTAGGTTGTGGTTTGAATTTACATCCGCTCCTGGATGAGCTTTGGCAGTCTTCAGATAGTTCCTAAACCTTTTTTGTATCAGGACGTAGGCCAACTGATATCTTTCCCTATTCAAATGTGATATCCATGTGTAACATCTCCTTTTGTGGTGTTTAAATAATGTGTTACCCACTGCTAATGAATTTTCTGTACAGAATCTGATTAGTCATTCACCTTTCTCATTTCTTATTCCTAATCCAAATTTTCTTACTGTATCTTCATCTCTTCCTTCACCCACCACTGCATTCCAGTCCCTCATGATGATAATGCAGGGATTTCTGTTTTCTTTCTCAATGAGTTCTTGTATTTTCTCATAATATTCTTCCACTTCCTCATCTCTATGGTGGCTGGTTGGCATATATACCTGTATTGACACCAAATCTTTTGAACTATCCTTCAGTCATATCATCATCAGTCTTCCATCAATATATTGTACCTTCATTACCTTGTTTTTCAGTTTTTGCCCTATCAATATTCCTACTCCATTTTCACCACTCTTGATTTCCCCTGGAATAAAAGAGCTTATAATCTCCCCTTTCTATCTCCCCATTCTGTCCCCATCTCATTTCACACAAACCAAGGGCATCTAATCTGTTCCTTTACATCTCTTGTTTTGCATTCTCTAGCTTTCCTGCTTGCAGCAGTGTCCTCACATTCCATGTTCCAATCCTTATCTTTCCTTCCTTCACTGTCTCTTTCTTCTTTTCAAATACGTCTACTCTGAGATCCGAATGAGGGGAAGTTTTAACTCTGGAATCTTTCATATGGAGATACATACCATGTACTGCTGGGGAATGTAATGTGGCAGTTTCCTGTTACTTTCCACATAGGCAGTAGTATGCCCAGCCTAAAATCAGCCCGCCCCCCCCTCCCCACCCCCTGCGGGTTCGGGGGTAAGAATAGGCCCGTGGTGTTCCTGCCTGTCGTAAGAGGCGACTAAAAGGAGTCTCAAATGTTTCGGCCTTATGTGATGGTCCCCTCTCGGGTTTGACCTCCATCTTTCTAAATTATTCCGAAGAGCGAGCCAATTGGGGAAGGGCACCTTACATGGTGCACTGTATCCGTCGTGCATTGAGACCTTTAGCCGACTTTTTCGTCGTTGCAATGGTGTCCCGCTCGTTTTCCGTCCCTTGGGCGGGGATACATCACTGGGTGCGATTACCACGCTGCACTCTGCAGTGTTGCTTTTAACTGTGACGATGACCTTGGACATTTTTGCACCTAAGATCCAGCACGGTAGCCAGTCCGTTGTGGTGGGGCCGCCATGTACCCTGTTGGTTGTAGCCCCCTGACAACACAGGGATCGCTCTACTGATGCCTGCGCCATTAA
Organism: Schistocerca americana; assembly: GCF_021461395.2. Classification (NCBI taxonomy): domain Eukaryota; kingdom Metazoa; phylum Arthropoda; class Insecta; order Orthoptera; family Acrididae; genus Schistocerca; species Schistocerca americana. The sequence goes on along the minus strand of NC_060121.1, from coordinate 735,735,446 downwards.
CTCCCCACGTATGCCAAGGAGTAGATGCCCATCTCCCTGGGGCATCAGGACTCCCGGCAATGGACATCCTGCCAAGTGGCTATTGCTGCGGCTGGGTGGCGCCCGTGGGGAGGGCCCTTGGTCGGAGTAGGTGGCATCAGGGCGGATGACCCGCAATGAAGCGTGGTACATCATCTCTCGCTGGCAGCCAGCAGTCTCTAAGCGTTCTCGGGCTCAATTTAATGCTCAAAGGTACGATCCGAAAACCTTCCCCTCTCTGGCCACGCGGTGGGAGGAGCGTAAGTCTCAGGATGGAGGTAATAGTTATTCGCCCCGATTCTTAGTTTGCACGAGAGCTGATGGGGAGTCTTTTCTATCCACAAAGCCTCAGTTCTTCGTCGAGCATTTAGAGGACAAGTTTGGGGAGGTGGAGGGCTTGTCCAAAATGCGCACTGGGTCAGTATTGATACAAACAGCATCCTCCGCCCAGTCACGCAGGTTACTTGCTTGTGACAAGTTGGGGGATGTTCACGTTACCATTACACCACATAAGAGTTTAAATATGGTCCAGGGAGTTATTTTCCATAGGGACCTACTTTTGCAGTCTGATAACGAGCTGCGCGCCAACTTAGAGCGTAGAGGTGTTCTTTTCGTCTGGCGCGTTCATCGGGGTCCGAAGGACAATCAGGTTGCTACCGGTGCCTTCATCTTGGCCTTAGAGGGTGATACATTACAGGAGAAGGTCAAGGTGATGGTCTACCATTGTGACGTCAAGCTCTATATCCCTCCCCCGATGCGGTGCTTTAAGTGCTGGAAGTTCGGGCATATGTCTTCCCGCTGCACTTCCAGCCTCACATGTCGAGATTGCGGATGCACATCACATCCCAATACTCCATGTGCCCCGCCTCCCATCTGTGTCAACTGCGGAGAGCATCATTCCCCTTGCTCGCCTGACTGCAAAGTCTTTCAGAAAGAGCGCAAAATCATGGAATATAAGACCCTGGACCGGCTGACCTATACTGAGGCCAAAAGGAAATATGACAGACTCCATCCTGTGAGAATGACATCTTCTTACGCAGCTGCTACAACGACTGTGCTAGCCCCATCAGTTTCAAGACTTCCAGCCAGCTCGATAAGCAGTACGACTCCTCCTGCCCCCTTGCCTGTGGGGGGGGCTCTACCCCACCGGTTGCTCCTGCACCACCTACCTCAGGAGCAACACCCTCCCACCCGTCGGGGACGTCCGTCCCCGCTTCTCAGCCGGAGAAGCGTCTAACTTCTTCGGCTACTCTCGCCCGTAAGAGTTCCCTTGGGACCCTCCCTTCCCAGGGTTCCACCAGCGGGAAGGATGACGGCCGACAGTGGCATAAGTCCTCACCAGCGGCCGGGCATAGGGCTTCACGATCCTCCTCCGTCCCGGAGACTGAATCGGTGAAGCCTTCCCAGCCGGTGAAACCCAAGGTTCAGCGAGAGAAGTCCAAGAGAAAGACGTCTAAGGCCAAAGAACTTGCGGTGGCACCAACCCCACCGCACCCTTCGCGCTCTGCGTCTGAGGATGAGGTCGAGATTCTAGCGTCCGCTGAGGACCTTGATCTCGCCAGTCCCTCAGACACCATGGATGCCACTCGCACGGGTACTGAATCGGTGGCAGTGAGAGAACAAGCGGCGTAAATTGCCTTCCCAGTCCTTTCACGCCTTTCTCAGCCATGGACAATATCATCCTCCAGTGGAACTGCAGCAGTTTTTTTCCACCATCTAGCTGAGCTCCAACAACTTATCAGCCTCCACCCTTTCTTCTGCATTGCTCTTCAGGAAACTTGGTTTCCAGCAATGCGAACCCCCGCCCTCCGTGGCTATCGGGGTTATTATAAGAACCGGGCAGCATATGAAAGGGTGTCTGGTGGCGTCTGCCTCTATGTCCCTCACACTCTGTACAGCGAGTCTGCCCCTCGCCAAACACCTTTAGAGGCTGTCGCTGTTCGGGTGTGGACGCCACAGGCTGTTACCGTCTGCAGTCTTTACCTTCCACCGGATGGTGATGTCTCGCAGCATGTCCTGGCTGCGCTGATAACCCAATTGCCGCCACCTTTCTTGCTATTGGGCGACTTCAATGCCCATAACCCCCTGTGGGGTGGGTCAGTGGCAACAGGTCGAGGTGCCACCGTTGAGCATTTATTGTCGCAGCTCGATCTCTCGATTTTAAATGATGGTGCCTCCACACACCTCAGTGTGGCGCATGGCACGTACTCAGCCATTGACCTTTCAATCTGTAGCCCTAGCCTCTTACCGTCTGTCCAATGGTGCGTGCATGACGACCTGTGTGGTAGTGACCACTTTCCGATCTTTCTGTCACTACCACAGCGTCACTCTTCTGGGCGCCCTAGCAGATGGGCTATGAATAAGGCTGACTGGGACTTGTTCTCCTCCACTACCGCTATTGAGCCTCTCTCTAATGATGACATTGAGGCGGTGGTTCAATCGGTCACCACCGGCATCGTTACTGCCGCCGAATCTGCCATTCCCCGTTCCTCTGGATCCCCTCAGCGGCGGACTGTGCCTTGGTGGTCGCCTGAGATCGCTGCAGCGATTAAAGATCGCCGGCGGGTGCTACAGCGTCCCAAGCGACATCCCTGCATTGAACACCTCATCACCGTCAAACGGCTGCGTGCGCGGGCCCGCCGCCTTATCCGCCAAAGCAAGCAGGAGTGCTGGGCGCGGTATGTGTCCACCATTGGCCTCCATGTCCCTCCATCGCAGGTCTGAGCCAAGATTCGACGCGTCTACGGCTATCGGCCACCTGTCAGCGTCCCTGCGCTCTCACTGAATGGAGCAGTTTCTACTGACTCCGACGTCATTGCAAACCACTTAGTGGAGCATTTTGCTATGAGTTCCGCTTCTGCGAGTTACCCCCAGGCCTTCCGCTCCATTAAAGAGCGGATCGAACATCGGAGCCTTTCTTTTCACACCCACACTTCTGAATCCTACAATGCTCCATTCAGTGAGTGGGAATTTCACAGTGCCCTTGCCGCTTGCCCTGATACCGCTCCCGGGCCAGATAGCATCCACTGTCAGATGCTGAAACACCTTTCGGTGGACTGCAAGCGACGCCTCCTCGACCTGTACAACCGTCACTGGGTCGAGGGTGAGTTTCCGTCGCAATGGCGGGAGAGCATTGTCATCCCCATTTTGAAACCGGGCAAGAGCCCTTTGGAGGTGGACAGCTACTGCCCCATTAGCCTCACCAACGTTCTTTGCAAGCTTCTCGAACGGATGGTGAGCCGGCACTTGCATTGGGTACTGGAGTCTCGGGGCCTTCTGACCCCGTCTCAGGGTGGGTTCCGTCCCCCCAGGGGATCCACAACTCTTTTGTGGATACGTGCGTAGCGAGCACGGGGCCCCGAGCTCATGTGGCCTTCCTTCCTTTCCGGGCTGCATACCTTCCCTTTCCGCATCCTTCCCCATCCCCTGTCTTCACCCCCCCCCCCCTCACCTCTGGCTGTTTCCTTCACTTTCTCCCCCTCTGGGAGTATGGTTTGCGCCTACGTCCGGAGACGGACGCTTGTAAATGTACCGCATTCTTCTTCTTCCTTGCTTGTATGTCTTCTTCCTTCCTTTGTCCTTCTCCTTTCCTTACCTCTTCTCTTTACCCTTTTCTCCGCTGCGGCGTTTGAGACCCCCTCTTCTTTCCTTTCCCTTTCTCTTTCTTCCTCCCTGTGCGTGTCTGAAGGCCGACCCACGCACTTCCATGCGTAGCCGGTGACGGGGTAACGCGTAATTCCCCGCCCCGGGTAGACAGGTAGGACACGTACGTACCCCCTGGTAAAGGCCAGGCCCAGGGAGGGGTGATTACCCGAGCTGATACCTTCCGAAAGTGCCGATTGGTCCCTCCGTCCGTTTGTCGGGAGGTGTGACCTGAGGTGTGAACAATCACCTAAGGCGGGTGTGCCCTCGGTGAGGGCCCCCACAAGGGAGGAGCGCGCCATCGGAGACGCCGGTAATCATGGGGGATTCTTCCGCAATGGTTTCCTCACCTTCCACTATGTCTGCTCACAAACGTAAGTTCACTGAGTCTCAGCCACAGACGGTTCTTCCATCGTTGCCACAGTTCCTTGTTGTTTCTCGGTCTGACGAAGGTCACGACTTTTCCACGGTCAACCCTTTCATTATTCAGAAAGGTGTCGACGCAATTGCGGGTCCTGTAAAGTCTTGTTCCAGACTACGGAATGGCACCCTGTTGTTGGAAACACACAGTGCCCTCCAGGCTCAAAAATTGCTGCGTACTTCTCTGCTCCACACCTTCCCTGTCCGGGTGGAACCGCACCGTACCTTAAATTCCTCGCGTGGAGTCGTTTATACACGCTCCCTCGATGGATTGTCTGACGAAGAAATTCAGCACTACCTGTCTGACCAGGGCGTCACCGCTGTTCATCGGGTTATGAAAAGGGTTGACTCGAACATCATTCCAACCCGCCCTGTCTTCTTGACATTTGACAAAGTTCAACTCCCATCAAAAATCAAAGCAGGCTATGAGATAATTTCCGTTCGCCCTTATGTCCCGAACCCTACGCGTTGCTATCGATGTCAGCGGTTCAATCACACCAGCCAGTCCTGTTCCAATCCGGCCAAATGTGTTACGTGTGGCCGGGATGCCCATGAGGGTGCTTGTCCACCTCCATCCCCTCGCTGCATCAACTGTATGGGTGACCACGCTGCTTCCTCTCGAGATTGCCCTGTTTTTAAGGACGAAAAGCTGATCCAGGAAATAAGAGTGAAGGAAAAGGTGTCGACCTTTGCTGCTCGAAAGTTACTCGCCAGTCGACAGCCCACCGTGCCTCAGAAAGGAAAATACAGCGCTGTCCTTGCTTCTCCTCGGCCAACAAAGGAGGCGGCCACGCAGACTTGCGATCTCACATTTAGTACCACGGTCGTCAGATCGGCCAGCGCAAAGATCGCCCGTTCAACCTCACCTCTTTCGCCTGCCCACTCTATGGCTCACCCTTCGTCGGGTTCTGCTAAATCTCGAGCCCAAAAGTCAGACGCCAAGTCTTCCAAAAAAGAGCATTCTCGTGAAGAGTTTTTACGTACTGCAACTTCACAACCATCGGTTCCTCCTTCATCTAAACATACCTCCAAGAAGGCTACGAAGAAACACAGTTCCTCTCCTTCTCCGCCAAGGCGTGTCCCATCTACAGCACCACCTGGCGGAAATCGCCCTCGGCCATCTTCTGTGTCGCCGAGGCGCACTGTTGGTGGCCGGTCAACTGGCCGATCGTTGGTGGCAGGAGCTGCTCCTGACCAACCTATGGATCAGGATCTTCTGCCTTCGACTGAATGCCATTCCATCCTGTCGGTCGCAAGCTCTGAGCAGTCGTTGAGTTGACAGCACCCTTGGTGACGTTCCTCCATTTTCTGTTCACCCTATGTCCATTATCCACTGGAATATCCGCGGCATTCGCGCCAATCGGGAGGAATTGTCGATCCTCTTACGATCCTACTCGCCGGTCATCTTCTGTCTTCAGGAAACAAAGCTGCGTCCCCATGACCGCTTTGTTCTCCCTCATTTTCAGTCCGTCCGATATGACCTCCCCTCTGTTGAAGGCACTCCAGCCCATGGAGGACTCATGATTCTGCTCCATGATACTCTCCATTATCACCCAATCCCCTTAAACAGTTCCTTCCAAGCTGTCGCCGTCCGTCTTTCCCTTTCTGGATACACGTTCTCTCTTTGTACAGTATACATTCCATCGTCTACACCAATGGCACGAGCTGATCTCCTTCATCTTCTTGATCAGCCTCCACCCCCCTATTTGCTGGTTGGGGACTTCAATGCCCACCACCCGCTTTGGGGATCTCCACATCCTTGTCCACGTGGCTCACTATTGCTAGACGTCTTCCACCAAGCGGATCTAGTCTGCCTCAACACTGGGGTCCCTACATTTTTGTCTGCCTTCACGGCAAATTTATCCCATTTGGACCTTGCGGTCGGTACTGTTCCGCTAGCTCGGCGCTTCGAATGGTTCGCCCTTGATGATACACACTCGAGTGACCACTTTCCATGTGTTCTTCGACTGCAGCCTCAACTGCCATATATGCGCTCGCGACGCTGGAAGTTTGCCCAAGCCGATTGGACACTTTTTTCGTCTCTAGCGACATTCGATGACCGTCGCTTTCCCAGCGTCGACGATGAGGTCACACATTTTACCGACGTTATTCTCACAGCTGCGGAACGTTCAATACCACGCACCTCCGAATTGCCCCGGCGCCCCCCCAGTTCCTTGGTGGAACGAGGCATGCCGTGACGCAATACGTGAGCGGCGACGTGCTCTTCGCATTTTCCGTCACCATCCAACTTTGTCCAACTGTATCCGATATAAGCAGCTCCGTGCGCGATGCCGTCGCGTCATCTGCGATAGCAAGAAGGCAAGCTGGAAATTCTTTACTAGCTCATTTAACAACTTCACTCCCTCCTCGGAAGTTTGGAGTCGGCTTCGACGGTTCTCAGGCGCGCCTAGTTTCTCCCCGGTCTCTGGGCTCACTGTCGCGCATGCTACCTTAGTGGACCCCGTCGCAATTTCTAACTCATTGGGTCAGCACTTTGCTGAGATTTCGAGCTCTTCAAATTACCCGCCAGCGTTTCTCCCGAAGAAACGTGCAGCGGAAGTGCGACATCTTGCTTTCTCCTCTCAAAATCGCGAAAGCTACAATACTGTTTTCTCCATGCGCGAACTCCAACATGCACTCTCTTCTTCTCGCTCCTCCGCCCCAGGACCGGATGGTATCCATGTCCAAATGTTGCTGCATTTATCAACCCATAGCCTGCGTTACCTCCTTCGCCTTTATAATCGAATTTGGACCGACAGTACCTTTCCCAGGCGATGGCGGGAAGCTATTGTCGTTCCCGTTCCGAAACCTGGAAAGGACAAACATCTCCCCTCTAGCTATTGCCCCATTTCTCTCACGAGTAGTGTCTGTAAGGTTTTGGAGCGTATGGTGAATTACCGTTTAGCTTGGTGGCTGGAGTCCCGCAGTCTTTTAACACCAGCCCAATGCGGATTCCGAAAGCATCGTTCTGCTGTTGACCATCTTGTTGCTCTCTCCACTTATATCATGAACAATTTTCTCCGGAAACGCCAAACGGTAGCAATATTTTTTGATCTGGAGAGAGCGTACGATACCTGTTGGAGGACAGGCATCCTCCGCACACTGTTCTCTTGGGGCTTTCGAGGCCGGCTGCCCCTTTTTCTTCGCGAATTTATGGCAGAGCGCACATTTAGGGTGCGGGTGAACACTACTCTCTCCCGTACTTTCTCCCAAGAAAACGGGGTACCCCAGGGCTCCGTGCTGAGTGTTGTACTGTTTGCCATCGCCATTAATCCAATTATGGATTGTCTCCTTCCTGATGTCTCGGGCTCCCTCTTTGTGGACGATTTTGCGATCTACTACAGCTCTCAACGGACCAGCCTTCTTGAAAGACGTCTTCAAGGATGTCTCGATCGCCTCCACTCGTGGAGCATCGAAACCGGCTTCCGTTTCTCACCCAGTAAGACCGTTTGTGTTAATTTTTGGCGACGTAAGGAGTTTCTTCCGCCCTCCTTACATCTAGGTCCTGTCAACCTTCCGTTTTCCGACGTCGCAAAATTCTTGGGTCTTATGTTTGACAGAAAACTGTGCTGGTCCTCCCACGTTTCCTATCTTTCGGCTCGCTGTCTGCGTTCCCTTAACACCCTTCGTGTCCTGAATGGTACCTCTTGGGGAGCGGACCGGGTGGTCCTTCTCCGCCTGTATCGCGCCTTAGTGCGCTCGAAATTGGATTATGGAAGCATAGTCTACTCCTCTGCTCGGCCGTCTATTCTTCGGCGTCTCGACTCTATCCACCACCGTGGATTACGTTTAGTGTCTGGAGCTTTTTACACCAGCCCTGTGGAAAGCCTTTATGCTGAGACTGCTGAACCTCCGCTGTCCAATCGGCGGGCAGTCCTTCTGAGTCGTTATGCTAGCCATCTGTCTTCCATGCCTGTTAATCCAGCCTATAACCTTTTTTTCGACGAGTCCTTTGATGTCGGGGAATGCAGGCCGCTCCTCCTCCCTACTACCCCCGGGAGTCCGCTTCCGTCAACTGCTCCATTCTCTTTCCTTCCGCTTTCCTAAAACCTTCTTGACAACTTGGGGTACAGCACCGCCTTGGCACCGTCCCCGGATCGACTTGCTCAGAGACCTATGTGAATTTCCCAAGGATGGTACCCCTACACTTGTTTACCGTCGGGCATTTGCTGCTCTATGTGCACAAATGACGGAAGCCACATTTATTTACACCGATGGCTCGAAAACATCGTTAGGTGTAGGGAGTGCCTATATTGTTGGCGACTCCCCAAATCACTTTCGGCTTCCCGACCAGTGTTCGGTTTATACTGCGGAGCTTTACGCTGTTCTCCAGGCTGTCCACTACATCCGCCGCCATCAGCGGCTACAGTACGTAATCTGCTCAGATTCTCTCAGCTCTCTCCTCAGTCTCCAAGCTCTTTACCCTGTGCACCCTCTGGTCCACCGGATTCAGGACTGTCTGCGCTTGCTCCACCTGGGGGGCGTCTCAGTGGCGTTCCTCTGGCTCCCGGGACACGCTGGTATCTGTGGAAATGAGGCGGCCGATATAGCAGCCAAGGCTGCAGTCTCTCTTCCTCGGCCAGCTCTTCAGTCTCTTCCGTTTACCGATCTACGGAGCGGTTTATGTCGCCAAGTTACTCATTTATGGCATGCGCATTGGTCAACACTTCCCCACAATAAATTGCGGGAAGTGAAAGCCGTTCCTTGCGCTTGGACCTCTTCCTCCCGAACGCGTCGTCGGGAGGAGGTAATTTTAGCCCGACTCCGGATAGGGCACTGTCTTTTTAGTCATCGACATCTTTTAAGCGGTGATCCTCCCCCACTCTGTCCCCACTGCTCTCAGCTGTGGACGGTCAGACACCTTTTAATTGAATGCCCTTATTTTAATCCGTTACGCTCCCGTCTACAGCTATCGCCTGATCTATCGTCGATTTTAGCAGATGACACGCGCTCAGCTGACCGCGTTCTACAGTTTATTAGAGACAGTGAAATGACGTCAGTCATTTGAAGCCTTTTTTTTGGGGGACAACCAACCCCTTTCTATAGTGGACTTTTAAGCATTCCTTCTGCCTTTAGTTTCTCAAATTTTCTGACTTTGTTTCCATTGCTGTTGATTTTAAATTTGGTTTTTTTCCTGTTTTCTACGTCACGGGCTGGGCGCTAATGACCATAGAAGTTTTGCGCCCTAAAACCACAAAAAAAAAAAAAAAAAAAAAAAAAAAAAAAAAAAAAAAAAAAAAAAAAAAAAAAAAAAAAAGGGTGGGTTCCGTAAAGGCAACTCCACCGCCGACAATCTGGTGAGCCTTGAGTCGGCCATCCGTACTGCCTTTGCCCGCCGTCAGCACCTGGTTGCTGTCTTTTTCGATATGAGGAAGGCGTACGATACGACATGGCGTCGTCATATCCTTTCTACGCTTCATGGAGGGGGTCTTTGGGGCCCTCTGCCGATCTTTATCAGTAATTTTCTGTTGTATCGTACCTTCCGCGTGCAAGTTGCGGCCTCATATAGTTCCTCCCCTGTCCAGGAGACCGGTGTGCCACAGGGTTCTGTTTTAAGTGCCTGCCTGTTTTTAATAGCCATTAACGGGCTCGCTGCGGCCGTGGGAAATTCTCTCTCCGCTTCCCTGTATGCTGACGACTTCTGCCTTTACTACAGCTCTACTGGCATTGCAGCTGTTGAACGTCAGCTACAGGGCGCTATCCGCAAGGCGCAGTTTTGGGCTGTAGCTCATGGGTTCCATTTTTCGGCAGCCAAGACCTGCGTTATGCATTTCTGCCGGCGACGTACTGTCCACCCGGACCCGCGTCTTTATCTTGCCGGCGAACTTCTTTCAGTGGTGGAATCACACAGGTTTTTGGGGGTGGTTTTCGATGCCCGGTTGACTTGGCTGCCTCATATCCGGCAGCTTAAACAGGCGTGTTGGCGGCATCTAAACGCTCTGCGATATTTGAGCCACACCCGCTTGGGCGCCGACCGATCTACCCTGTTGCGGCTGTACCAGGCGTTAATCCAGTCCCGTCTGGATTATGGGAGCCTGGCTTACGGCTCAGCATCCCCATCTGCGTTGCGGGTGCTGGACCCAATTCTCCACAGCGGGATACGCCTTGCCACTGGTGCTTTCCGCACCAGCCCTGTGGACAGCATACTAGTGGAGGCAGGTGTCCCTCCACTGCGGTTACGACGCCAACAATTACTGGCTGCTTATGCTGCCCATGTTTTTAGCTTGCCCGGGCATCCAAATTACCGTGTCCTGTTCACGCAGTCAGTCGTCCATCGGCCAGAACGTCGGCCCCGGTCGGGTTGTCCGATCGCCGTGCGCGTCAAAGAGCTCCTCTCTGGGCTTGGGTTTTTCCCTGTTCCACCTTCTTTCTGGGCACCTCTGCGCACGCCCCCATGGTGTGTGCCTCGCCCTTACCTTCGGCTCGACTTGGCACAGGGCCCGAAGGACTCAGTCCTTCCAGAGGCCTTCTGCCGCCGCTTTTATTCCATCCTGGCCACGTATCAGGGCTCTGGCATCGTTTACATTGACGGCTCGATGGTTGCTGGTCGAGTCGGTTATGCGCTCACTCTAGGGGACCATTCCGAACAACGTTCCTTAGCGGCTGGCTGCAGCGTTTACACTGCTGAGCTGGTCGCCATCTTTTGAGGCCTAGAGTATATCCGCTCCTGCTCAGGTGAGTCCTTTGTTATCTGTAGCGATTCTCTGAGCGGTTTACGAGCTCTCGACCAGTGTTTCCCTCGTTCTCGTCTGGTGATGGCTATCCATGAGTCCCTGCATACTCTTGCGCGTTGCGGCCGCTCTGTGGTCTTCGTGTGGACCCCAGGCCATGTTGGGATACCTGGCAATGAGAATGTTGACCGCCTGGCGAAAGAGGCCTCTAGTAAATCATCTCTGGGGATTGGCCTCCCGGAGACTGATTTGTGGGCAGTCTTACGCCGCGAAGTTCTTTCGGTTTGGGACGCTGAATGGCGCAATCTGCCCACGCCCAACAAACTCCGTCCAATCAAGGTGATGACGACTGTGTGGCGGTCATCCATGCTGGTCTCCCGCAAGGAGTCTGTTGTCCTCTGCCGGCTGCGCATTGGGCACACTCGGCTTACGCACGGCCACTTATTGCGCCGTGAGGACGCACCTCTCTGTCGCTGCAGCTCCGTTTTATCTGTGGTCCATATTTTATTGGAGTGTCCGCTTTTAGCTGTGCTCAGGCAGTCGTTCGCACTGCCTGACACGCTCCCTGCCCTTTTAACAGATGACTCTGCTGTGGCTGACTTCGTTTTACGTTTTATTCGGGCAGGGGGTTTTAATCATTTAATCTAAGTGTTTTATCTTATTGTTTTGTGTTGATTCTGGCCTTTGGCCTCCGGTTTTAAACTGATTTTTTAATGTGTTTTAAGTGGTTGCCTTTTCCTTTTTTTATTTTTATGGTCGGCCAACCACCGTCACACTCTGTGTGATTTTAGTTCGTTTTGTCTGGTCTTTGTCTCAGTTTGTCTTGTTCTGTGTTGTCTGTGCTCTATTCTGTTAATCGTTTTTCTTCTCTGTGGGTGTTTTTAGTACTTGGAAAAAGGGACCGATGACCGTAGCAGTCTGGTCCCTTTAATCCCACAAACCGACCAACCAACCAACCAACCAACCTAAAATCAGCCGCTCATTAGGAGTCAGACGCCGCCTGTAGCCACCCCTCTGGGGTACAGTCGCTACTTGTACTCTTTTTTTTGTACCCAAAGAGAAAAGATGACTATTCCGCCAGCTTCACTGTTCCGAAAGACTCTTTCTCCGCTGTTGCTGCTGTTGAGGTCTTATTCATATAACAGGAAATGACAGGAAAAGGACATGGTGAGGACAGGTTTGGGATAGGAAAGGGGGAGCAATAGCCCATTGTGGGACACACTTTGTTTGGCTCCTCCCCTTTGGCCTGTCTGGCTTGGGTAACCCTTCTGGTAGCTAAGCTACCACTGGCATAGCCCTCTGGATCCAGAGCACACAAACCTCCTCACCCACATGGACAGTGCTGCATTAAGGCGGTGTTCCTTGAGGAGGGATATATACATCAATGATACACCATTAAAAATTACAAATAATCCAAAAATTGTTCTCTTTTTGTCTGAGACGTGTTATGAAATATGTGTAACATCAACATTTGCCTTTCAGAAACCATATTAATTCTTAACAGAGACAAAAGTAATGCATGAAGTTTTTACCATGTAATTCATGAAAAAGCGAAGTCTTGTTGCACGAAGCTGGTTGATAAGTGAAGTTGACTATTTCAAGTTCTTAGGACTGACATAAATGGAAAGCTTTCTTGGAAATATCACATTCAGTATCGTGTGCGGATACTGAATGCTGCTGCCTTCACTACAAGAGTAATTTTCACTGCCTCAGACACTGAAACACAGAGACTTGTTTACTTTGTGTACTCTCATTGTCTCATCTCATACAGTATTATATTTTGGGGCAACTGTGTGCACTCACCAAGTGTATTTTTAGCCCAGCAAATGATTGATAGGTAGATCTGTGGTGTCAGTTCATGAACTTTGTGTAGGCTGTTCTTCGGATGTCTTGGAATTATATTTGTGCCATCCCTGTAGATATACCCCTTATGGGATTTGTTATTGGCAATGTTGACTAATTCAGAAGAAACAACATTCATTCAGTGAACATTAGCCAGAAAAAATGATTTGCACTTGATAACACTTCCTTAGGTGTTGTACAGAAAGCTGCAACAATTTAGCAGGTTTAATTATTCAAAAGTTTTCCAGCAAAGCTGTAAAATGTTGTTTTATAAACCCCAGGTCTGCATATCTAAGTTTAAAAGTTTTGTTGTGGCAGAATCCTTACATTCTGTTTGGTAGTTGAAAACTTTCCTCTGTAATGTGTAATTCATTCATACATTCTCAAACAATTTCTTCCGTGTTTTATTAATTCTCTAGTTTGTTTTTTAATTTTCCAATTATGAGCAGTTCCAAGAAAAGAGACGTTTCAATGAAAGTACATTTATTGAGATACAGTTTTCAAATTTGAGCAAAATAAGGTTAAAAGTATATATTTTATCATGCAATTATCATTTTACACAACTTTCATTGTAGAACACACAACTGTGACCATCTGTTATTGCTTTTTTCTGATGATCAAAAACATTGGAACAGTGTATCATTGCAACCTTGTTTGTAGTCCAATGGACCATTCTTTAGAGCACAAGTCACAAGCTGCTAAAAAAGCAAGTCGGTAAGAAGTAGCTTTGTGCATTATAAATTCATTTCATGTAAGTATTGTTTTCCAAATTAATTATTTTGATTTCAGTACACAGTGCCCCACCTGTAACATTAAAACATCATTAAATTTTCTTGACCAAAAGTAATTTATGTAATTGTACAAGGGAATATTGTGAAAATATGCTAGTGTATGTAAAGAACTCAGCTATTATTCTCCTGGTGAAATTAAAGTATTTAAAGAATGAGATTTGTGTGTTACAGGTGGGTCATTACTAACTACATTCTCTACCATGTCTGAAGCTATACCAGAAAACAGGTTAAGAGAAATTGTTTTAGAATGAAGGTACATGTTTTGGGCACTAATTTTGCCAAACATCATAATAAAGATATTTTCTTATATTTTAGATTACAGTACATAGCAACAATGGCATCAAAGGCTAGAGTCCAAAAGTTTAGAGAAAAGTTGAAGAAAAATGAAGTGTTTCAGCTGCATTTAGAAAACTAAAGGAAGTGTGAAAAGAAAGGAAGGCAAATGATAAGGAAAACAAAGACTGGCAGTTGGGCACTTCATAAATTAAAGAAACAAAGTGAAAGAGAATGAAAATCATGCTACATAATGAATAAGAAAGAACAGGTATGTAACTCACTAGTTCAACAATGCAAGTCAGTGAGTTCGCTAGGAAAGGCAGCCAGTAGAACAAAGGAAACATTGCCCAAGAGCTCCAGTAAAAGAAGAACCATGGTGAAAAGTTATCAGAATATCCAGAAATTGACACTTCATCTTCTTCCAGAACGAAAATATCACTGCATGGGAATAAAGTTAATACTAAAGAACTTACTTCACAAGTCCAAAATTTTTTCTCAAGAGATGACATCTCAGGAGGTCTTCCAAGAGGGAGATTGTCTGGTTGTTAGAGATATGATTACCAAAGAAAAGTGTAATGTGCAGATGAGAATAACGTTGACAACAGTTATTGAAGCATGTGAACTTCTTACATCTGACTTTCTGCAGCTTACAGCTGTGGTGAAAAAAAGCAAATTTTTTGATTCATGTTTTACCAACATCAAAAATGCTACATAATGTCTGTATCTGTAAGTACCATGCAAATATGGAGTTTCTTGTAAAATGTTTGTGATGAATTTCCAAATTTCCCAAATACTACCAAAACACTGGTTTCTAAATCTGTTTGTAGTACAGGCAATGAAAAGTGTAAGGCATGAAATTCTGTTAATTGTAAGTTAAAAGCCAGTGGTACAAGACTAATTAATCTTATAGGTGAAAGTAACATATATGAGAGAGTATTTTGGAAGCTATGAAAAGGAGGAGAGGTATGGATTTCAGTTGTTACTGAAGCTGGTAGTGTAAAAGATGTACTCCAGGATATTGCACACTACCAGTGTTCACCTATCATTGTTTTGTGAAGCAGACACAATCATACCATTTCCAGACACCAAAGTCACACCAAATGCTGTAGGTCTGCAAACTGATTTTTCAGAAAATCATGTACTTACATGCAGGACAAAATTCTTGGTCATATGATCAACTTACCATATTTACAGCAGTGGCATGGTTGGAGACTGGCACTGAGTATTTGGTGGTTGTGAGTGATGAACTACATCATGGCAAACTCTCAATTTGGGCATTCTTATAAGAGGTCATAAAAATGTTGAAAATGAAGCATCCACAAATTAATGAGCTACACATATTTTCTGATGGATGTACTGGGCAGTTTAAAAAAAATTCACACTTAAAAATATGACATTTTTAGGAAATATGTTGATTAGGTCTGTAGAATGGAGGTGGTGTTTTTTTACCACAGCACATGGCAAGGGTGCTGCTGCTGTTGTAGGTGGGCCTATAAAGAGAGCGGTCTGGAACAGGGTGAAATCTGAGGGTTTCAATGTACAAACCGCAGAGAACTTTTCTGATTGTGCCGGACACTGCATGAAGTCAACTAGAGTGACTTATGTTCCCAAGGAAAGAATTGCAGAAAATGTTGAAATGCTGGAACAGATATTGTCTGGAGTCTGTCCCATTCCCAAGTTGCAGTCATTACTTTATTTGTATTGTGTCAAAGAAAGTCTGTTTAAAAGTTGGGGCGACACGATCAGTTGAACATCAGTGTTGAAGATTTTGTTGAAGCTTTTCTTCCAGTGATAGGGACAGAATCACCTGTGACTCGGTCATACATTGCGGAAGTTAAGCATGTAGATAATAAGTGTAACATTACTTTACATGGAAAAAAGTGACAAATTTTGGATTTGGCCTGCAGTGAAGGATAAGTCTATTGAAGCTAAGTCTGTAGCGAAGAGAAAATTGTTTATTCCAACACTGATGGACAAGAGCAGACAGTTCTCATTTGACTGTAACTTTTCAAAAAGTCAGTCTGAGTTTATTGTGAGTGTTTGTGTTTTTTTCATGGTTTAGTTTAGCTTAAATATTGTGTATTTAGTTGCACTGTGTACTGCAATTTAATATTCTGTGTAAATCATACATCAGACAATTTGTTTCACCCATAACTATACGACATATCATATATAGTGTAATGCATTCGTACAATTTAGTAATTTATTTATTTAGTTAGATTTTTTGTGTAGAATCATCAATATGATGCTTTTTGCAAACATCAAGTGCAGTTACAAACATAAAATACATTTAGGTCTTAGCCGTACAGGTAGTGATTAAACAGTAAATTGATGCTGAGAATTCTTCCCGGTTGTATGGGCGTGGTCCACACCCATACAACCCAGAAGAGTTCTCAGCAGCTGAAACATCTGGACGTGAAAGCCACTTGATGCTTGTCAAAATACACTAAATCTTACACATATTAATATAGCCAATTATTTTTTTATACATTTTATACAGCTCTTAAACTTAAGCATTTAAAATTCGGCGAATGATTAGAGACACTTTTCAAATAAGAATTCTTTTACTTTTGATTTGAATAGCTTTTTATTACTATTTTTCATGAACTCTGGCAGTTTATTATACCATATCAGTCCATTAGTATATGGGCTCTGGTCCGTCATTTTTAATATTGTTCTTTGTCAGTAATAATTCTCTTAGGGTCTGGGGTTGTGGTCATATATATCACTACGTTTAGTTACTTCAGTTTTCTGAGATACCAAAAAAGTAATTAATTTATAAAGATACAAAGAGTATATGGTGAAGTACTTGTGTTGCCTGAAAACATAGTGGCAAGAGTCTATAGCATAGTCCATGTATAATCCTTAACCCTCCTTTTTGTAGCAATAGTACTCTGTTAAGGTGAATGTCTGCAACACAACCCCATATTTCTGTACAGTAGCTGAGATGGGATAGATTGTCCCATAATAGACAGTTTTAAGCGTGTGGGTGGGCACCATTTTGGACAGTTGGCTAAGAAGATACAGCCCATTGCTGACCTTTTTACATACAGTGTTAATGTGGCTAATCCATCGGAGGTTTGAGTCCAGATGAACCCCTAGGAATTTACACTTGTTTGCTTCCTCTGCCACTGTGCCACATACCTCATTTACACATGAGTGGTATGAGCTGCCAGTTGCAGATATTAGCATCTGGGATTTATTTACGTTGACCTTTAATACTTGTGCATGAAAATATGAACTGAATTCTAGTATCCCATTACTTTCTCACAATCTTTACCACGAAATAGAACTGAGGTGTCATCAGCATAATTTACAGTGTGTGAGTTTATGGGTGTACAATGTCATTAATATATACTAAAAAGAGGAAAGGTCCTAGAATTGAGTGTTCAGGGACTCCCTGTGTCACTGTTTCACTAGTGGATGTAAGAGTTAAGATCTTATTGTCACTCTGATGTGCAAGTTTGCTACACTGTTTCCGATTCACCAGATGGGTGGATAGAAGTTTCGCTGACGCATCACTGATATTGTAGGCCAGCAGTTTTTTAAGAGAAGCTCGTGGTTTACTGAGTCAAAAGCTTTGCTCAGGTCAAGGAATATTCTAGCTGTGTGCATACCCTGTTCTGTATTGCAATATACTTCATGGAAGAAACTGGTAACAGCAGTGGCCATGCTTAGGTCTTTCTTAAGCCCATGCTGTGATTCGGTAAGCATTTTCTGTCTTGAGAAAAATGTTGTGAGTTGTGATAGGATAACTGAAGGTAGGGATTAGTGATATTGATCTATAATTTGAAACAACTACTTTACTTCCCTTTTTATGGACTGGCTGTATTACACTTATTTTTAAGGCATTTGGGTACATGTTTTCATTAATACTACAGTTGATAAGATAGGTAAGGGGTTTAGTTACTTCATTGGCACATTTATTTAACACCACACTTGAAATACCAGCTCATCCGGATGAATGCTTGTTCTTGAGCTTTTGCATTGTGTTAAATATTTCCTGTTGATTCACCTCCATAAATTCAAGCTGTATACCATCCGTGATGTCATTTGGTGTGCCAGCCTGTAGATCTATGATAAGGGCTGGTTGGTCAAATGGAGAGCTAAAATGCTTATTGAATAAATTACATACTTCATTTGGATCATTCACTAGATGGCCCTCGCGTCTGATGTTAAATGGTGCACTCTGCCCATTGATAGTGGCTTATGATGTTGATTGATTAGTCTCCAGGGTGCCTTACCTATGTTGGCTGAACGCTCTGTTGCATTATTGTTTATCTGTTTCCTCTGCCTTAAAAGTTTTTTTTTTTTTTGCTTGATTGTACTTTTCCTTAAATATATGTAGCTTTGTTTCCTTATATAAACAGCCAAGATCATATATATTGTGCTGTCACTTAATCAGCCTAGGTGTAAGTTTCAACCTAGTATGACTTTCAAGATGAGAGTTTGTTTGTACTCTGGTTATTTCTTTGAGAGGGCAGCAGCAGCAGTTGAAATGCTTCAGCACTGTCCTATAGAATTTTTCCCATTTGTCATTTGACCCTTTAGTTTGATAAACAGTGTCCCATTTCTCCTCTGCCAATATAGTTGTGAAGGTGCTGATGTTGGTGCTGTTCAGAACCTGCATCTTCTCTATTATCTTAGTTGCTGTTGGTACAGCAAACCTTAAATATTCTAACACTTGACAATAGTGATCTGAGTAATGAAAATAAACACTTTGAAAGTTAACACTGTCTTCTACATTTTTGTTGACTATTACATAATCTATCTTACTGGAGATTTTCAAATAGGTTATACTACAGGAGTTTGCATCAATATTAAAGTCTCCATCTATGCTAAGGTCAGTGGGGCCTGTTTGTCTAATTGCCCTGTTAAGCCTATCAAGATAGTATAACACATCTGAATTTGGTGGGTGGTACATACAATCATTTTATGTTTAGCTAACCTGCTTGAATGAGTATTTATGTGGACCACAACAGCAGCCATTTCAATTGTTCATTCTTTGCAGTATTGTTCAACAAATTAGTTTTTTAAATGGAAGATGTTCATTTACATTTACAAAGATTGCTACCCCACTCCCTTTGTGTTGTTGCCTGCAATAACTATCTGCTAACACATAACCATCTAATTTGTAATACTCAGTTTCATTGTCTTTTAGTCCACTTAGATGCATTATACTAAAGGGCACTGGTATTTTACAACACTTTGTGACATGGTATTCTGAATCAGTCGAATTAGTCTTTAACACTGCTCTGTAATGACAGTTTACTCACTTCCAAATTGATTTCTTCTGCAT
Organism: Schistocerca americana; assembly: GCF_021461395.2. NCBI lineage: Eukaryota > Metazoa > Arthropoda > Insecta > Orthoptera > Acrididae > Schistocerca > Schistocerca americana. The sequence goes on along the minus strand of NC_060121.1, from coordinate 735,716,487 downwards.
GTGTACATGGTTCTTTCCAATCCAAGGGGTTTACTTCAGTAAAATCATGTTGCTTGAAATTGAGCCTAAAAAAACTTGTTGATTATAATCTAAGATGATTGGGTCTGAGGTTTTATGTAGCTCGTCACAAAGTTCTGTTATCTGGTTCACTAACTTGAGCTTAACCATTTCTGTTTAAGTGAAGTCCGTCCCTGGTATGTTCGTCATGTTTCAGTTTGCATATATCTAGCAAGTGCACATGCTGTAGTTTTTTTTTACATAGTTTCAGCAGTTCTAAATTATAGTGCTCAATTTCTGCGTTGACACATGACCACTGCGGCAGATCATGTTACACTGGTAGGTTTATTAGGATAACATTTGTGTTATACAGTTTTGGCAATAATTTCCTGTAAACTGCGAGTGCTGACTTGCTCTAATTTTTGTAAACATCATTGATGCCGCCAAGGATTACAACGTGGTCGTCTTTTTTCAGATTGTTTGTTTCTTATAAATTCTTGACTACAGCACTTAATGTCGCTCTTGGTTTAACTTTTGCGAATACAGAATATTCAGTATGTACGAGGGTTGTTTCAAAAATAAGGTTCCCACATTGGAAACGTTTATCTTTAAGCTATTTTTCCACATAGTCCCCATTTTTTTCTATGCATTTTTTCTGTCGAGTAATCCACTTTTGCATTACCACCTCAAGGAAGTCTGCTGCCAACCCGTTAAGAAACTTGGCAACTTCTTGGAACTCCTCGTCTGTCTGGAATCGTAGATCGCCTAGGTGCTCCTTCAATTTTCGAAACAGATGTAAATTGCTGGCTGCCCAAATCGGAGCTGTGAGGGGGGTGGTCAGTGACATCCCATCCAAATTTGTCGATTAACTCCTTTTGTTGTGACACATATGGACAGGCATTGTTGTGGTGCAACCTTACGCCTTTGGTGAGTTTTCCCCTACGATGATTTTGGATTGCCTGTCTGAGCTTTTTCAAGGTCTCACAATAACCTGTAAAGTTTATGGTGGTCCCTCTAGGCATAAAACCAATGAGCAGTACGCCACGCTGGTCCCAGAACACCGATGCTATGATTTTTCCTGCTGACAGCTGCTGCTTAAACTTCTTTGGTGGTGGTGATCCGGTGAGTTTCCATTGGCACGATTGTTTTTTTGTTTCCGGAGTAACGTAATGGCACCACGATTCATCCCCTGTAACAATGGAATCCAGAACTTCCGAGCACAGTCAATGTGCTGCTGTTTGTGGACTTCTGAAAGCATGTGCGGCACCCGGCGCATGCACACCTTGTGGTAGCCTAGCTTTTCTTTCAATATCCTGTCAATTGAAGCTTCAGAAGCCTCAGGAATTTGAGCAACCAGTTGCCGGATGGTGATTCACCGATCTTCAAGCAGGATTTGCTCAACTTTTGCCACAACTTCATCGGAGATTGACAGCCTCCTGCTTCGTTGTTCGTTGTGGATGTCCATACAGCCGTTGGCAAAGCTCCCTACACCATTTGCGGAGATGTTGAATGCTTATACACATTTCCCCATATACTTCACTCAATTGCCGATGAATTTCTACAGGTAGTAACTTTCTTGCATGAAAAAATAGGATGACCACATGAATTTCACACCTGGTGGTGACAGCGATGACGGGCTCCATTGCTTATGGCTGTCAGGCCGGTACTGACCATTGCAGAGCCATGCTGGTTGTTGGAATCGGTGGTGGGAGATCCGGTGAACACGGTGGTGGTGCCAGATTTCACATTGCACCATACACAGTAAGGGTACAGAGTTGGGAACCTTACTTTTGAAACAACCCTCATAAAGCTTCATGAAGGGGAGCTGAAAGGCTTTTTTCCATGGCTGTCCACATACAGTAAAAACTTTTTTGTGCTTTCAGTTGTTAGAATGTTTCTGTTTCAGCCTTTATCGAAGGATTCAGTACATTTACTTTCACTTACACTATTCGTTGTTTCGCTGGCTGAGTCTAGTGCTGAAAACTTATTCGATGTAACTGGCACACCGTTTCTAGTGTTTTGTTTTTCGCTGTCTTGACGGTTTCGTGTTCTTGTAGTGTCAACATATTCTGAGTTTGATATTATGTTTGCTTTGTCATAAATAACAGTTTTTTGGTTTGCAGATCACATTTAACAATATCGATACAACTGTTTTTGTGGCTATTTTCTGCCACTGTTTCACTGTTTTCACTAGACCACAAACTTTCTTCACTTAAAGAGTTTTTTGTTTTCTTGTTGCAGGAACGCTGTTTCTTTCTTGAGGGTTTCAATATCACTATTTAATAACTTGATAATTCCGTTTTTTGTTAGTACCCTGTTGAGAAGATCTTCACGTTTGTCACGCGCACAATCACCACAGGTCCAACAGATATTGTCATTTACGAACTTCAGGTTTATTTTCGCACACATATCATGTAACCGGAAGTTGCACTTCACACTCAGCATGCCCTTCATCTCACATTTTTTTACTTTTTTACATGACAAGTTGTTATAAAATTGCTTTTCTATTGAGACTAATGCAACACTGTGCTGACCTACTGGTGCCATTATTTTCTCGTAGCTGCATGTTTCTTTAATAGAAGGATGCAAGTTTCATTTGAATATGATTTGACTAAATTGTGGCCTCTAATAGATCAGAATTATTGTTTTGATGTCAAAATTGTTTAGTCCCTGTCACTTTCTTGTCCCACCCGTAACCTTGGTTTTATTTTTTACATTGCAGACAATTCAATATGTATATCTGAGCACTAGATTTGTTAGAATTAAGAGAGTTGTTTTGTTGCTTAAAACAGTAACTTGACTTCAAATAACTTATGATCCCTAAATGTAAAAGACAAAAATGCTAGTACAAATGCCGCACCCGAAATGCTGGAATCGTTTTACAGCCTTCGGTAGACTACGTACTGACTCCTTCTGTAGTCATGTAGCTTTGGACCAAAGGCCTCTCAAAACCTGATAAATACGTAACTAACTAAATCACTGAAAGAGATTATAGCCATGTGACAGTTGATCAGGATAACTCTGTTTCTGTAAGTGATAGATGTGACAAGAAATTCTGCAAAACAATGCCAAATGTGTTCTCCAAACACTACCTAGAACATATTATTCACAACTGCACTTATGATGGAAATATGTACTGCCCTCCAGGAAAGTTCTCGTCCTCAAAATTTTCTTGGGACTGAGAGCTGGCTGAAACCTGAGATATTTAGTGAGTCGTGGAACATATATCAGAAAGACAGATTAGAGGCCATAGGAGTGGGAGTGTTCATTGCGGTTGACAAAAATATTGTCTCTGTTGAGGTCGAAGTTGAGTGTGACTTTGAAATCATCTGGTCACGTATAACAGGCGTAGGCAAAAATATTTAATTATTGTTCTTACAAGTTAATTGTTGGATGTATTTACTGGCCACCTGACTCTGCTGTGACAGTTGTGGAGTCATTCAAAGATAGTTTATGGTCAATAGCACGTGAATACTCAGATCTTGAAATACCGGGTATAGACTGGGATTTCTATGGATTCATTGGGGGGGGGGGGGGGGGGGTTTATAGACACAGACATGCGAAATGCTTTTAAACATATTTTCTGAAAATTGTCTTGAGCAATTAGCTCAGTAGCCCATACACAATAGAAACATCTTAGACCTTGTAGCTACAAATAGGTCAGACCTTATTGAAGTGTCAGCATAGAAATGGGGATTAGTGATCATGATGTCATTATAGCAACTATGATTATGAAAAGTAAGATACAAATCAGTCAAGAAGGCTGGGAGAGAGTTTCTGCAAGATAGAGCAGATAAGCAGTTACTAACAACTCTAAGACAGTGAATTGGCATCACTTAGTTCCAGTAAGATAGATGCAGAGGAATTGTGGGCAAAGTTTAAGCAGATTGTAAATCGTGGTCAGGAGAGTTAAGGCCCAGTAAGTGGATAAAGGATGGAAAAGACTTGCCATGGTTTAATAACAAAATTCGGCAGATGCCGAGAAAGCAGATGCTGTTGCACTCTCGGTTCAAAAGGGAACGCATAAATGACAAATGAAGGTTAGTAGAGATTCATGTGTCTGTGAAAAGATCTATGCATGAAGCATACAATTACTACCAACGTCATACCTTATCAAAAACTCTGGCAGGAAACCAAAGAAAATTATGGTCATATGTAAAAATGCTAAATGGGTCGGAGGCTTCCATTCAGTTCCTTGTTGACCAGTCTGGTTTGATAGTTGAAGATAGCAAAACGAAAACTGATGTTTTAAATTTCACCTTCAAGAAATCATTCACACAGGAAAATTGTACAAACATATAGTCATTTGACCATCAAACAGACTCCTGTATGGACAACATAGTAATAAGCATCTCTGGTGTAGAGAAACATCTGAAGGATCAGAAAGCAAATAAATCACCAGGTCCGGATGGAGAGGGTTGGGGGTTGGGTTGTTTGGGGAAGGAGACCAGACAGTAAGGTCATTGGTCTCATTGGATTAGGGAAGGACGGGGAAGGAAGTTGGCCATGCCCTTTGAAAGGAACCATCCCAGCATTTGCCTGGAGCGATTTAGGGAAATCACGGAAAACCTAAATCAGGATGGCCGGATGCGGGATTGAACCGTCATCCTCCCGAATGGGAGTCCAGTGTCTAACCACTGCGCCACCTCGCTCGGTCCTGATGGAGACCCAGTATGATTTTACAGAGAGTTCTCTATGACATTGGCCACTTGCTTTATGGACATTTATTGAGAATCTCTTGCCCAGTGCAAACTATGACTGGGAAAAAGTGCAGGTGTCTCCAGTATATAAGAAAGGTAAAAGAATGGACCTGCAAAATTACAGACCAATATCCATAACTTCTGTTTGTTGCAGAATCCTTGAACATATTCTCAGTTTGAATATAATAAACTTTCTGGTGACTGAGAAGCTTATGTGCATGAATCGGTATGGTTTTAGAAAGCATTACCTGTGCGAAACTTGGCTTGTCCATTTCTCACATGACTGAGAACTATTGATGAAGGGCAACAGGCAATTCCATATTTCTAGATTTCCAGAAAGCACATGACATGGTGCCCCATTGCAGTCTGTTAACAAAGGTACAAACATATGAAATAAATTCACAGATATGCGAGTGGCTTGAAGACTTCTTAAATAATAGAACCCAGTATGTTATCCTCGACAGTGAGTGTTCATCAGAGACAAGGGTATTGTCAGCAGTGCCCCAGGGAAATGCGATAGGTCAGCTGTTGTTCTCTACATACATAAATGATTTGGCCGGCAGGGTGAGCAGCAGTTTGCGATTGTTTCTGATGATGCCATGGTGTACGGTAAGGTGTCGAAGTTGGGTGGCAGTAGGATGATAAAAAATGACTTAAACAAAATTTCCAGTTCGTATCAAGAGTGGCAGCTAGCCCTAAATGCGGAAAAATGTATGTTAACACGGATGAGTAAGAACAACAAACCTGTAGTGTTCGGATACAGTATTACTAGTGTCATGCTTGACACAAAGTCATTTAAATGTCTAGGCATAATGTTGCAAAGGGATATGAGGTGGAGCAACAAACTAGCACAGAAAATTAACTCAGTTAAACTGCACTACTATTTGAAAAACTTTGTCACAATACACAATCACTTACACCAAGCTAATGTCCTTCAGTTGCAAGAAACTCCAACATGTAAAAGGAGTGTGACAATGGCTAAGACTGCACAACTGCTCAGATTCTATCTTTCGTGAAATCTCTCTGTGTGGCTGTAACTGCTCCTCAGAAAACTGTTTCCAACTCCCAGCCAAACGCTGTCCATACTCTTCATGTCCGTACCTCTCCATCGACTGCTGACCAATCAGAGACCACAAGGCACTCCAGCACCATCTATTTCGAACCTCGGAGGCCAGAGCATGCAAGTCAAAGTCATGACTTGTTACAGAATTGTCATTAAAATGACCATTGTGAACAATTACACTACTGGCCATTAAAATTGCTAAACCACGAAGATGACGTGCTACAGACGCGAAATTTAACCGACAGGAAGAAGATGCTGTGATATGCAAATGATTAGCTTTTCAGAGCATTCACACAAGGTTGCCGCTGGTGGCGACACCTACAACATGCTGACGTGAGGAAAGTTTCCAACCGATTTCTCATACACAAACATCAGTTGACCGGCATTGCCTGGTGAAATGTTGTTGTGATGCCTCGTGTAAGGAGGAGAAATGCGTACCATCACGTTTCTGACTTTGATAATGGTCGGATTGTAGCCTATTGCAATTGCGCTTTATCGTATCGCGACATTGCTGCTCCCATTGGTCAAGATCCAATGACTGTTAGTAGAATATGGAATCGGTGGGTTCAGGAGGGTAATATGGAATGCCATGCTGGATCCCAACGGCCTCGTATCACTAGCAGTTGAGATGACAGGCATCTTATCCGCATGGCTGTAACGGATCGCGCAGCCACATCTTGATCCCTGAGTCAACAGATGGGGACGTTAGCAAGAAAACAACCATCTGCACGAACAGTTCGACAACGTTTGCAGCAGCATGGACTATCAGCTCGGAGACCATGGCTGCGCTTACCCCTGATGCTGCATCACAGACAGGAGCGCCTGCAATGGTGTACTCGACGACGAACCTGGGTGCACGAATGGCAAAACGTCATTTTTTCGGATGAATCCAGGTTCTGTTTACAGCATCATGATGGTCGCATACGTGTTTGGCGACATCGCGGTGAACGCACATTGGAAGCGTGTATTCGTCATCGCCATACTGGCGTATTACCTGGCGTGATGGTATGGGGTGCCATTGGTTACGCGTCTCAGTCACCTCTCATTTGCATTGACGGCACTTTGAACAGTGGACGTTCCATTTCAGATGTGTTACGACCCGTGGCTCTACCCTTCATTCGGTTCCTGTGAAACCGTACATTTCAGCAAGATAATGCACGACCGCATGTTGCAGGTCCTGTACGGGTGTTTCTGGATACAGAAAATGTTCAACTGCTGCCCTGGCCAGCACATTCTCCAGATCTCTCACCAATTGAAAACGTCTGGTCAATGGTGACCAAGCAACTGGCTCGTCACAATACGCCAGTCACTACTCTTGATGAACTGAGCTATCGTGTTGAAGCTGCATGGGCAGCTGTACCTGTACACGCCATCCAAGCTCTGTTTGACTCAATGTCCCAGTTGTATCAAGGCTGTCATTACGGCCAGAGGTGGTTGTCCTGGGTACTGATTTCTCAGGATCTATGCACCCAAATTGCATAAAAATGTAATCAGATGTCAGTTCTAGTGTAATATATTTGTCCAATGAATACTCGTTTATCATCTGCATTTCTTCTTGGTGTAGCAATTTTAATGGCCAGTAGTGTACATAGATTTCATTACAGTATAACATATCAAAGTGAGCATCTTTTTATCCTGATTGCCCTACCACCTCCCAAATCATTCTAACATGAATGTTATTGCAGTTATCAAATAAAGCAAACAAGCTTCTGTTCTTTGTGATACAATCAATTTTTAATTAAGACAAAACAGTTTTCAATTGTGGCGGATTTACGTAATGGCCCATTTAGTCCACCATGATAATACATAATTTGGCACATAAATATTATTTAGAACTAATATTGAATAAAGTTAAGGAAAGGTTAAAGGTATAATGGAACACATGCCGACATGATGCTACGAGTTGTTGTAGATTACCTAGACCTCTGCTAACGCCCCCCCCTCCCTCCCCCCCCTCCCCTCCGTTCACCACCGAAGGCATATGTTCCCCTTTCTCTGTGCATATCTATCCTTTTGCTATTCCTTTACCCTCCCTATGGGAATATGTCTGAGGTGTTTTTTGGAATGAGTTCCTCATAAGACGTAAGAATAGTCTCACCACTGTTTTTTCATTCCTTTTTTCCTTTACCTTCTCCTATCCTTCCTCTGCTTTGGCGTTTGAGTCTCCTCTCCTTCTTCGTCATCCCTGTGTGCTCCTGAAAACTGGCCCGCACATCTCATGTGTAACAGATGACTGGATAATGCGAAATGTGCAGCTCCGGGTCGACAGGGTTCACACATACCCACTGGTACAGACTATGCCCTGGGAGGGGTGATTGCCTGACCTTCCCAAGTTGCCAATTGGTCCCTCTGCCAGGTGTTCAGGAGATGTGAACAGTAACCTAAGGTGAGTTAGCCCCCCTCTGAGAGGGGCCACCAGTTGGAATGAGCACACCATTGGAGACACTGGTTATCATGAGGGTTTTCTCGTAATAAGCCAGTCATCATCTTCGCAGTCCATGTCCACCAAACATAAATGCAATGAAGCTCCTGATTCAAAGACCCTCCCAGCTGCACCACAGTTCTTTTTGGTTTCACGTACTGAAGACGGTCAATACTTTGCAACAATATTGCAATGGTAAATCCGTTTCTTACTCAGAAAGGTGCTGATGCAATTGCCGACCCCATGAAATACTGCTTTCGTTTAGGCAGTGGCACTTTGCTTTTGGAGATACTTCTAATTCTCAAGCACAACTGCATGTCGCTTCACTTCTCCATGGCTATCCTGCTCATTTCGAGGCCCATAGAACTCTGAATCCTTCCCATGGTGGCATTTACACTAGGCTGCTTGATGGTCTGATCAAGGCAGGAATCCAAATGTACCTCTATGATCATGGTGTCATTGCCGTCCATCAGGTGACGAAAAAAGGTAGATGCATCCCTAGTGCGCGCGCACGCTCTTTTTCTCACCTTTGATAGTGGTGCTTCCGTCCAAGATAAAAGCACGCTATGAACTTGCCACAGTCTGACAATACACCCTGAACCCAATGAGCTGCTACCATTGTCGTCATTTCAACCAGACCCAAATGTCATGTTGACACCTTGACCAGATGTGTAACCTGTGGTAGGGATAGGTGAAGTACTGGTGCTAAACTGTTCGCATTGACCCTGTGCCCATAGTCATGTTGTACAAATGGAGATGATGTCTTAATTATTGACGACGCTTTTGTCACAATTGATTTATTAATCTCCATTGCATGATGTAATTTTAGATTTTTTACTTCTGATGAAGGTATATTTATATGTACCGAAACCTTGGTCAAGAATTTTAATAGGTATTTATCCTGCAACTGTTTTGGCTGTTGTCCTTTATTGTGAAGAATTCTGTCCTGAGTGTCGTCCTCTTTGCTATCACCATTAACCATATAATGGCCTGTCTCCTTCCGGGTGTATCCGGCTCCCTTTTTGTTGTTGTTTTTGCTTTCTTTTGCAATTCTCCGTGGACTTGTCTCACTGAAACTGTTTGTATGAATTTCCATCAGCACAAATGGTTTCTTTCACTGTCTTTACACCTTGGGCCTGTTGTTCTTCCATTCATTGAAACTACGAAATTCCTGGGGCTTGTGCTTGATAGGAAACTTTCTTGTTCTTTCCAAGTATCTTACCCGGCAGCCCGCTGTATGTGGTCCTTCTGTGTCCTAAGTGTTCTTGGTGGTATTTCCTGCAGAGCAGATTGAATCACCCTCCTCCATTTGTGCCAGTCTCTTGTCAATTCGAAACTAGACTATGGTTGTTTCGTGTATGCATCTGCACATCCATCCCTATTATGCCGTCTCAACGCTATCCACCATCGTGGCATCCGTTTGGTCACTGGCACCCTTTACACTAGCCTGGTTGAGAGTGTATGCAGAAGCTGCCGAGCTACTGCTGTCCTACTGTCATGACTTCATGACTCTCTCTTCAGCAGTCATGCATGCTGTTAGTCTACCATGCGTGGCCACCCATACTATGCCACCTCCTTCAATGACTCCTTTGATCGCCAGTATGGGGTGTGTGCCTCTTCTTTGTTACCTCATGGAGTTCACTTTTGGCTGTTGCTCTGGCAGCTTAACTTCACGCTACCTGCAACATTCCCGGTGAGTGTGAATCCTTCACCGTCTTGGCTTCTTGCATCAGCCCGTGTTCACCTTGGCCTTCATTTGCTTCCTAAGGACACTACTCCGGCCTCGCTCTGTTGCCTTCAGTTACACGACTTTTGCATGGAACTTTGCGGTAATACTGTTGTATACACATATGGCTCTGAGACTGACTGTGGTGTCGAGTGTGTCTTTGTCATTGGCACTGATGTTTTTTGGTATCATCTTCTGCATCACTACTCTATATTTATGGCAGAGCTCTTTGCCCTGCATCAGGCCACAAAGTACATCCGGTGACATGTGTTTTTTAAGTTGTGTCATCTGCTCCAAGTTCCTCAGTGCCCTTCAAAGCCTCTGTGTTCTGTACACTGTCCAACTCTTAGTGCAGCGGGTCCAGGAAAACTGTCACTTGCTCACTCTTGGTGGAGCCACTGTGATGTTTGTGTAGGTTCCTGATCATGTTGGTCTGACAGTAAATGAGGCTGCTGACACTGCTGCCAAGGCTGCAGTCCTTGTACCTCAGCCCACTAGTTCTTATACTCCCTCTGACGATCTTTGTGTTGCCATACATCAGCAGGTGGTGTCACTGTGTCATCACCACTGATCCTCCCTTCATGGGAACAAGCTCTGGGTTATTAAGCCTCTCCCAGCAGCTTGGACAACCTCTTCTTGGCCCTCTTGCTGTGAGGAAATCATTTTAGCTAAGCTGCATATCGTGCACTTCCTTTTCAGCCATCACCATTTGTTAAGTGGCGGTCCCCCACAACTTTGTGCTCATTGCGCCCAACCTTTGACGGTCCGCCATTTTCTGAAGAAATGCTCTTTTTCTTTAACCACATACATTATCGTTTGTGTTTGCCGTCTGAATTATCAGCTGTTTTAGCGAACAATGCACAAATTTTCGACCAAGTTTTACTTTTTACGCTTTGTAGCAGTATGGAGAAAGATATTTAATTCTCAGTTCAGGACCTCCATTTTTATAAGGGGTATTTTTTAGACCTTTCTCCATGTCCCTGTTTTTAGCTGTCTTCTCTCCCGTCTATTGGGATTAATGTGTAGTCTTCTTTAACTCCTCTCTTGGCCTACATGTTCTACAGTTTTGATACGGGCTTGTATGACCTAGTTGCTTTTGCACCTTAAAACAAAACAAAACCAAACCTTGAGCTCATTACTTTTGTACAATTAGTTTCAGATAAACCAAGTTGTTGTTTGTTTACTGTTTATATAACCTTCAGTTTGACATTCCCTCTGCTGTCTCACAACATTTTTGTGAGTACTTTGTGGAACTGTACGCCCTCACCCTCCCCCCCCCCCTCCCCCACCCCCCGCATATTTGGTGCTTCAAGTATTTGAAATACAGGCACATGTCTTCGTGCTAGCCCCACCTTGTGCACACCTTTAGAGATTGTGGACGACTGGTGTATGGAAATGCTCATTGCACCCCTTCCCCATCTGTGTCAACTGTGGGAAGCAGCATTCTCACTTCTCACCAGATTGCACTGTTTTCCAGAGAGGGAAGAATATAAGACTCTGGACAAACTAACTTATCAAGAGACCAAGAAGTAGTACGAGCAGTTCCAGTCAGTATGTATAACAGTTCATAGCTATAGCTATGATGACATTGCTCCCTTTTGGCGATGGTACTCCCACCTGTTACAGCTACTGCAGTGGGCTCTCAGGGCTGCTCAATCATACTTCCTGCCTGATGGTTGGGGGGGGTTGTTCTCTTCCTGCTTCCCCTACACCTACTTTGAGAACATTGGCTTCCCACCCACCAGGGATATTGGTCCCCACTTCCCAGCTGGAGACAAATCACCTTCTTCTGGCTTCTCACCAGGAAGAGGTCTCTCAGGACACTTCCTTCCAAGCTTGCTGCCTGTCTACAACCAGAAACCAGTCAGTGGCTGAAGGAGCCACAGGCTGCTGCTTGCGGGGCATCACTCTCATCTTCATTACCCTGAAACTGATTCAGAGAAGCCCTGACAGTCATGCAAGTCCTTTCTAAGGATGTAGAAGATAAGTAGTAGTCCTCTGAGGAGGGGATTCCAGTGACCCCCACACCACCAGATCTCACCTGTTCCACTCCTGTGGCCAAGGCGGAGATTCTGCTGGCCCGAGTCCCAAGGTTACACCATGCAATGGAACTCAGAACCTGTGTGTTTTGATGCCGTAACTCCTCAATCAGTGGCAGTGGGTGACCCTAAGGCATAACCTGCCTCCTTGGTCCCTTCATGCCTTCACAGTACACCAATTGTTCTCCAGTGGAATTGTAGCAGTTATTTCAACCATCTGGCTGTGCTAAGACATCTTTCCAGCATTCCCCCTGCCTTCTGCATTGCCCTTCAGTGGACTTTGTTTCCAGCAATGGCAACCACAGCACTTTGTGGCTACTGCGAATATTATAAGAAACGTGCTAACTATGACAGGGTGTCAGACAAAGTTTGCAGATATGTTTTGGACACACTATATAGTGAACTTGTGCCTCTTAAGTCTTTACAGGCTGTGCCTATTTGGGCAAGAGAATTTTAGGATGTTACCATCTGCAGTGTTTACCTCTCTCCAGATGGTGAAGTGTCTCGGAACATATTGTTTGATTTCTCAGTTCCCCCCACCTTTCCTAATCTTTGATGATTTCAATAACCCTAACCATTTGTGGAGTCGAACAATGACCACTGACTGCAGTAAAGACCTCAAAAACTTACTGGCACAACTTGATCTTTGCCTCTTGGATACTGCTGCCCCCACACAGTTCAGGATGGTGCTCAGAACTTTCTCAGACATTGACCCTTCCATCTGCAGCCCTTGTCTTATCCCATCCATCCACTGAAGAGTCCATGATGACCTGTGTGGTAGTGACAACTTCCCAATCTTCCTGCCCTTCCCTCTGTAGGTGCCCCGGTGGTCCCGGTTGCCTACGGTGGACTGGAAGCCGAGCGGTGACCTCTCCAGTTGACAGGATGCCAGGAAATGACTGTGGACGTGTCAGAAATGCCAAAGAAACATTATTAATTCATGACACCTTTATTCCTGCTGAGTACAATGTGGCCCGTGTAACACAGGCTGGCTGAGCTTGGTGATAACGATCTTCCCCGAGTCCTCGCTGACTCGGAGCGATGACACCAGCTCCGGGCTGCACCAGTCTTGCTACCGCAGGGCCATGTGCTGTGACGTAGCAGTGGAATGCCCTTACTTTGACCGCGTGTGGCTGGCGGCGCCCAGCTGGCTGGCCGGCCGGCTGGCTCGGCGGTGGACAGCAGGCCGCTGTGCGTAGGAGGCTCCGGGTTGGAGTCCCAGTGCTGTCGGCATGAGAAGCGTTCTCATAGTGCAGAGTGTACTCTATCCCATCCCGTCTTCTTCGCTGCTCCTCCTGGTGGCTTGTTCGTGATGGACAGGCGGAACGGACTGCAGTCCCCCAGCGTCGTCAGCTCACCCGGTTGTGACGGCGGATGCACAGGGCCTAGGTCCCGCACGATTTCGACGACGGCTCACTGATGCGGTCAGCATTGGCGGCGAGCGAGTCTGCCATGATGTCTGTTAATTCTGGGTTGATGACTGACAGCGGCAGCAGAGAGACCCAAAGCTGGTACTGACCCCTCACGTCTGCTGCTGGATGGGCTGCCCTTACTGCAACATCTCCTTAATAAAGATTAACATGTCGATCACCGAGCTGAGCGCTACGCGGCGTCCCAGTACGCATCTAACTGCAAGTCTAACTGCGAGTGCCTTGTTGCTATCAAAGCTGCTGTATTTAAAGGAAGCACGAGCAATGTCCTGACATCATGCTCATTTGTAAGGAACGCATTCGTTCCACTTATACTGCTGATTTATCTGTCATACTTGCCCCTTTGGTGTTCTTGTGACAGAGTTACGTGTTGTTATGGCAGACTTATGAGAAGTTATGAAATGCAGTACAGCTGACGCTATACCTCTGTCTTACACTCTACGAAAGTCTCCGTCTAACACAAACCTGCATGCTAAGAAATTCCCTCTCGTCTGTTGTGTGTAACCAGGCCACTGCCCCTGCTGGACGACACATTCCGATACATGTGCAATCCTCTTACCTCTTGGCTAACCTACTGCCTCTGGCTCTCGGCATAGATAACGAAACTTTGACAATATTCCAAGTTTCCAACTCTTTACTATTCTGCGACACTACACCTCATCGTCAGTCCCCTGGGTGTGTGCCCAGATAGACTCTTATTAGCATTGACTGGGATGCCTTTGCCTCTGCTGTAGCCCTTGACTCCCCACTGAATGCAGATATTGATGAGGCAGTCCAGAATATAATTGCAGTCATTCTTTTGGCAGATGATGCAACAGTCCTCTGGTCCTCGGGCTGCCCTGACAGAAGATGGTACCTTGGTGGTCATCAGAAATCGCAGCAGCCATTAGAGATCATAGGTGGCTCTCCAATGCCGTAAGTGGCACCCGTCAATGGAGCATCTCATTGCTTTTAAGTGGCTCCATGCCTGGGTCCACGACCTAATAAAACAATGAAAGTGAGAATGCTGGGAATGGTATGTTACAGCCACTGGATCAATTACCTCTCCTTCTGAGGTCTGGACCAAGATCAGACGTCCATATGGATACCAGAAAACTGATATCACTCTGATTGGCATTGTCTACATTGACCCAGACGCATTCGCCTAACATTTCGCTCTGCATTGTGCTCAAGCCTCTGTGTCCGAGAATTATCAGCCTGCCTTTTGTGTCCTAAAACAGCAGGTGGATCAAAAGCAATTATCTTTTATTATACACCACCTGGAACCACATAAAGCTTCATTCATTGAGTGGAAATTCATCAACGTCCTAGCCCACTGCCCTGATGCAGCCCTAGGGCCAGACTGCATCCACAGCCAAATGCTCAAGAACCTGTCAGTGGATTGTCAGCGTCAAATCCATCCCATCTTTAGCCACACCTGGAGTGAGCATGAGTTCTCATCACTAATAGCGAGAAAGCATCATAATCAAAATACTGAAACAGGGTAAGCAGCTTCTAGAGGTGAAAAGTTATTGCACTGTTGGTCTCATCAATGTTCTCTGTAAGTTGCTTGAACGCATGATGAGCCAGTGGCTGTGTTGGCTCCGTGAATCTTGGGGGTCTTCTGGCTCTGTCCCAGGGTGGTTTTTTGCCAATGGCATTCCACTACTGATATTCTGGTATACCTGGAGTCTGCCATCTGAACAGCTTTTGCCTAATGTCAACACCTTGTAGCTATCTTCTTCAACCTGCAAAAGGCTGATAACACCACATGGTAACATCACATCCTTGCTTCCTTACATGAGTTGGGTCTCAGGGGCCTGCTCTCAATTTCTACTTAGAATGTCTTGTCTTATTGTATTTTCCAGGTTCAATTTTGTGCCTCCCACAATTCTTCCCACATCCAAGAGAATGGGGTCCTACAGAGCCCTGTACTGAGTGTACCTCTCTTTCTAGTAGCCATAAATAGTCTGGGAGCAGCTGTGGGGTCCTCAGTATCACCCTCCTTGTACGCTGATGACTTTTGCCTCTACTATTCCTCCTCTAATGTGGGTGTTGCTGAACGTCAACTGCAAAGTGCCATACAAAAGGCGCAGGCATGGTCCCTCACCCATGGCTTTCAGTTTTCAGCCATCTAGACTTGGGTCATGCACTTCTGTCGACATTGTACCATCCACTCACAACCAGAACTTTAGTTTGATGACAGACTACTCAATGTGTTGGAGACTTATTGCCTTTTAGAACTGCTGCCTGAGTAACACCAGCTAAGGTTCAGATTGCACTACCATTCTTCAGCTTTACAAAGTCCTGATACAGTCCTGTCTTGATTGTGGGAGTCTGGCATATGGTTTAAAATCACCCTCAGCATTGCGGATACTGGATCTGATACACCATTATGTGGTTTGACTTGTGACAGCAGCCTTGTGAACTAGTCTTATGAACAGCTTACTCGTGGAGGCTTCGATCCCTCCACTGCGGATCAGGTGCCAACAACAGTTTGTCAGTTACACTACACATGTTCACAGTTCCCCTAAGCTGCCAAACTACTGTCTTTTCTTTCCAAACATGAAATTGATCTCTTGCAATCGCAGCCCAGATCAGGGATTACGATTGCAATTGGCGTCCGCTCCCTCATCTCTTAGCTCCAGTTGTTTCGTCTACCTCCTCTCCTCTGGGCCCACTCACTTACACCTCCATGGTGCATCCCTAAGCCACAGCTTTGATTTGACCTATCACAAGGTCCAAAAGACTCGGTTCAGCCTCTGCCACCAACATTTCTCCATTTTTGGCATATGCTGGGTTTCAGGAGTTGTCTGTACTGATGGCTTGATGGTTGCTGGTCACATAGGCTTTGCATATACTCACATGTGACATACTGAACTGCGCTCCTTGCGGATGCCTGTAGTATTTTTACTGTGAAGTTATTAGCCATTTCTCATGCTTTTGAGCATATCTATTCCTGCAGCGACTCCATGAGCAGTTTGCAAGCTCTGGACCAGAGTTAGCCTTGCCAACCCTTGGTCATGGCTGTCCAGGATTCCCCTTATGCTCTTGAGCAATGTGGATGCTGAATGACCTTTGTCTGGCCCCTGGGCCACCATGAGATCCTGGGGAATGAACTCGCTGATAGCCTGGCAAAACTGGCTATTAGTAAGCTGACTCTTTAGATTGGTATTCTGGAAACATAACTATGATTGGTATTATGCTGTCGAGTTGTAGAGATCTAGAACACAGTTGCTCACTCTGACTTCACCAAACTGTGGGTGATAACGGAGACTATGAATCTGTGGAAGTCCTCCCTGCAGGCCTGTTTTGAGGACTCTACTGTCCTTTGCCAGCTCCACATCAGCCATACTTGGCTGGCTCATGGTCATTTCCTCCATCATGAGGACCTACTCCACTGTCATAGTTGTTCCCATTTGACAGTAGTTCACATTTTGCTGAACTTACCCAACCTAGCTGTCATGCAGTGGCCTCTGCCTCTGGGGTTGAGAGATGACGCCTCAGTGCCTGACGTAGTTTTACATTTTATTTGTGAAGGTGGCTTTTACCAATCTCTTTAAGGAAGGGCCAATTAACCTTATCAACCCATTGAGGGGATGGCAGAACACACTGTTGCCTCCTCTGTCCAGACTGGGCTGGGGCTGTTTGGGCTTGGTGGTCCACCCTGATCCTCACCCTACCTGCTCTCTTACATTTCCTCCCCCATCTCACATGTTCTGTTCGACTTGTCACTTGTCTATCTGTGCTTCTCTTGTTCTGCCTGTGTTGTTAGCCTTTCCGAAGCAATTTCTGAGTAGAGTACCTTTGGTAAGTGGCAGGGAGTGGGGGATTTATGTCCCCTCATTGCACTCTGCTTTTGGAAGCTTCAAGTATTGCCTAGAGGGAGTACCTCGCCTGCTTTCCTTCTTATGTCTCCCATTCTTCTTTTTTGTCTCTTATCAAGCCTCTATTGACATTTGGTAGACATTGCAGTTTTCTTCCCGTGGGTTTTGTGTGGTAGGGTATTACTGATGTAAAGGTCTCAGGGGCTCAGCATTGATTTGCTGGGTACGGGCTTGACGAACCCAGGGTTCCTGAGCTGGGGACTGGTAAGCACCGCCAATCCCATCACCGTAAGCTCTGGGCATGCTTCAGTGACCACCGCATGGCGCGGCTGTGGAACATTGTATGGCTCAGGGAATGGGTGCCTTGGCTTGACTGCCCGGATTGCAAGGATGGGGTAAACCTCTATAAAAATCACCTCAATCTCAAGGTGTGCTGCGTGCTGATGACCTGCATGGCTGTTGAGTTGGAACAGTCATTAGCAGGCAACCTCTGGGAAACCTGCTGCACTTCAGTTGTATAAGGCTTACTCAGGCATGTTGGGCTCTGTCTGAGTGGATCCTTACGAGGTGCGTTTGAAAAGTCCGTGCAAAAATAAAAACTACTTACGTGTTTGGGGTAAACCATTTTTATTTTTCGACATAGTCTCCTTTTAGACTTATACAGTTCGTCCAACGCTGTTCTAATTTGTTGATCTCTTCCGAATAATAGGAATTGTCCAAGTCTGCAAAATTGCTATTAGTTGCTGCAATCACCACCTCATTTGAATGAAATCTTTGTCCTGCCAGCCATTTATTCGAATTGGAGAACAAATAGTAGTCTGAGGGAGCCAAGTCTGTAGAATAGGGGGGATGTGAAAAGAGTTGGAATCCAATTTCCATTAATTTTGTGACCACAACTGCTGAGGTGTGTGCTGGGTGCATTGTCGTGGTGGAAAAGGACTTTTTCACGGTCCAATCGCTGGGGTTTTCCCTGCAGCTTGGTTTTCAGATGGTCCAATAACGATGAATAATATGCACCTGTAATAGTTTTACCCTTTTCCGGATAGTCGATGAGGATTATCCCTTGCGATTCCCAAAAGACAGTCACCATAACCTTTCCGGCTGAAGGACTGGTCTTTGCCTTTTTTGGTGCAGATTTTCCCTTGGTAACCCATTGTTTAGATTGTTGTTTGGTCTCAGGAGTATAGTAATGTATCCTTGTTTTATCCACAGTGACCTCGAAATGACGCTTAAAGTCCTGCAGATTCTTCCTGAACAGCTGCGAACCATCCTTGCAACACTTCACACGATTCTGTTTTTGGTCAAGTGTGAGCAATCGCAGAACCCATCTTGCAGATAGCTTTCTGATGTCCAAATGTTTATGCAGGAATCTTATGCACCTTAACTCTTGTGTCATCCATCACCATATCATGGATTTTATCAATGATTTCTGGAGTCATAACCTCCACAGGGCATCCAGAACTTTCAGCATCACTTGTCCCCACATGGCCACTCCGAAAATTTTGAAACCACTTATAAACTGTTCTAATTGAAGGTGCAGAGTCACTGTAATGTTTATCAAGCATCTCTTTAGTCTCTTGAGACATTTTGCCTTTCATAAAGTAATGTTTAATCACTTTAATCACCACACGAAATTCTTCTTCATCCCGTTTTTGACAATCACTTGACTTCCTTGATTCACACGAATGCCAAACACAATGTAGTGGACCAATATGGCTGAAACTTGGTGTGTGTTCTTTCCAAAGATGCTACTAACTAAACATGACCTCGATATGTGCCGGTGGTGCCATCTATTGGACTTTGCACGGACTTTCCAAACGTCTTTCGTATTTCCCTAGCTGCTCGTGGGACTGAGATGGACCCCTGAAATCATTTTCTCCTCCTCCCTGTGGGAAGGGTGCACCGCTAGGGAATATTCACACCCATTCATCCAAAAGAATGAGAGAGGCTAGTCTTTCTGATAATAAGAATACTTTAGAGTGCAATAGCAGGGCTCATGGAGTCATGAATAACAATGTGTTTCTGGTTGTAAAGAGGAAGGAGAGGACATTTGAAAAAGTGTCCTCCTTTTAAATGCATAAGTGTGTGGAAGGCTCTGCTGGAACATTAAATCCTATAAAATGATTGCTTCATGGCTCATTGTTGGTCAAAACTAGCAGGTCAAAGCAGGTAGACCTTCTTAAGAAATTGCAGAAACTGGGTGACTATATCATCTCTCAACTCCAGTAAGGGCATTGTCACATGCCAAGATATCATGAACATGGACATAGCAGAAATGAAGCAAGAATGGGCATCCCAGGGAGTAGTTGATGTGGAGCAACTTATGCGCAGGAATAATGGAGCAACTAAAAAGACTGCCACTTTCATTGTCACATTCAATTCTCCGACACTGCTCGAACATCTTTTGGCGGGGTTCCTTCGACTTAATGTTTGGCCTTACATTCCAAACCATATGCAGTGCTATAAATGCTAGCATTTCAGCCATATAACCATGAGCTGGGGAGATGACTGGAACTGCGGAAAAGCCGCTCATGGTGCTGGGACTGACTGCCCGTCTCCAGCGATCTGCATCAACTTCTCTGGGAACCACTCAGTCTGAGCCAGACTGCCCTCTTTTTGCTAAAGAATGGAAAATACAGGAGATAAAAGTGACCAAGTGGATCTCCTATGCCGAAGCCATAAAAGAATATAAGGTGATGAAACCCCCTGTCTTTGCCACCTCACATTCTTCCATGGTGCAGAAACCTGTTCCCAAGGCAGAAGCTTAGACACAGATGATGCCTAGTGTGCTTGTATCCACCACAAACACCTGTACTTGCACATGTACATGTCAAGGGAAGAAGAATAAGGACAAAGCAATCCAGGCAGCTGCACCAGGAAAGACCAACAGCAGTTCCGCAGCGAGCATCCACAAGGTACAGGAAAAGCAGAGTGCCTCTCAATGCCCTCTTTCCCCCTCATCCTCGAAGGGAGCAGGGTGCAGGGAAAGGCTCATGACATTTGGGTCAAAAGCTGCCCTGAGTGCTGTCAGACATCATTCTTTCCTGTCTGACTGATGAGGAGGATATCATGGATCCAGGCAGCCCCTCCACTTCACCTCACTCTTAAAGTGCTTCACCTCCACGGTAAATTAAAACCACACCGATGACATAGCTTCCATATTACAGTGCAACATGAATGGGTTCAGGACTCATATGGAGGAACTGAAACTCCTAGCACAAGCGTGTCCCTTGTGCTTTTGTTTACAAGAAACACATTTTAAAGATACAGATGTCCCTGTGCTACAGGGATATACGCTATACTGCAAGGATGACCCATGAGGGGAAAGGGCCAAGGGAGGTGTCGCAGTGTTTGTCACTAATGCACACCACTCCTCTGCTCTCCCCCTGGTTACTGACCTTCAAGTAGTTGCAGTTCAAATTCACGTGTGTTGAAGGATCACTGTTTGCTCACTGTATTTACCTCCGCAAGATGCAGTAGACTCTGAGGCTCTCACGGATCTTATTGCACAACTCCCGTGACCATTCCTCCTCCTGGTAGACTTCAA